>NC_132863.1:26681212-26984242 GCF_048164855.1 Canis lupus baileyi
GGTGGCAAAAAGGAAAAGGGATCAGTACCCCAAATTATGCTGGGGTACAAAAATACCTGTGTCCTAGGGGCTCAAAACTGCTATCTGGGAGTTGAAGAGACATAATTAGTATATACTAAAGGAATGTGAAGATATATCCATAGAGACACTGTCAATAAACTAAATGATAACACAATTTGTCTATTCTTTCCCTACAATAAGGAAAAAGGTATAAGATACCAAAAATCCATCCTATGGGATGCCTGGCTGCCTCAATCGGAAGAACATGACACTCTTGATCTCAGGGTCTGGAGTTCAAGCCCCACGTTGGATGTAGAGATTAGTTAAATAAATAAAAGCTAAAAAAAACCCATAATCCATGCTATTTCAAGTATATGTAAATCCCCTATCAAGACTTAAAAAGTGACTTTACAGGTCATTTGTGAGAAGTTAGGAAAGAAAGCATGGGTTTCATAAAGATAAGGATTCTATCTTAGAAACCACTTGTTAACCTTCTAAAATAAATTAGTGGATAGAGTGATGACTTACCCTTGGTTTTAAAAAAAACAGCCTTAAAGAACTTAGGAGTAAGGGTTTTGGACACATTAACATTCTTTATAGCATTTCAAAAAAAAATTGTGTGAGGATTTAATGTTAACTATCTGGAAAAAAATACTGAGTTATTTAGAAATATTTACCTAAAAATCGAGCCATTATTAATTTGGTTGCAAAAGCAATCTACGGGAAGGGTTAGAAGACAGAATCAAACTTTATAATCATCTCAAGAAACATAAATAAGGGTGAATATAACAATATCGGTAACTAGCTATTTATAACCAATTTGAGTTTTATTTGATCACGGTCAGCCCACCTTAAATATAAACCGCACAATAAGTGTGCCCAAGAAGGTGAGCCATACATCATGAATCCAGAAATATTAGTTGAGAATACTAACTTTCAAAAATCTTCAATTAGGTGAGGATATTGTTTATGAAGAACATCAAATCAACATATAGGATACCACACCCAGGATATAACTAAGACTGTTTAGAAATGAATCCTATGTTACTACATCAAATCTCTAAAAACAGCAAATAACTCAGAGCCTCTAAGTGAAATACCTAGAATATGGTAAACAAGTATTTTCTAAATTACTGAAAAAATGATCTGAACAATGGGAAGCAATAGGAAGATTTAGTTTTCAGATTAAATTGTAATTTTAAAACCACAGACTGGGTTACATTTCTGGAAGGGATGGGTTCCTTTAATGGCTTTGATGATAGTAAGCAGCATTCTATGGCTATTTGCTCACTCAAGAAAGTAGGTGTATAATATTATTTACACAGTCAAAATTTAGGGATACTGGGGGGAGTTATCCCGTGACTCAAGACACAGAAATCCATTAATGGTTAGGACTTTTTCCCCATAAAGATAAACGGGCATGGTTTTATCAGAAAAAAAATTTAAAGATATATTTATTTAGAGAGAGCGAGCGAAAGAGCACACGCACATGCATATGAGTGGGGGGGGGGGTGGGCAGAGGGATTATCAAAGAGACTCCATGCCCAGTGTGGAGCCAGACCACCTGGGGCTGGATCTCATGACCCTGAGATCATAACCTGAGCTGAAATCAAGAGATGGAGGCTTAACCTACTGAGCTACCCAGGTACCCCAGTTTTCTCAGAAACTTTATAAATACCTATCAGATTTCAAAATAAATAATAGAATCTGACAGAAGAAACACAAAAGGCAGATTTTCTAAAGTTAGTCACAAACTTGTGGATGTCCACTAAAAGGAAAACACTGAAAAGTCCCTTATCTCTAATGAAATATGACGTGAAAGTAAAAAAGGATCCTCTCCCTTTCATTAATGAGTTTTTGATTTAAAAGGAAATCACGACTCAACCACATGAACATTTATATATGTTTCAGTGTAGCACTATGGTCTTAAAACTTACATATTTTTAGTTTAAGTCTCATTTTGTTGATAAAATCAATGGACTGATTAAAAATACAAAGTGCCATACTTCTTCAGATTTATATTTCCTGTCTTCCAAAGTCCAAATGCAAATGGTTCTTCTTAGATGTTATAAAAGCAAGGTCTTCAATATTTTAAAATTAATGCTATCCTAGGCTCATAGATTTGGGTTAGTGTCAAGGTTTATAAAAGCAAATCTGAGGTACTTAAGTCATAATGAAAAAAAAAAAAAGGTTCATAAACTGAGCCCCCCTTGTTACACAACTGTACTCTATTTTCCTGCCCTCTTTAGGAGGGCCCATTACCCTAACTAAAAAACTCAAAATAGCATGTACTATTTAGAGGAAAGCAGTTTTCTCTACATTCTCGATAGTGTTAAGTATTTTACATAAAACTGGACTTAAAGGCCCCTGATAGTTTTCTGAACTCAAACATCACAACAAAACATTTTTTGAAATTAATATAAACTTGTTGGGGTTTTAAAAGTGATGTACTTAAAAAGGTCTAATTTAGGCAATTCAAACTAAAAATTGGTATGTAGGGTTCAAAAAAAATGCCCTGACAGCCTATTATGAGTGAATAATTCTATTTACGAGCTAAGAAGTACTTGATGAATTGAATTCTCAGTAAGTCCTTTTAAATGCAAAAATTTGGCAAATTTTCGAATTAGTGAAAAAACAATGATTTCAAATTAGAAAAGATTCAATTCCTACCTGCCACAGCACCAAATGCCAAAGAGCCACTCATTTGTAGAGCCTGCTGTGCTGCTGGTGGAATCTGCAAACCTGTACCTGTGTAAAAAAAAACAGATCTTGTAACTTGTATTATGTCAAGGGCAGAAAAACTAAGTTTTCTGGGTCCTTACTACCACACCAAAGTCACTTCACTAAAAGTATTTACAAGCAGAACATAGTATAATAGTGGCAACTAAGTTTCTCAAGTTTAAGAATGGAATTATTATGATAAAGCAAAAGGAATCTTATAATGTATGCTGTGGCACTCAAAAGGCATAAATTAGATTCCATTAGAACTTTAAAGCAAGTAATTCCATATAAAGGTGCATAAACCACATAAGGCGGTCAACTCCAAAAATAGAAAAACACCCTTTTCATTTATTAGTTTATGTAAATGGGCTACCTTTCTCATTACCATATCCACAATAAATCATTCACAACACTAAGAAAAACTTACCTTCTGCAAGCCTTGCCATTAATTGGAGACGACCAGTTGTTCCCAAATCAATTCCAGTCCTTTCCAGTTCATCACTGTCCAAAAATGAGCTAGCACTGGAAGCATCTGTACGTTCAGTAACATGACCAACTTTCATTGGTCTTCCTGCTAACTCAAATCCATTAAGTTGTTCCAAAGCCTTCTTGGCACATTCTGAATCGGAAAACTGTATAATTGAATGAGGGGTAAAAGTAAAAAGTCCCATATATTAAATCACATATATATGTAAGGTAAAGCAATTCTTACTTATTTGGTCTAGTATATTCATCAATAATTACACAATTGGATGCAAAGTAAAGTAGACATTATTCTAGCTTTTAAGTAATATAAGCTATATTATCAGATCACAAAAGCTGATTCAAATCAGCTTAGCTATGTGAGGATTTAAAAAGCAAGATATGACCAAGTAATGCCTATCTTCAGAAATAATCTTAGTAACAGAATGTGTAATTTTCCAAAAATAAAAATGCATCTTCTTAAATGTCCTGGGATAAACTAAAATGGTGTTTTCCTTCCATAAACAAACAACTATTTGGGAGCATGTGGGTGGCTCAGTTAAGCATCTGCCTTCACTCACGTCAGGACCTCAGGGTCCTGGGAGGGAACCCCAAGTCAGGCTCTCAGTTCAGCAAGGAGCCTGCTTCTCCCTTTCCCTGGCACTCTCCTGGTCATGACCTCAGTCCTGGAGGGAGCCCCAAGTCAGGCTCTCAGCTCAGCAAGTAGCCTGCTTCTTCCTTTCCCTGGCAGTCCCCTGCCTGTGCTGACAGAAGGAAGGAGAAAGAACAAACGAACTATTTAGAAAAATTAAAAGTTCACTCAGGTACTACTTTTCATACAACATTCCGGGTCATCTTACTACCAATAAAATCATAAAAATGTTTTTTCCTACGATGCCAGGGTGGGTCAGTGGTTGAACATCTACCTTCAGCTCAGAAGGTGATCCCTGAGTAACTCAGGTGCCCAAACCGTGAAAATTCTTAATATTCAGGATGCAAACAGAAATTTAGTTGCACACTCTTATTTTCATTTAACGAAAACAAAAATATATCCCTAGCAATTCCATAGCTTAGTATTTTTCATCAATGTGTTTAAAAACATTTTATTTGGGAAGGAAAAATAACAGATCCTTACAAAAAAATTAACCAACAAACAGCACAATGTAAATGTGCATAATCTAGCATTACACAGATTACTAAATAGTAGTAAATAGTTTGCATAGTTGATGTTAAAAACATTTTTAATGGGATGCCTGCGTGGCTCAGCGGTTGAGCATCTGCCTTGAGCTCAGGACATGATCCCATGTCTGGGGATCAAGTCTCACATAGGGCTCTCTGCAAGGAGCCCGCTTATCCCTCTGCCTGTGTCTCTCATGAATAAATAAATGAAAACAAATAAAACTTCCTCTATCACTAAAGAAGATTTTTTTTTTTGAATGGGGGGGAGAGAGAGAATCTGAAGTAGGCTCGACACTGTGTAGATCCAGATGCAAGTCTCGATCTTAACAACCCTGAAATCATGACCTGAGCTGAAACTGAGTCAGATGCCTAACCTACTGAGTCACCCAGGCGCCCCAAATTTTATTAAAATTTAGATAGAACACACACACACACAATTTAAATATAACACAATTATAAGTCCTTGATTAGAACTAGGACCTAAAAAAAAACAAACAAAAAACTGGGACCTATATAACTTTTTTCTATGACAGCAGCTAAAATGACAATCCGCATTTACAGCATCAATAACAATTTTCAGAACCTTCCAAAGTTCTAACACCGAACATTTGAAAAATTGCTATTATGTAATTGAATTCCATCTGTAAATAAAACATAAGAGAGTTTACTTTAAAAGGGGCACTTAAATTTGCAATTATTCCCGCTGCCACCTAATACTCTCTTCAATCAATGGGCTGCAATGGCCAATCACAAACTTTTTTTTTTAGATTTTATTTATCTAAATGAGAAAACATGCATGATGAGTACGGAGAGGGGCAACAGGAGAGGGAGAATCTTAAGCGGACTCCATGCCCAGTGTAGAGCCCAAGGCAGGGCTGGATCTCAGGACCCAGAAATCATGATCTGAGGTGAAATTAATAGTCAGATGTTTACCCAACTGAGCCATCCAGGTGCACCACACCAACACACACTTTTAATAACATATAAAAATATTACAAACTAAAGAACTCATAATGGGGTCATAAACTTCAATTACATGAAGACTTAGCTATGCAAATGGACTATAAACAAGATAACAGAAAACTGGCGAAACGGCAACATTTGGTAAACACGGCTACAATTATTCTAAACCATTTAAAAATATTAACCATGCACCCTTCCCCATTATGAACAACGAATAAAGTTTTACTGTGGTACTTTGATCTAAAACCTTAAAGTTGGGATCCCTGGGTGGCGCAGCGGTTTGGCGCCTGCCTTTGGCCCAGGGCGCGATCCTAGAGACCCGGGATCGAATCCCACATCGGGCTCCCGGTGCATGGAGCCTGCTTCTCCCTCTGCCTATGTCTCTGCCTCTCTCTCTCTCTGTGTGTGTGACTATCATAAATAAATAAAAATTAAAAAAAAAAATTTAAAACCTTAAAGTTAGGGACGCCTGGGTGGCTTATCAGTTGAGCGTCTGTCTGCCTTTGGTTGAGGGCATGATCCCGGAGTCCCAGGATTGAGTCCCAGCATTGGACTTCCTGCATGGAGCCCACTTCTCCCTCTCCCTCTGCCTATGTCTCTCATGAATAAATAAATAGTTAAAATTAAATAAACAAAACCTTAAAGACAATCATTTACGTCATAGTATTAATGATAATTGCTTACCGTAATAAATCCATATCCCTTAGATCGACCTGTTTCACTATCCATCATGAGTTGGATACTTTCAATCTAAAAATAAAAACAATTGTAAGTGCAAAGATGGAAACAAAAGCATTTTATTCTTTGAAACATGGTTTAAAGTATCTTCCCCCAAAAAACAAAAACAGACCATCAAAAACCCTCATTTCCAAAAAACCTCTGAAAGCCTAGACACTACCCAAACAAGAAGCTATGCACTGTGGAGCATGGAAAAAAAAAGTACAATCTTAGTCTTTTGCCTCAAAAACAAACCACTAAAATTCCAGATGTCCTTTGTAAACTAAAATCAGGTGTAAGAAATAAAATTGTTTCCTTTCCATTATATTAAAAATACGAAACATTAATTCTAATTAATACTAGACACATTAAATTATCCAAGATGTTGGATTAATTAAGCAGGGGTGTCTGGGTGGCTATGTCAGGAAAGCATGGCGACTTTTGGTCTCAGGGTTGTGGATTCAAGCTCCATAGTGGGTGTACAGATGACTTTTAAAAGTCTTAAAAAATAGGGGTGCCTGGGTGGCAGTCAGTTATGTCTAACTCTTAGTTTTAGCTTAGCTCATTATCTCAGGGTTGATGTATCAAGCCCTGCCTCAGGCTCCACGCTCAGTCTTGAGACAGTCTCTCCTCTGCCTTTCCCCACTACCCCGCCCACCCTTCTCTTTCAAATATATGAATAAATCTTTAAAAAATCTTAATAAAATCAACACTGAATGTAGTTGATCGCTGCACAACTGTCAACACATTAAAAGGCAATCAACTGTGAACTATATGACTTGGGTACATCACAGTACCTCAATAAAGCTGTTCATTCATAGCATGAAAAAATACAGTAGTCATATACTACAGTTCTTCATGTTGTATTAATTTCAGGAATACATTAATTTTGTGACTATTATTTACTATGCAATTATACTTGGATCAAGAACCGATTAAGGATAATTGGAGATACTGGGACTTACTCTCCCAAAAGGCTCAAAGATCCCCCGAAGCATATCTTCAGTTATGTTAAAGTGTAATGAGCCCACATAAAGCCTCATAGGTCCAGCACTTCCCTTTTGTAGATTGTTTGCCATTGCTGCAGCTCTGTTTTTTTCTGCCTATAAGTTGGATGACAAAATGGACATCACACACTAATCCAAAACATTTTAATCATAGTAAATCTCATTCCCGTTTGCTTAATGACAAGCGATGCGAAAAGTGATGAAACCACACTCTTTAGTAAGTCATACACAAAAAAGCTTTTGTATGGTTCCACTTATATGTGACCGTGATTAATGGCACCGAATTAAGAATATGGTTCAAATGCCATTTTCTAACCATAAACCTCAATATTTTACTTAATATAAGATACATATTTTGCAGCAACTTTTAAGTTTTAGGAGCATATACAAGTCATATATTAAACAATCATATTACCTCATTTCTTACATAAAATGAAATCAATACTAAAAGTACACTATGCCGTCTTAAAATGAAATCAATACTAAAAGTACACTATGCCGTCTAAATGAGATGCATCCTGATATCAGATCATGGTAAATGTGGAAAGTAATACTGTTTTTTTTGGAATTCATAAATTATTCGATATTCATTAAAATTAACACCTCAAAATCACTGTTACTCAAAGTACAATACACCAATTGCTGCTGCCATAAGGCTTTTTTTATGTCAATATAAAATCAAATCAAAGCTTTCAGTTTAGCTGTCATCTTTTCCATTGGAAGTCTTTCTCAAAGATAGTATTTATCAATTCATATTTTACTACAAGCTCCTCTTCTTGTTAACAAACTGAAACATTTTGAGCAGTATATATCCAAAGGTGGTGGGCAGCCCAGGTGGCTCAGAGGTTTAGCTCCGCCTTCCACCCACAGTGTGATCCTGGAGGCCTGGGATGGAATCCCATGTCAGGCTCCCTGCATGGAGCCTGCTTCTCCCTTCCACCTGTGTTTGTGCCCCCCATGAAAAAATAAAATCTTTTTTTAAAAAAGTGTTAAAATTAAATTAATCATAAATTCATTTAATTTGAGGATCCTCAGCCTTTTTCAGGCTAATCTACACACCATTAAGTTTGTCCTCCATTACAGGAAGTGAATCAAGGAACTAATCTTTCCCATTTCCTAACAATTACTTTCCTACTGTGTATACACATTCAAGTGAAAAACACCCAATATTTAGAACTTAACTTTATAAAATCATTTAAGTTTGATAAATAACCAGTTTAGAAGTTACACAGTATCAATCAACAGACTATTTCATCTTGGATTGCAAGAATATTTAAATCCTATATTCTTGGGCAGCCAGGGTGGCTCAGCGGTTTAGCGCCGCCTTCAGCCCAGAATGTGATTGTGGAGTCCCACCCACATCAGGCTCCCTGCATGGAGCCTGCTTCTCCCTCTGCCTAGGTCTCTGCCTCTCTCTCTGTTTCTCTCATGAATAAATAAAATCTTTTAATACATACATAAATAAATCTTATATTCTCCATTAAAAAAAAGACCCTGAGCTATCAAGCATGACAGGTATCAATAACTGTCTTAATAAAAATAGGTATTGACAAAGAATCCTAAAAATACTTTCATATCATAGAAAGATACATTCCAATTTTTCCACATTTAAATAAACATTAGTAACACTAATTTCATTTCAAAGGCAATACTGGATTACTATGAAGTACCAGCAAAGAGGAACTAAACAAAACATTCTCAAAATCAGTTCAAAACATCTTACCTTCAAGAAATGCTAAACAGGATAGCTATTCGAACTAATTATAACATTTTATAGGGCAGCCCGGGTGGCTCAGCGGTTTAGCGCCGCCTTAGGCCCAGGGCATGATCCTGGAGACCCAGGATCGAGTCCCATGTCAGGCTCCCTGCATGGAGCCTGCTTCTCCCTCTGCCTGTGTCTCTGACACTCTCTCTCAAGAATAAATAAATAAAATCTTAAAAAAAATTTATAAAATCTTATACTACTGTGTATTATAAAATAGTGAAGACATTTGTAATTAAACATTGATTAAAACGTCAAAAATAACTCTATTTTAAAGGGTAAACAAATTCTTAAATGCTTCTATCCCCATCCAATAAATCATCACAAATCATTAAAATTCTAGACCAAGTTTTTAGGTATTTTTCATGAAACAGATTTACAACTTGTATTAGAACAGGGGGATCCCTGGGTGGCTCAGCAGTTTAGCACCTGCCTTCAGCCCAGGGCATGATCCTGGAGTCCTGGGATCCAGTCCCGCATCAGGCTCCCTGCATGGAGCCTGCTTCTCCCTCTGCCTGTGTCTCTGCGCCTCTGTGTGTGTGTCTTTCATGAGTGAATAAATAAAATCTTAAAAAAAAAAAAAAATATATATATATATATATAAGATGCTGTTAAGAATATATGGTATCGAAATAAAGATAAAATTAATAATAAAAAAAAGCTGTTCTAAGAAGATCTAAATGAAGGTAGTAATGATTACATACTAAAGTACTACGGTGTAATACTAAGCAACAGCAGGCTTCTTAGACTATCACACTAATCAAATTCCTAAAAAAGGAAAAAAATTACCTGTGATGCTTGTACTATGATTGGCACACCTAAAACACGTTGGCCAGTTAATCCTATTGCTAGAGGCACTGAGCTAACATCCACAAACTCCACATATGCAATTCCTTTGGAACGTCTTGAATTTCGATCAGAAATCATTCTCACATCTCGAACCTAAAAAGAAAACACACACTTAACAAGATTCTCCTTATGCAACATCTACTGTAAAACCAATTAAAAAAAATTTTTTTTAACTGACACCGTGGTTTTATTTAAGTTATGCCTATGCCCAACATGGGCCGGGAACTCACAACCCTGAGATTAAGAGTCTCATGTTCTTTGGACTGAAGCAGCCAGGTGCCCATGTTTTAAGTAACCTGTCAGTCCCCTTCTACTTTTGATGAATGTGTGATAATAAGTTATTAATTCCAACATTATTATAACTTCTGAGTCAAAATAGAAATGTCACCCAAAAGCTTCCCTAACTGAATTTTACTGTATCAAAAGACTTAGTGTTTAAATGTTCTCTAATTTGGGAAGCTGGCTAAGCAGTTGAGTGTCATAAATGTTCACCAATTCTCATTTGCTCTATCTCCCTGAACAGACTAAAACCTTACCTTGCCTACTGTAGAGAAAAACTCTTCCAAATCCCTTGGCCGAATTCTTGCTGCCAGCTGCATGCAAAAAACTGTCCTTGCATCTCTTTCCTCAGGAGTTAGATTATCAATAGGTTCCCTAACAGGAATAAATATTAAAATATTTTATAAATTGTTTTCTTAAAATAACTTCATAATATTCATTTTCAATAAACAGAATAAACTTTACCAGAAGTAGTTTGTCACTATTCCCACTACTTCACTTAAGATTTTTTTTTTTCACTTAAGATTTATATAAAATGTTCATAAAATTATTTGGTGACTCAATTCCCTCAACAAGATCATAGTTGCAAATGTTTCTTCTACTAATATCTTACATGGTGTCAGGACAAAAGTCCATTGGCATTTCAATCTTGTAAATGGTAATTTCTGCAGAATAATAAAAGACCAATCAGAAGCCTGAGAGTTTAAAAAATAATCACTAAAAAGAACCACTGACTAGCTACAATGTCAAAATGTTCCAAAATTAGTAGAAAGGATGATTTTCTGAAGCAAAATCTAAAATCATGATGTGATTTTAATTTGACAATCACAAATGACAAACCTGAGATGAGAGAACTATTTTGATTTTTCCCTCTGAACTTTTATTTAACAATTTTAGATATATGGAATAGTGACCTGGTCATTTACTCAGTCTTATAAGACTACAAATTTAGTATCCAAAAAGCAATGTTTCTTTTTTTTTTTTTTTTTTCCAAAAAGCAATGTTTCTTGATGGTTATAAAACACAAAAATACCCATACGCAAAACAAAAATTAAAAGTATTATCTACACAAATACCAGTAGTGGGATTCAATTTATTCATTTTTACAAAGAATCTTGAAGATTGAGGGCACTTCTGATTGTATATAGGTAACTCAAGTGCCCAAGTAAAGAGCACATGAGATATAACTTAATTTCATGAATTTCAAGGAAAAAATATTAGTTTCTATTAACATTATTTATTATAGAGCATCATTAAGGTTAAGTTTGTAAGTAAATCCTTAACATAAAAGCATAATACATTCTGGACATTTTCAGAAGTTACTTTTAGAATATTCCACCTACAAAATTATGACATTTCCTTCATGAATCAGGTTATTTTAAGCAGGTAATTTTAAACTATAAAACAGTTACAAAGCAAAGACCACAACCAGAAAATGAGAATGGAGCATTTTCTTTTAAGTGTTAAATTAAATATTAAGAGTAAAAAAGCTCAATGTTACAAAAAGGAGCCTTTAAAATCATTAGTTTTCATCAAATCCTAGAATTAGAATACATCAAATAACAAACTCTAAATTAAAATTAAAAGGTACCCTTTAAGGGAAGCCAAAAGGAACACCAGTAATGAACAAGGCTACCACATATTAGTTTTCCCTGAACCAAAATATATGGTAGGTTTGATAGGTTAAGTCTTAAGGTTATTTAAGAGGAAAATAACCCAAACACTCAAAAATATAAGATTGCTACTTAGAAACAAGTCAATTTGGTTAAGACTTTGGAAATTTATCTCAGCAGAGAGAACCAGATGATAATCCATGATTTGTTACAATCAATTCCTCATGAGGCTATTTTAGTAACTCACAATTTATTAATTCTAAAGTAGGTGGAGTCAAGTCTATTTAAAGTTTTCTATAATCATTAAATTTTAAAGGGATTTAAGAGCAAATATATCTACACATTAATATAATTACTGCTCCATTCTTAGTTATGGGATACTAAAATGAAAACTTACATATCCACATTAATTTAACATAGTTCAAATTACCAAATGTTAATAAATTTGACATTAGCATAAGTTGCAAAAGCTTTACAAAAGCTCAAAGTGCTAAAGAAAAAAAAATAGGGACAACAGCTACCTCACGGGGCTCTTGTCTTTTCTGAATGGACTTTTGCTTCGGGAGCGTCGTCTGCTGCAAAGTTAAAAAGTTTCAGAAATTACCCAAACAAGTACATCACATTAGTTCCTTGAAAAACAATTTAAACAATTCAGAAGTATGTTTAAAAACCTTAATTTGATGCTATGAGGCAACCCAATCTTTCCTCGGATGGCACTGTTAAATTTTGGTCCGGAGCTAAAAAGGAAACACAAAATTACACTAGTTACAGGGTTAGGGTCTTGCTAAGATCGCGTTCATGCGCTCTCCAGCAAGTTTAACATTGTTTAGGCTGATTTTTTTCCACCTCAATTATGAAGAGGAAATAAAAGACTTTTTTTTCTTAACTCTATCCCAGGCAAACTGCTCTTATAGTTATCCATCCTGGACCACTGAGAGGTGCCGAGACCAAAGGTTACAGCCTCAATATTAAGATTCTGAAAATTCTTTCATGTTTAGTCTATATTTTCTTAATTACACGTTTTTGAATACATTCCTGAGATTTAAAAAAGTGAAAATAAATCACCCTCAACTTCCCTCACACCAGAAGTAACTACAATTAACAATTTGGTGTGTATCTTTGCAGATTTGTTCCCAAGAATATATGTATTTATATGTACGTACATACACAACATTCATACATACGTTTTGTTTGAGGTTTTTTTTTGTTTGAGTTTTTAAAAGGGGACTATAATTATTATCTTAAAACTCGAACTTTTCAATTTAACAGTAAATCTCAGAGACTGCATGAAAGCAGTTTTCATGTCATACTTCACTTCTTTCTGCCAAAACGTTCCATAGTAAAGATGTAAAGTTAATATTTCAAAAGGTTTTGTGAACTTGATGTAATAAATCAATGTTTTCAAAAGAAATGATAAAATTATTCTAAGATCCAGTTTTATTCTTAGTTGAAAAAAGGCCCAGGGCAGCCCGGGTGGCTCAGCGGTTTAGGGGCGCCTTTGGCCCAAGGTGTGATCCTGGAGACAAGGGATTGAGTCCCGTGTTGGGCTCCCTGCATGGAGCCTGCTCTCCCTCTGCTTTATGTCTCTGCCTCTCTCTCTGTGTCTCTCATGAATATAGAAGTAACATCTTAAAAGAAAAAAAAAGAAAGAAAGAAAGAGAGAGAGAGAGAGGGAGGGAGGAAAAGAAAGAGGAAAAGAAAAAGAAAGAAAAAGAAAAAGAAAAAAAGGAAAGAAAAGAAAAAGGCCCAATAGTTTTGGGACTTTATTTTTAAAGACCAAATTAACTTAAAGGGACAGGTCATATGTCCCTTAGTGCTCATCCTACTCTCCTTTTTAATAAGGATAGCAAAATCAAAGTAAGTGGTATGTGATCAATGTTTGGACTCGTTTTTCATGGACTCATACCTGCAACACCCAAGCAGCTCCAAATAAAATTTTACGGTAAATGGGTCCTTCATAATTCAGACTAACAGTCACAATTAATAAATTAAAGATCACATGAAACCACACATAAGAACTAAATCATTTTTAAGTCAGACCAGGATTATAGGATGCCTTCAAGTATTCATCACTCAAGAGACAAAATAATATACAGAATTTATTAAGGTGATCCTTTTCCTATTTAAATTCCATAAGAACAAGTATGGTAAATCTTAACATATTAGACAAAAAACAGAATTAATCAGTAAGAATTAAAATATTGTGGTCCTCTTTCAGCTCTTAAAAGCTTTGTGAAATAAGGAGCTACGAGGAACTCAGTAAACAAGTTCAATCCCCACCCCCAAAGGTTAAAGAGCCAGGATCAGAATCCCAAAGTGTTACTAACTTTAATGGCTTCAAATAATACCCAAACATTTCATGAATAGTATTGTAGGTCCTTTATTTTCATTCTCTTGTTAATTCAATACTCATTAAGTTCACTTGTCAGTTGTTACCTTTTTTTTAAAAGGTGACAAATCAAAACTTAGAGTGTTAACTTGTCCCCGTGAAAGAGTCAAAACTCTTAACCCAGATGTCTTTTTGAATTTTACCTTCAACCATTCAAGTTATCAAGGCTAATTTTAATACCTCTCCCCCAGTTTATTTACAGTAACATATTAAGAGGGAATATCATAAAGCTCTAAGGACTGCTACATTCAATCCTTGTTTTGTAAGAGATGTAGGTAGATTCCTTCCAAACATGGTTTTTTAAATGACTAAAGTAAAATATGTTTCCAACTTGTTAATTACATTCAAACTTCCATAGTTTCATTTTAGTGTTTTATGATTTTTAAAAATCTTAAATATAAATGTGATGAGCTCCAAAATTCATCATCATAAAGGAGCATACATCAAATTCACAAAGGGTCTGTCATTTCAGCTGAAAACAGCCAGACAAGATTAATTAAATATTTGACTAAATATACATATTTATAACATATCTATTTGAGCTTTAGAATTTTAAATTTATGTTCAGTAAAAAATATTTGAAATAGCTCATATACTTTTAAGCTTTCAAATATTTGTCACTACCACCCATATCAAATCTTTTAAGCACTCTAATGCTTTGGTTTAATTTGGACCAGCATACAGTTAAAATATTTTAGATGGAATAACAGAAAATAATCTGTATGCCTAGTAAAACAAAAGTTATGTATTGGTCCACACACTGTATTCCTAATTTGCTAGTGTTTTCAATGCCAATATCCTCATTTAATGCTTTTTAATTAGGAATATTGAAAAACAAAATTTTACAAGGCAAATTACTCAGGTTAAATTGTTTTCTGGATACTCAGAATGATTCTTAAACCAAAATCATCATAATTATAGTTACATACTAAGGACTTCTGTAGCGGCCTCTGAATCTGCGATCTCGACTTCTTGAGCGGCTCCGTCTCCTTTCTTTGCTCCTACTTCGCTTCCTTTCGCGACTTTTGCTCTTTTTCCTTTCTCTATCTCTACTTCGTTTCCGTTCCTTACTTTTGCTTCTTTTTCGTTCATGACTACGACTTCTGCTCTTGCTTTTTTTCCTCCTGAGAAGAAAAAAATTACCATTATCTTGCCAGTTTAAAAAACTGCCAAAATATACTTCCTTTTATGGTCAGAAATCTTTTAATCTTTTTGTAAATTTATTTTGCTATTTTTACTATTATACAATGATACATAATCATACCTATGGAAAAATAATTCCTAGGTAAGGTAAATAGCACCCCACCTTTGCCTTCTACTACTGAAAATCAGCCAGCAGTCAGTTGACAATCAGTTGAAAGCGGGAACTATAATGATCTCTCCTGAGAGTCAGTTACAGCTTTAACAAGGAAATCATTTGTTGGGAGGTAGATGATCAAAACCTGAACTTTTAAATCTTTGACCAATATATAACTGGCCACAGTAATAAAAGTTACAATAGACTATGTTAACATTTAAGTAAGTGGGCCATATATAAATATTTTTATTAAAAACACTAATTTCCCTTCGTGAGCCATTTTGACCCAATTTATACATATAAAGAATGAGTATTTTATACCTCAAAGGGTCATACCAGCATCAATATTTTGGTTTTCATGGGCACACAATAAAACTAATGCAATAAAATGCATTCCGACACACCTAGATTTTTGTGACCTTTTCACATACTTTCTATTTAAAGTTACAAGGAGTACACCAGAAAATGGAGCATGCCAGTTTATACAAGCCTGTGGGGTGCAATCAAAAACAAGGATCACCACCTTTATTAATCTTTATAAAATCTCAAACTCTGAAAGGTAAAAAAGCCAGTCAGTCATATCTTTCTGTTCATTTGTTTTTTTCACAGTATACCACCCATCCATTTTGTAATTAAATCTTACCATCTGTACCTCTGTGTCATCACCCAAATTTTAGAGGTGCCTTCAGATATTTCAATATAAATTGAAAGACATTTCAAAATAAACTTATTCCACTAAAATGTCAATTTGTAGTGGCTAAAAAGATACTTAAACATTTTGACAACTCTACATCATTTGGAAAATTTAATTAAACTGTTTAGTCCTTATCAAAAGCAAAGTTAGCACAAGAGCAATTGAAGTCTGCCTCAGAGAACCTGTAAGCAGGTCATCTTAGAGTGCATTGAAAATAGAAAATGAAGACACCCACCTTCTGGAATCTTGAAACCCACACTCCAATCACAAGGAGATGTAGAGCTTTCCAAGGAGGCAGAAACTTTGTCTAAAATTTCAAGATAATCCACCTGACTGTCAGAAATGTATATGCTAGGTAGCACATGACAGAAAATTAGGCTACACTCATTATTTATATAGAAGTCATCAAAGCAATGCCCAGAAGGGCAACAGATTACATTCCAACTTTGTTGCCTGGAACACCTTACACTATGTCTTAGCCTAAAGAATTCTGTGAGATAGCTATAATCAAAAGTCCTACATATAATCAATCAGAGGACAAAGTAAAAAGTAACTCCATCCCCCACAAAAAGGACAAAGTATTGCTTTATTTTTGGCCCACAGCAGAGAGGCAGCCAACCTCCCAATCTACCTCTTTTTAGGCCCAAAACTTATTCTGCCAAAGGAAAGGACTGGAAAATTGGAGAGCTAACTTCAACTAAAGGTCTTCCTAGAACTTTTTTCAAATGAGTCCCCACCCACATCTGAAGGCAACCCCAGACAGGTAAAAAGACAGCAACATACTAAGACATTCAGAAGCACGATCCTCTTCATAAAAGCCCAGACAAAAATTTAAGAAAGCAATATACTTCTCTATAACAAATTGCAGCTTGAAAGAACATTAAGTTAACTAAAGAAGGGTTATCAAAATCCACACTAATAGTCAAATCCCGTTACAACTTAAAAGGGACTTTCCAAAGTCTTTAGTGGCAGTGGAATTTTGTACTGAACATCATTGAAGTAAATGGTCCACTGGGCTGGGCCTTTGGACTTTTTGGTTATATGGCCTCTGCTGTAAAGGTGTTTTGCTATAACTGGATTTGACCTCTTCCATGTAAGAAGATCTAAAATTTAAATGCAAAGTACTCTGGAAAATAAGAAAAAAAATAGAAAAGTCATTTATTCCAAAATTTATAGATAATCCACACACAGTAGCCAATATATTTCAACTGTGTCATTTTATTGTTATCCTTTTTTGAGAAATTCCTAAAGAGCTTAACTGAATGAATGGACACTGGTTTAGACTTTCCAAAAATGGTTATACTAACAAATAATATTCCCATGAAGGCAAGCTCAAATACTTAAAAGGTATACTTTGAGATCTTGCCATACTTAGGGGTATAGCTCTTCAGAAAGTAGGCTAATTGATAAACAATTTGTGTTATTATTAAACGTAGTTCTTTTTATTACTACCAAAATACAACTGAGTGTATGTATTGAGAATACGAACTATTTTTTAAAGAAAACATTTATTAATTAGTCAACTCTCAATTTCTCAGAATATCCATTTTCTTACTACCTTAAAACTATATCCCAACACTCGATTGCTTTTCAGACAATGAAGTTTAAGGATGAAAAATGCAACATGGCACTTTCCTTTAAGAGAATTCATGCAGAACACTGTATTTGTTTTACATTTTATCTAACCTTAAATATGAAAACTTTCTAGATAACCGTAAAATTAATTTGAAAGATTAATTCCCTTTAGAAAAATGGGTAACAATTTCCTGATTGAACAAAAAAGCCATTTATTTAAGCAACTTTAACAGAGAATGAGAAGCAGGACAGAAATAACTTGTACATTTGAAAAGATACTAAATGGTATTTGGGATGTTCCCTTAAATTGGCTATTCTATAGCTAATTAAAGAAAATTAATCCATTCTTCTATTCAGTATCCTAAGACTCTTTACATTAGATAAAGACCACAAAGCATCAGTCATGGGAGCTTAGTGCTAAATTTCCTATAAAAGCTTGGCAGCCTTAATGAGCTTAGATGCAGGATGAAAACAAGTATAAACTGGAGATTGAGTTAGTAGCAAGGAGTGACATCTGAGAATGGTGGAACAAAGAAAACTGTGCCCAAAGTGCATGTCCTCATCCTTTTGGCACTTAGGGTGAGGTCTTTACCCACACAAAAGGCCTAATACCTAGATTGGATAATTTTAATTTATTTGGATACTCCTTCCTAGGTTTTCATTATGAAATGGCAATTAGAACCATTAATCAGAAAACTTACTTTGGTAAAAGGTCTAAAACCGGGTGATGTTAAACCATGCAATTGGTTGACTGCCTCAAACCGTAATAATTCAAGACTAAACCCAATGTGATTAATTCCTGCAATCTTTTGTGATTAGTGAGGACTGTAACAGATCCTCTACCCCAGTTTGTACCCCCCAAAAGTATGACATTTTCTACAAATTGGATCATTTTAAATATAAGAATTTTAAAAATCAGCATAACAATGCCTAGATAATTCAATCTAAGAATTTCTCATCTATTTTGTGAAATTCAATCAACCTAACAAAGTTGCTGTGAGGATGTTGAGGTAGTGTATTACGAAGCACTTATTGAGCTCTTCTCATTAGGAAAAGAGCCAAAAAAAAAAAAAAATCAAATAAGGGGCCTATGTTACCATTCTTTGTTAGGTACTACAGGGTCATGTATGTGACAAATTATTTTAATGACATCACAAAAATAGGCTACTAAAACAATTTAATGCTTTTAACATGACCATATGATGTTAAGAATCATTAATTTTTAGAGCAGAAAGAATACTCCAAAAATAGGATTCAACCTTATAATGTGGTTCTGGTTTATACAGTCATTGAGACTTATATACTGTATTCTATACTAAAATTTAACACTGAGTTCCTGTTACGAGTTACTCATTTAACCTAGTAAACTGCATAAATATGCAGAATTTAAAACTCCATTTTCACTGTTTAAGTCTATTAGAGTTTAAAAAACTGAAGACATCAAAAACCATTTAAGAGGCACCTAAAAAGTACTTAAGTGTGCTCTATTACTACAAAAAGGGCCTTTAAACAGCAATGAGCATAATTCACAATTCTGACCCCTTCAGTTATTTAGAGCAAACAATACTTTCCACGAGTTAGTCATTTGTTACCTTTTTTTCCCTTCCTAACTGATCTTTAGTGGGTATGATAGTTTTATTGATAACACACCACCAAAATATTAAGCCAAACTTTAAAAACTTAAGACAAAAGACAAACTCTAATACAGGAACTCTTATCCAGATTGTTGTGAGTAGGCTTGGAGGGTAAGGTGTCCAAAAAAATCCCTGAAACTATATCCTGAAATCTAAGAAAGAATCCAGTTTCATATCCTCAAATAGTTTCTCATCCCTTCAGAAGGTAAAGAACGACTTTTCTAGGAGAGACAAGGAAAAGCTTCTGAAGAGAACTTTCAGTTTGATGCTATCGCCACAGGAACACAATTTAAGATCTCAATCACATAAAGGTCCCCCCACCCCAGGTCCCTTCTTATAACTTACTTTTTGCTACGTTCTTCATGGCCGTTTGCACTGCTCAACTTGTTCTCATCCTAAGCAGGGTTGATAGAAGAACATCATGAGGACGAAGTGGTAACATTTCAAGTTGTCAAAGGGTAAAGGGAACAGGAATAAGAAAATACAAAACAATTTTAAAACTAATTACTTATTTATAGTTTAACACGGAAGGCTATAAAAAAATTTAGATGGGTATGTGTTTAACCACTTTGTTGCTTACAATTAAGACATCAAGATACAAAAATAAAAATGCATATTAACATGTTAAATTTTACTTTTTTATATAGTTAGATATTAAGTTATCCAGATTTACAGTGTTGAAGTGGTTAAATAGAACTTCTATAAAACATGAATTAAGTCCTGTTTTGAGTTTTATTCCATGTGCTATGGTCCCTTTGGTCAGTACCATGGCTCTATTTCTGCCTAAGCCCCAAGTGGCCATGCTAGCAGCCAGCCACTATCGATTTCCTGTGACCGATGCCATTCCTGAGATCTTCGCCCATTTCCGTTGGAGGGTTGGGACTGTAAGAGCTTGATGCCACCTCTGTCACACATCTCGCCCTGAAGCAAACAGGGATTCACACTGCTTTAGTAATGTTGACTCCCAAGAACCCAAGAAAGTCAATTAATAATCCACCAGTCCAACCTAAACATTTCCTACTTCCATACCTGTTTACATGGAATTACATCCATGTTAAACTAAGACACAAGAATCTTAACATTAAAACAGAAAGTAGTTCTTCAAGAGTCTAAGCATTACAAAACTACATACACTATTTAAAGCTAAAAAGAATTCATCCAAATTGGTACCACATGGTCGTGCTATACACTCCAACAAAACAAATGTATTATTTTAAAAGGTTTAGCGCAATGTTTATTTTTAAAGTTTGATTACATCAGTTATAGAAGTATAAGTGCTAACTTACAAAGCTTACAGTTTGCGACACCAGTGATAATGCATGCATACTGCTATTTTCACCACCAACTGGTGAAAGAATGAAAAGACACTTTACTTTTTATACTGTGATACTGAAATGGGTCAGACTATACTATTAGCCAAAATAATTCCTTTGTAGCTTTTAGTGTGAAATATTATGGCAGGGACTAATTAAAAAAAAAAAAAAAAAAAACAATACGGAGGACAGTAAAACCATCATCAAGTGACTCTAAATTGTGATACTGTCTCCTTTGCCTTTAAAAAAATTTCTATTCAGGGATCCAAGAATTTTAGTAATTTTTAACAGAGCAGCAGTTCAATACCTGCCTGTTTCAATATTTACTATCACCAGTCAATATATATATATACATACATATATAGAAAAAATTTAAATCTCACCCATTTCTTCTTGTAAAACTTATTTAAAAGATTTGCTTGCCACAGACTGGTTATGCTTGGTTATTCTTGGACCCCTGCTAGTTTCCCAAACCACTACATTCACCTTTTTGCTATACCAAACTGGAGCTGGTAATTCTTAGTTGAGTCATTTTACCTAGGGGACCACGGTACAGCGATAAGTCACTCAATTACTACCTTATGATTGACAGTTCACACTGGAATCAAAGGTGAATTCATGGGAGTAGAGGTGAGATATCGTTAGGCAAGTCTACAAAGAGAGATAGATGGGCATTTATTCATCACGCTGAAGTGAAACTACTGCACAATATTATTACATCAATAGCATATATTTACTTTTGTAAGTTACACGTAATGCATCTCTGACAAGATAAATCAAGAGGGCTCCGGGGAGGTTAGTTTACATTTCAGCAGTAGTTTCGTGATAATGCTAAATTAAGAAATATATAAACCTCACCGACATGTTTTTTCTCACCTTCTTGTAAGGAGCCTCAAGCATTGCTTCAATATCAATATCGTCTGCCATTTTCTCTAAACGCCTAGAAAATAAGAAAGATAATTCAGTGAGTAAACGTTTTCCAATTCTGCTCAATTTCCTTCTTATCCGACAAACTCCAAAACTTAAGAAAAGCCTACAAAAAGACCTGGAATGACTGAGGTGGCACGATGCACTTTACCAGGCTCGGTAACTAAATCTGAATTATCTCCAAAACCGAATACAAGGCATTAAATATACGATAAAGAAAAAAAAGCGCCCACAATTAACTCCAAAAACAGAACCCGCGCGCCTCGAGTGAGAGCGCCTCTTTCCGCGCAAAACCCGCGCTGCCATTTTAGGGGCAAAGGGAAACTCCCTCGGTTGGGAGGGGTTGTGTGCCATGGTAGCGTTCGGCTGGCGCCATGTTGGGAGGTCGCGGCCGGCCAGGCCTCGAAGGGACCGGTCGCCATCCGCCCGACGCCTCTCTGGGGTCCCTGCCACCCAAGAACCCTGAAATACACACGAAAAGAATATAAGGGCGCGGTCGCCTAAATGGAACCGATCCCCCCCCCCACCGCCATCGTTATAGATCGCCTGAGTGTCCCTCAAAACAGCCGAAAACCAAGCCTCCGAAAACCTCTGGCAATACACAGGCCCGCGACATCTCCTTACCTGTGCGGGCTTTCGGGCCCCTGGGGTGCTTGTATTCGGGAAGAGGGGGGCTGCTGCTGCTGCTGCCGCCGCTGTTGCTACTGTTAAGCCGCTAGGCCCAGGCCACGGTACCGCCCAGCCCGAATTTCGGGCTCCGAGGGCGGATAGGCCCGAGCGAATCTAAAAGAAACAATGGGATTAGAGGAGCCCGCGCGGAAGTTCAGGACGGCGGCTTCGGCAGCTCAGGATCCACCCCTGCGACAGCTTCGGCAAGCTCTGTGAAATGGCGGCCGCTGCTTCCTCGTACTCACATCCACCAACACACATACACACACACAAACACACGGGGCCTCACAGAGCTCCCAGCACGGGCTCTCGCGAGAAGCTGTCCCTAGTTCCAGACCGGAGCAGCCAAAATATCGCGAGACGTAAGCACGGCCCCAGCGACCATGGCCCAATCTCGCGCAATGATTGCGCCACAGATATTCCCATCCCCCACTTAGAGCGGCGCCTTTGACACCCTCTCCACATAGACGTCCGTATCTCGCGAGACCGCGCAAGAAGCTAGAGCAAAGACAGTTGGTACACTTCCCGTCAATCTTTCTAAAAACTGAACGCTGAGTGGAGCTCGGTGGTTTCCTCCTCCTTGTGGCGCCTCCTCGCAGCTATCTGAAGGTTTCTCTCCCAGAGCTGACCGCCGCTCCCCTCCCCCGGGCCTCCCACCCTGGTGTCTGTCAAGGTCGCCATAAAGCAATTTGTCCATATGGCGACAGAATATAACGAAAACTGCCCTCTATAGATTAACCTCCAAGGGTGAAAAAGTGAAAAGCGTGTAAGAAAGAAGCCAAGAGGAGACTGTAGGGGGCTATGGGTGTAGAATAAAAATTAGATTCTCCGGCCTTTTGGAGCCAGTGGGCTACGCTCGGCTGACTAAACACCCTTGGAAATAGTGGAGAAAGGCAAAGAGAAGGTGAAGAAACAAAGTGCTTCCCTTGGCAATGGATCAGCTTTGTGCCTCGGATTTGATACTCCGGCCTTGTGTCAGGGTTCCTATTGTTTTCTTCAAAAATGTCCCCCATTCCCCGGGTACTTGACTTCTAGCCCTTCAAGTTTCCCAGATACCTGACAGTATAAAAACATCACATTTCTCTGGTCAACACTGAAAAAGAAGAGGCAGCCGAGAGGTTGTTGACTATAGGCTTTCTCCTCCATGATAAAAATATTTGAAAAAAAATTTTTTTGAAAAAGTTAAGAGGACTTAAGGGGGGAAAAATCTTACAGTTAAGTCTATTAAGAGCTTAATGATTGAGGGTAAAGATAGACATGAGAGATAATTTGGCTCTTGTAGCTGCTCCAACACCTTGTGACCTTGGACAAGTAAATTAATCTCTCAAAGCCTATCCTCCATTTCCTTTTATGAAGAAGGGAGGCGGTAGCATAATTACTAGGCTAAGCTTCGTGAAACTGACCTAAGCTGATAATGCTCACTGTTGAATTCTCAGTGTTTAGTTAGCTTGGTGCCCAGCCAGGTGGACACTCAATAAGTGAATGAAGACCTCCTAGAAGCATAGTGACGATTAAATGAGATAATGTCCATAAAGTACCTGGCAAATATTTAATTCTCAGAAAAGGTAACTTGTTATTGCTGAATAATTATTTAGTGGAAATGTATCAAGGGCCTTTACATTTCTGGTTAATTTTCCACACAGGTGTTCCTCTGAAAGGATTAATAGATGTTGCATAGTGATATTACCTTACTGCTTCCTCTGAAAATTCAGATCCTCTTTCAAATTTTTTAAGTAATAAGGGACGCCTGGGTGGCTCAGCGATTGGGTTGTGATCCTGGAGTCCCGGGATCCAGTCCCACATTGGGCTCCGTGCGAGGAGCCTGCTTCTCCCTCTGCCTGTGTCTCTGCCTCTCTCTCTCTCAGTGTCTCTCATGAATAAATTAATCTTCCAAAAAAAATTTTTTTTGTGTTGAAAATCACAGAACTGCTCAAGCTAACAAAAAAACAAAGCTAACTTTTGCCTTCTTTTTGCCCCTTTAGTTCTATTATTGTGACTTGTTAATTGTGCAAATGTCAAAGCATAAAGATGGCCCCTTACTAATTTTTTAGTTTGGGAATATGACAACACAAAATTTGACTTTAACTTCTAGACTTATTTGGGAATAGGAAAGTTTTAAGCTTTCAATCACTTGATTATTGAATATTTCTCTCTTTTTTTAAGATTTTATTTATTCATGAGAGACACAGAGAGGCAGAGACACAGGCAGAGGGAGAAGCAGGCCCCATGCAGGGAGCCCAATGCAAGACTCAATCCCAGAACTCCAGGATCATGCCCTGAGTCAAGCCAGGGTGTCCCAATTATTGAGTATTTCCTAAATTATTTTCTGCTCAAGGATGATCAGAGTGAACTTGGAAGTTTATTTTTTTTTAAAAAGATCTTATTTGTTTATTTGAGAGAGCAGAACAAGAGAGAGCACGAGAGGAGAGACAGAGAGAGGGAGAAGCAGGCTCCTCACTGAGTGGGGAGCCAGATGGGGGGGCTCAATCCTAGGACCCAGGAATCATGACCTGAGCCAAAGTCAGATGCATAACCAACTGAGCCACCCAGGTTCCCCGAACCTGGAAATTTAGAGCACAACCAAGAAATACCAGCTGGAAAACTTTGACTCTAAAACAAAGTATTTTTGGGATTCCTGGGTGTCTCACCAGTTGGGCATCTGCCTTTGGCTCAGGGCTTGATCCTAGCCCCAGGATTGAATCCCTCATCGGGCTCCGGGGGAGCCTGCTTCTCCCTCTGTCTATGTCTCTGCCTCTCTCTGTGTGTCTCTCATGAATAAATATATAAAATCTTTTATGAATATCAAATAAAATCTTATTTTTAAGATTTTGTTTATTTATTCATAGAGACACACAGAGAGAGGCAGAGACACAGGCAGAAGGAGAAGCAGGCTCCACGCAGGAAGCCCGATGTGGGACTCGATTCCGGGTCTCCAGGATCACACCCCAGGCTGCAGGTGGCGTTAAACCACCGCGCCACCGGGACCGCCCTCAAATAAAATCTTTATTTAAAAAGTATTTTTATGTTTAAAAGCAAATATTGAAGGACACCTGGGTGGCTCAGCGGTAGAATGTCTGCCTTCAGCCCAGAGCATTATCCTGGAGTCCCACATCCGTCTCTCTGGATGGAGCCTGCTTCTCCCTCTGCCTATGTCCCTGTCTCTCCGTGTCTCTCAGGAATAAAAAAAAAAAAAAAAAAAAAAAAAGACTCAATTTTAAAATTTCATTTATGAAGCTAAAATTCTAAAATCACCTTCATTTTATCCATTGAGTTAAATTCAAGTTGAACAGACTACACTCTCAAAAAAATTAGTCCTATTTATGTTAGACAAATTTCCTTAAATTTAGTATGCTTGGATCTTTTTTTTAAATATTTTATTTATTTGACAGAGAGTGAGCAAGCAAGTAGGGGCAGAGGTGGGCAGAGGTAGGCAGAGGGAGAGAGAAGCAGGCTCCCCCCAGAGCAGGGAGCCTAATGAGGGACTCGCCCCAAGTCAAAGGCAGATGCTTAAGCAACTGAGCCACCCAGGCACCCCTGGATCTTTTTTCTTTTCTTTTTTTTTTTTGGTATAAGTTCTATACCCAATGTGGGACTTCAACTCAGGACCCCAAGATCAAGAGTTGCACACTCTACTGACTGAGAAAGCCAGGCACCCCCTTTTGTCATTTTAACATGTTCTGTTATTTTTGAGCACTTTAAAACTATCCCAAATAGGTAAATAATTCATCTAAATCCAAGAAATTAAAATTATAAATATAGGAGTATCTGGCTGGCTCAGTTAGTAGAGCATGCAATTCTTTTTGTTTTTATTTTTTAATAAAGAATTTATTTATTTATTCATGAGAGACACAGAGAGAGAGAGAGAGAGAGAGAGAGGCAGAGACACAGGCAGAGGGAGAAGCAGGCTCCATGCAGGGAGGCTGATGTGGGACTCGATTCAGGGTCTCCAGGATCACGCCCTGGGCAGAAGGCGGCTCTAAACCGGTAAGCCACCTGGGCTGCCCAATTCTTTTGTTTTTAAAGATTTGATTTATTCGAGAGAGAGAGGGACAGAGACAGAGTGCACAAGCAGGAAGAGAGGGAAAAGCAGGCTCACCGCTGAGCAGGGAGCTGGTCATGGAACTTGATCTCGGGACTCTAGGATCATGACCCGAGGTGAACACAGACGCTTAACCAACTGGGCCACCCAGATGCCCCTCAGCATGTGATTCTTAGAGTTGTAAGTTTAGCCCCACATTGGATGCAGAGATGTAATATTTATTTTATTAAATAAAATCTTTAAAAATAAAAAGAGTCAGATGCTCAACTGACTGAGTCACCTAGATGCCCTAAAAATGAAATATTAAAAAAAAAAAGAAAATTACAAATATAGTCTGCCGGGATGCCTAAGTAGCTCAAGTGGTTGGGCGTCTGCCTTCGGCTCAGGGCGTGATCCTGGAATCCAGGATTGAGTCCCACATTGGGCTCCTTGCAGGGAGCATGCTTCTCCTTTTAAAATCTTAAAAAAAAAAAATACTGTCAGCCTTAAATTTTTTTCTTTTTTAGAGTTTATTTATTCATTCATGAGAGACACAGAGATAAAGAGCCAGAGACATAAGCAAAGGGAGAAGCAGTCTCCATGCAGGGAGCCCGATGTGGGACTCGATCTCGGGACCCTGGCATCATGCCCTGAGCCCAAGGTAGATGTTCAACCTCTGAGCCACCCAGGTGTCCCAAAATTTCTTAAAATTTTCTGATTGTAATCCAACTAACATCACAAATCTCAATTACTCAGTAATATTTAACTAGAATTGTTAGTATGCAAAAATCTCTTAAACATTACAGTTTAGTTATAAATATATACAAAGGACTCTTAAACTTAATATTAAAGTTTTTAAGGGGTGCCTGGGTGGCTCAGTCAGTTGAGTGTCCAATTTCTGCTCTGCTCATGATCTTGGGGTAATGAGATCCAGCCCCACATCCAGCTCCATGCTCAGCAGGGAGTTTGAAATTCTTTCCCTCTCCCTCTGTCCCTCCCACCCCACTTGCACGTGTGCTCTCTCTCTCTTTCTAAAAATAAATAAAATCTTTTAAAAAATGAATATAAAAGTTTTAAGACAATATATCTATATTTAAATTTAAACATCTCTGTATAAAAAGCCACCCATAAGAGAAAGAATTTATTATCTCAAAAATTCGTGATTGACATTCCAAAAGAATGCAGTCATGAAAAATAAAAAATAAAAAATAAATAAAAATAAAAAGAATGCAGTCATGCAGACACTAACTCAGAAGACTAAGGTTCCTTTTTGGCCAGAGTTTTTGACCTGGACCAAAGACTGCAGTTGCATAGTATGCCTGATAGTTTCCAGCAATATTCTCGAGCCACTGACAGGCACAATGAACCTTTTTTTCCCCTAAGTCATTATTACAGCAAGAAATGCAAGCCTCTCCATACAGATGGAATTAATTTTGCCACCCACATTTGGGTGTATGAAATTATCATTTTCCTCCTTAATACTTGATTGTCTAATCAATTTACTGATTGAATTTGGCATTTGTTTCAAATACTTGTCTGTCTACTGGCCATAATGTCAGGAGCATTGTAGTGACATATCCCAAAGGAATTTTCATCAATCTGAGAATGATTATTTCTTAAAAGAAGAGGAGATTTTTCAGGGATACATCACTAGCCATTTATTTCAGGCTGATACCATGAGCTGCAAGTCTCATAATAATTTTGCTTGGGGGATGCCTGGAGTGGCTCAGCAGTTGAGCTTTTGGCTCAGGGCGTGATCCTGGAGACCTGGGATGGAGTCCCACGTCAGGCTCCCTGCATGGAGCCTGCTTCTCCCTCTGCCTGTGTCTCTTGCTTCTCTCTCTCTCTCTCTCTCTGTGTGTGTGTGTGTGTGTGTGTGTGTCTCTCTCGTGAATAAATAAATAAAATCTTTAAAAAAAAGAAAAGTTTCCAGTTTAGTTAGAAAACACCTGAAGAAACAAAAATCATGTTCAAGATACTGTTCATTGGGGGAGTCTGGGTGGCGCTGTCGGTTAAGCATCCGACTATTGGTTTTAGTGCAGGTTCTGATCTCAGGGTCATGAGATCGAGCCTGCACAGCGCAGAGTCTGCTTAAAACCCTCCCTCTCCCTCTGTACCGCCCACCCTGTGCTCGTTCTCTCTCTCTCTCTCTTTATAATAAAATGAATCTGGGATGCCTGGGTGGCTCAGTGGTTGAGCATCTGCCTTGGGCTCAGGGTGTGATCCTGGGTCTGGGAATTGAGTCCCTCATTTCCCTGCAAGGGGCCTGCTTCTCCCTCTATGTCTCTGCCTCTCTGTGTGTGTTTGTCATGAATAAATAAAATCTTTACAAAAAATAAAATTAACCTTAGAAAAAAAAAAACAAAACTCAAAATGACCTGGGCCCAAGGGTTACTGTGGGGGAGCTACTGGCCTGATGTAAAAATTTTCTTCCCCTCATCTTAGTGTGATCTGTTAGCAGATCTTTTTTCTTTTTCCTTTTCTAATATTTTTTTTCTTTATTTATTTATGATAGTCACAGAGAGAGAGAGAGAGGCAGAGACACAGGCAGAAGGAGAAACAGGCTCCATGCACCGGAGCCCGATGTGGGATTCGATCCCGAGTCTCCAGGATGGGGACCTGGGCCAAAGGCAGGCGCCAAACCACCGCGCCACCCAGGGATCCCCTTTTTTTAAAAAATATTTTATTTATTTGAGAAAGAAGAGAGAGCACAACCAGGGGGAGGGGCAGAGGGAGAAGCAGACTCCCTGCCGAGCAGGGAGTCCAATGTAGAGCTAAATCCCAGGACCCTGAGATTATGAATTGAGCCAAAGGCAGATGCTTAACCAAGTGAGCCACTCAGACGCCCTAGCAGATTTTTTTTTAAAGATTCTTTATTATTTTAAAGTAATCTCTATATGAATGTGGGGCTTGAACTCACAACCCCAAGATAAAGTGTTGCTTGCTCCACCAACTGAACCAGACTGGCGCCCCTTTAATGCTTTTCAAAATAAATTACAGATATCAATACATTTATCAAACACTTCAGCATTTCATATTCCTAACTAGAGGTTAATAGTTTTTTTTAATGAGATAAATTTTATAGCAAAATTCACAAATCCTAACTGTACCAATAAATGAGTTTGACAAATGCATACAAATAAAGTAATACATAGGGCAGTACAGGTGGCTCGGTGGTTTAGCGCCGCCTTTGGCCCAGGGTGTGATCCTGGGGATCTGGGGTCGAGTCTCAAGTCAGGCTCCCTGCATGGAGCCTGCTTCTCCCTCTACCTGTGTCTCTTCCTCTCTCTCTCTCTCTGTGTCTCTCATAAATAAATAAATAAAATCTTTAAAACAAAACAGGGGCGCCAGAGTGGCTCAGTGGGTTAAGCGGCTGACTCTTGATTTCAGCTCAGGTCATGGATTTCAGGGTCCTGAGATTTAGCTCCACATCAGGCTCTGCACTCAGCGTGAAGTCTATTGGAGATCACGTCCCTCACCTCCCTCTGCTCCTTCCCTTGCTCACATTCTTTTTTCTCTCTCTAAAATGAATAAATAAAATGTTTTTTTGAATAAATAAAATCTTAAAAAAAAAGTATCTGCTAACAGAGGCATCTGGCTGGCTTAGTTGGTGGAGCATTTGACTCTTGATCTCAAGGTTGTAAGTTCAAGTCCCATGCTTGTGTAGAGATTACTTCAAAATAATAAAAATCCTTTAAAAAAAAAAATCTGCGAGCAGGTCACCCGGCGGGGAGGAAAAAAAAGGTCTTACATCAGGCCAGCACCTCCCCCAGAGCAGCCCTTGGGCCCAGGTCACTTCCCTATGAGCCTCACTATTTTCTGGGAAATGGTTTCAATATTAGGATAACCCTTTCAGGGATCCCTGGGTGGCGCAGCGGTTTGGCGCCTGCCTTTGGCCCAGGGTGCGATCCTGGAGACCTGGGATCGAGTCCCATGTCAGGCTCCCGGTGCATGGAGCCTGCTTCTCCCTCTGCCTGTGTCTCAGCCTCTCTCTCTCTGTGTGACTATCATAAATAAATTAAAAAAAAAAAAAAAAAAAGGATAACCCTTTCATTTGACTGGCAGACATTTATGGACATTTAACATTGGTCCTGGAGCAGAACAGGGTCTCATGTTACAGTCACTGCCTACTCTCCTTCCATGTCTCTTTTGCAGGGCCCAGAGGCAGAATGCTGTAGGGCTGAAACTGGCTCATGATTGAAGTCCAATAAATGGTGGTCGAGTGGAAAAAAAATCTGTTAATGGAAGCAAAAAGAAATGCAGTCAAACCTTAACATTGCAAAAGATTTGGGATTTAAGCAAATCTAGCAATAGGAAGATCCTGCTGACAAGGCATCACAAGATGGATATACACCTTGAAAATGTTGGATGAAAAACAAAAGCAACAATCCACAATGATTTTGAATGAGAGCATGTGATTACATGATATGAGTGAATGGGCTTATACAATGAATAGCCCAGAAAAAAAGGATGTATTTAGTAGGCTCATTCTTTTCTGGAGCTGGAAAAAATAGGTTCTTAACAATTATTTTCTGGAGGAGGCCCAAAGAAACATTATTTGTCTAAATATCTCTAAATAACTAGGTCCTATCTCCTTATATAAGTGAAGCATCTGAGTTGGAATATATGCAGCATGAACATGACTTGTATGCAGTGGTTGTAAAAGAGATAAGAGATGTCAGGAAGAACATGGAAAAAGTAGAACCCTCAGACCTTGCTGGTGTGAATGTAAAATGGTACAAGGCCCGTGGAAAACAGTTTGGTAGGGTTTTTGTTTTTGTTTTTTCTTTTTAAGATTTTATTTATTCATGAGAGACACAGAGAGAAAGGCAGAGACATAGGCAGAGCGAGAAGCAGGCTTCCCACAGGGAGCTGGATGTGGGACTAGATCCCAGGACCCTGGGATCATGTCCTGAGCCCAAGGCAGACACTCAACCACTGAGACACCCAGGTGTCCCAGTTTGGCAGTTTCTAAAAAAAGTTAAATATGGAATTACCATATGATCCAGTAATTCCACTCCTAGGTGTAGTTATGAGAATTGAAAATATGTTTTCAGGGACACCTGGGTAGCTCAGTGGTTGAGCCCTGGGCTTGGGGGGTGATCCCAGGAACCTGGGATCAAATCCCACATCGGGCTCCCTGCAGGGAGCCTGCTTCTCCCTCTGCCTATGTCTCTGCCTTTCTCTCTGTGTCTGTCATGAATAAATAAATAAAATATTTTAAAATATTTTTTTTCAGGGGCACCTGGCTGGCTCAGTCGGTAGAGCATGTGATTCATGATCTGACTAAAAAAAAGAAAAAATATATTTTTTAAAGATTTTATTTATTCACAAGAGACACGGGAGAGAGGTGGGCAGAGAAAGAGGCAGAGGGAGAAGCAGACTCCATGCAGGAAGCCCGATGCGGGACTCAATCCCATGACTCCAGGATCACACCCTGAGCCAAAGGTAGACACTCAACTGCTGAGCCACCCAGGCGTTTTCAAACAAATATGTTTTCTCTATATATGTTTTCAAACAAATAGTTGTACTCAAATTTTCATAGCAGTACTATTCATAATAGTCAAAAAATGAGCAGAATTCAAATGTTTATCAACTAATGAATGTATGTATAGGTTGTATACCTATACAATGGAATATTATTCAGCCATAAAAAGAAGTGAAATACTAATAGGTGCTACAAAGTAAATGAACCTCAAAAACACTGTGCTAAATACCAAAAAAAAAAAAAAAAAAAAAACCAGACACAAAGGGTCACTCACATATGTAATATGAAACATTCAGAATGGGTAATTCCATAGAGATGGAAAACAGACAGTGGTTACCAGGGAGTGTGGTGAAGGAAGTATGGGGAATGAGTTTTTTTTTTTAAGATTTTATTTATTTATTCATGAGAGACACAGAGAGAGAGACAGCCAGAGACACAGGCAGAGGGAGAAGGAGGCTCCATGTAGGGAGCCTGAGGTGGGACTTGATCCTGGGTCTCCAAGACCATGCCCTGGGCTGAAGGCGGCGCTAAACCACTGAGCCACCAGGGCTGCCCCGGGGAATGACTATTTAATGGGTATGAGATTTCCTTTGGGTATGATGAAAATATTCTGGGAACTAGCTAGTGATGATGGTTGCACAACATTGTGAATATAGTAAATGCCAAGTATTAGACACAATTGCATGGTTAGTGGTTAATATTATGTTATGTGAATTTTACCTCAGTAAAAAGGGAAAAAAAAAAAGAAGGGATCTTCTATGGACCTCTAGAATCTAGAACAAGATGCTAGAGGGAGATAATGGAAATAAAAAGACCCCAAATCTCTGCTTTCTTGTATACATCTCTTAGCACATTATGGCTTCATTCTCCAGTTTCAGGATATTGAAATAATTCCTTAAACAAATATATACTGAAAAAAAAATTTTTTTAACTTTTATCTATGCATGAGAGACACACAGAGAGAGAGAGAGAGAGGCAGAGACACAGACACAGGCAGAGGCAGAAGCAGGCTCCATGCAGGGAGCCTGATATAGGACTCGATCCCAGGTCTCCAGGATCATGCCCTGGGCCGAAGGCAGGCGCCAAACCATTGAGCCACCCAGGGATCCCTATATACTGAAATTTTACAGTGTGTTAGTCACTAAACTAGGCACTAGGAAAACAAACAATGGAGTACAAAACCAGTCATGGCCCTTGCCTTCCTGGAACTTAGAATCTATTTGGAGGAGGCAGGCATTGATCAAAAGACCATATCTGGGGGATCCCTGGGTGGCGCAGCGGTTTGGCGCCTGCCTTTGGCCCAGGGCGCGATCCTGGGGACCCGGGATCGAATCCCACATCAGGCTCCCGGTGCATGGAGCCTGCTTCTCCCTCTGCCTGTGTCTCTGCCTCTCTCTCTCTCTCTCTGTGACTATCATAAATAAATAAAAATTAAAAAAAAAATAAAAAAAAGACATATCTGTAAAAAGATGTGCAACTGTGATAAATGCTAAGAGAGGTTTATGGGGTTATGAAAACATCTTAAAGCTAGATTTAGCGTGAGAAGAGCGTTTAATAGGTGAAGAACCTTCCAGTCAAAGAACAGAGTATGTAAAAGGCCTTGTAACAGGAGGAAGTATGCTGTCTTTAAGGATCTGCCAGAATGTCATGTGGCTACAGCAAAGAAGCTTATGAAAAGCTAGACCATGCAGAGCCTTCTGACAGGTGAAGTGGGTCAGTTACTAGGTATTTTCGCACCTCCAAATCCACCCTCTGCTTTACAATTTTGGGGTTGGGATCTTATATTTCTCCTTTGAGTACTGGCTCTCTATTAAGGTCTCCAAATAGAGACTGCTAGAAAGGGCAGCCCGGGTGGCTCAGCATTTTAGCGCTGCCTTCAGCCCAGGGCGTGATCCTGGAGACCTGAGATGGAGTCCCATGTTGGGCTCCCTGCAGGGAGCCTACTTCTCCTCCTGCCCGTGTCTCTGCCTCCCTCTGTGTGTCTCTCATGAATAAATCTTAAAAAAAGAGAGAGAGAGAGAGAGAGAGAGAGAGAGAGACTACTAGAAGAACACTGCAAGACTCAGGAGGAAGGATGGAAGCCTCCTTCCCATTTGCTTCCTGTTCCTATCTGTGGCATCCAGCAAAGCTTCTCCATTCCAGCAGTGGCAGTGCCTTCCTACTACAAGCAGCTGAATCAGAATGCAGTTTTCCCAAAACATACAGAACCAGTCTCATTGTTCCTTCTTCAGAGACACCAACACTGATCGTCCATTGTTTCCTATTCACAGGTCTGAGTTTCAACCCCACGGGGCTCTTCCTCTGAACTGAGAGACACTGGCACCTGCCAAGTAGCACCTCTTCTTCAGACATCTAAATTTCAGCTGTTTGCCTCCACCCCCCCCCTTTTTCTAAGTTTTGTGTTTTAATAATTCCAACTTCTTCCCTTTGTTTCCTCAGCCCTAGTGGTGGTAGCTGTTCCTATAGTTACTACCACCATGATGTTAGATTTTTCCTTTTCTTCAGTTATGTAGTTAACAATCCATTATATTAAATCCTCTTTCTTTTTTTTTTTTCTAAGATTTTATTTATTTATTCATGAGAGACACACACAGAGAGAGAGAGAGAGGCAGAGACATAGGCAAAAGGAGAAGCGGGCTCCATGCAGGGAGCCCGATGTGGGACTTGATCCTGGACCTCCGGGATCACACCCCGAGCCTAAGGCAGACGCTCAACCGCTGAGCCACCCAGGCACCCCCAAATCCTCTCTCTTTAGTAACATGTTTTCTAGCTTTTAACATGAACCTGACTAATATGTAAGGATCCGATATTTACTCTTATAGATCCAGTTCAAATGCTACCTTCTACGTATATATCCCCATTACCCTCAGTGATTCATTAATTCTCTTTTTTTGGAAAGATTCATTTATTTATTTGAGAGAGAGTGAGAGATGCCTGGTTGGCTCAGCGGTTTAGCACCGCCTTCAGCCCAGGGTGTGGTCCTGGAGTCCCAGGATTGAGTCCCGCGTTGGGCTCCCTGCATGGAGCCTGCTTCTGTCTTTGCCTGTGTCTCTGCCTCTCTCTCTGTGTCTTAAATAAATAAATAAATAAATAAATAAATAAATAAATAAATACAATCTTAAAAGAGAGAGAGAGAGCTAGAATGAGCTCGTGAGTAGGAGGAAGGGCAGAGGGAGAGAGAGAATCCTCAAGCCAACTCCCTACTGAGCATTGAGCCTGATGTGAGGGTTGATCACAGGACCCTGAGAGCTTGACCTGAGCTGAAATCAAGAGTTAGACATTTAATGACCCACCCAGGTGCCCCTTCTTCAGTTAATTTTTAATGTCTTTCTTAAGGTCTATAGGTTTTTGTTTTGCTAATCATTTGCCAAATCACACCCACATGCCTAATAACATCCTTCTATTGCCCTACAATTACATTGAAACCCTACAATTACATTGAAACCCTGTCACTCAAATTAACTCTGTGGATCTAACAAATTCACCTACCAATTCTAATAGAAATGGGTAGGTATAGAACAGGCAGGAACAAACATGGGTTCTCATCCATTCTCCTACATATTGTAATTCTGTGCAATTTACTTAATCTCTTTAAGTTTCACTTTTCCCAGCCTGACACACTGCTCTGAGGATTAAGTAAAATAATATGAAGACAATTAAGTAAGATAATATATGTGAAGACCTTAGCACCACTCAAAACCATGAGCTATCATTTTTGCTATTAGTTTATGATTTATCCAGCTATGAATACCAAGATTTAATTTTTATTTAGGTTAAAAAAAATGGGGATCCTTGGGTGGCTTAGCAGTTTAGCACCTGCCTTCAGCCCAGGGTGTGACCCTGGAGTCCCGGGATCGAGTTCCGCATCAAGCTCCCTGCATGGAACCTGCTTCTCCCTCTGCCTGTGTCTCTGCCTTTTTCTGTGTCTCTCATGAATAAATAATAAAATAAAATCTTAAAAAAAAATAAAATGCCAGGGGCACTTGGATGACTCAGTTTGTTAAGTATTTGCCTTCAGCTCAGATCATGAGATCAGGGTCCTGGGGTTGAGCCCTATTTCAGGCTCCCTGCTCCCTGAAGAGTCTGCTTGTTCCTCTCTCTCTACTTGTGTTCTCTCTGTCTGTCTCTCTCTCTCTCTCAAATAAATAAATAAATAAATAAATAAATAAATAAATAAATAAAATCTTAAAAAAAAGAAAAAAGCCTGGAGCGCCTGGGTGGCTCAGTTGGTTAAGCATCTGCCTTCAGCTCAGGTCATGATCCCAGGGTCCTGGGGTCGAGCCCCACATAGGGCTCCCTGCTAAGCAGGGAATCTGCTTCTCCCTCTCCCTCTGCCTCTCCCTTGCTTCTGCTCTCTCATTATCTGTCAAATAATTAAAATCTTAAAAAAAAAAAAAAAAGCCTAAATTCACTTGCAGATTCCCCATTACTCTTTCTGTTCCAATCCACTGCCCTCCTTGATGTTCTTTGAATACCCAATCTACATTTATACCTCTAAGAGCCTTAGCATTTGCTGGAAAGTTTTGCCTAGGGCATTGTTCCTCAAGAGAGATACAGCTCTGCCTCCTTCCTATCTCCTTAAGGTCACCAATCAGATATTACCTTCTCTGTGAGGCCTTCTCTTACCATCCTATTTAAAATGGTGGCTCTCCCTAACTACTAAGTCCTCTTTCCTGCTTTATTTTTCTCCATAGCATTTGTCATCATCTGAAGTATCACATATTTTACTTATTTGTTCATTGCCCATCTCCTACCATTAGACTATAGATTCCATGAAGGCAGGGGTTTTTGTTTATTCATTATTATATCCCCAGGGTCTAGAATAATGCCTAAGACTACCACTGGTGTGCTGACAAACTTTCTCTCTCTCACATACACATACAACAACAACCAAAAAAAAACCCCCAAAAGCTTGATGTGTACTGTTTGCCATGGTGTAAATATTTCCACTATGGCCTATTTTAAGCTACCAACTGAATATTTATCAGCTCTTGCAAGCCAATAGAAACTGGCTCCAGCACTCTACTGTATGTTTGTAACAGAGAGTGAACTATTCAACCTGTTTTAAGTCTCAGTTTTCTTATCTGTGAAGTATCTGTGGGATAATAGAATCCACATAATAAAATTGAGGCAAAAGTTAAATGAGTTAATACAGGGAAGGCACATAAATCAGTAGCTGACAAATACTGTTAATTTTATTGTTTTTATTATTTATATATTATATGTACTTTTCTCTATATCTGACCATTGGTTTGTCATTTCCAATGTTTTTTGCTATGTTTTCCAATGTTTTTGTTGATTCAAACAGGTCTGTCAAGTTCCGTGGCATTCTTGGATCTAGCAACAGAATACCTAGTTTGCTGACTATGGATTTGATGATAACCAACAGACATAAAATCTTGATAAACATTTCTCAAGATGTTAACTTATTATTATATTTCTCTCTGTGTTCATGATTTGTTTTTAAGATTTTATTTTATTATCATTATTATTTTTTAAAGATATTATTTATTTATTCGTGAGAGACAGAGAGGCAGAGACACAGGCAGAGGGAGAAGCAGGTTCCATGCAGGGAGCCCAATGTGGGACTCGATCCTGGGGCTCCGGGATGACTACCTGAGCCAAAGGCAGACGCCCAACCGTGAGCCACCCAGGCGTCCCTATTATTATCATTATTTTTAAATGCTTTATTTATTTGAGAGAGGGAGAGCAAGAGCAGGGGTAGAGACAGAAGGAGTTTGGGAGAAGCAGACTCCCCACTGAGCAGGAAGCCTGATGTGGGGCTCCATCCCAGGACCCTGGGATCATGACCTGACTGAGCTTAATCAACTGAGCTACCCAGGTACCCCTAAGATTTTATTTTTAATTAATCTCTACATCCAACAAGAGGCTTGAACTCACAACCCTGAAATCAAGAGTCGCATGCCCTACTAAGTAAGCCAACCAGGCGCCCCATTTATTTTTTTAAAGATTTTATTTTTCTAAGTCCTGTCTTCATGATCTATTCATTAACTTTGATCATTTTGCCGTTGGAGATTCTGGTATAATGGGGTGCAATAGTTTCCCACTGAAGGTTTGTGGAGCACAGAAGAATGCAGGAAGCCATATCATCTGTCTTACCCCACCTTATTAATCTGTTAACAAAGTCTCAGATGGCCTGTATCTGCCTGCCTAGAAAATATCTGTCCTTAAAGATGTTTGTATTTTACTTCCTCTAGGAAGCTGACCTTAATCCTGCCTACCCTTATAGATTCAATCAATCTCTCATTATTGTTCTTATTGGATTGTAATTCAGTTTACACATCTGACTTCACTACCAGATTGTGAGCTGCTCTGAGAACATTAACTGCTTCTCCTTTATCTACCCACATCCCCATTCTCAGCTCCTAGCATCCTGCCTGGAATGTGCTGGTTGTTTTACAACTATTTGTTGAATTGGTTGGGGTTGCTTTGGAGATGTATCAGTATAAAGCCAGGATGTAAAGAAGAGGATGAAAGAATTTCTCAGAAATCTAGCATGTTGCCCAGTGACAATTAAGTATAGACAAGCAGGGCATGTTCTCACACAGACAGGAATTCTGTATGATTTCAAAGTCAGCTGCGTGGGTGAGTTGAAAAGTCAAGAGATTTTGTTGGAAAGGTATATAAGGGCTACTTTATGAAAGGTCTTTTGTGCTCTGCTAAGAACAGTAGCCAGTGGTATGCTGGAGTGGACTTGTACCAGTTCATGAACCAATTATTAAATGTCCAGGAATTTTGTGAGCCAGTTGATTTCACATTGGTAGTTTGAAATCAGCTACAGTGTGGGTATTTATACCACAGATAGATCTGCAAATGCTGAAAATCAACCTTTTCTTTTTTTCTTAGAGACCCAGTTGTTCATAGGCCACCAGCAAGTTTTGGACATCACATTTAAAAGGTTGGTAAATCTTCTAAGGTTGTTACAGGGGTACCTGCGTGGCTCAGATGGTTGAGGGTCTGCCTTCAGCTCAGGTCGTGATCTCAAGGTCCAGGAATCAAGCCCCACATTGGGCTCCCAGCTCAGTGGGGAGTCTGCTTCTCCCTCTCCCCATACCTCACCCCCTGCTTGTCCTCTCTCTCTCTCTCAAATGAATAGATAATATCTTTTTAAAAAAATTGGGGATGCCTGGGTGGCTCAGTGGTTGAGAGCTTGTCTTAGTCTCAGGTCGTGATCCTGGGTCTGGGGATCGAGTTCTGCAGCAGGCTCTCTGCAAGGAGCCCACTTCTCCTTCTGCCTATGTTTCTGTCTCTCTCTTTGTGTCTCTCATGAATAAATAAATTAAAAATATTTTAATTTAAAAACAAAGTTGTTATAAAGATTAGATGTGAAAATAAATATGGAAAGAAGCTTAGAATACCTGGCATAATGGAAGTACTCAAAAAATATTGTTTGATATTATCATGAAAAATTTTAAGTACCTATTTCATGTTAGACATTATTCCATGCACTGGGGATATAGCAGCAAACAAAACAATGTCCCTACCTTTATGAATTTTATTTATTTATTTATTTTTATTTTTATTTTTTATTTATGATAGTCACAGAGAGAGAGAGAGGCAGAGACACAGGCAGAGGGAGAAGCAGGCTCCATGCACCGGGAGCCCGACGCAGGATTCGATCCCGGGTCTCCAGGATCGCGCCCTGGGCCAAAGGCAGGTGCCAAACCGCTGCGCCACCCAGGGATCCCATGAATTTTAAATTCTAAGTATATGAAATAGAATTTAAAAAATTTTTTGTTTTATTTATTTAAGTAATCTCTATACCCAACATGGGGCTCCAACTCATGACCTCAAGATCAAGAGCCACATGCTCTTTTGACTGAGCCAGCTTGGCACTTCTGCTCTTATATTATTCTTAGCAATGTGACCTTAGACAAGCAACATAACTTCTCTGGGCCTCCATTCCTTCAACTGCAAAATGATGATAGTAAATAGGACCTCTCTCCGATACCTGCTTTGCTATGTAAAGTACTTAGCAAACAGTAAATGTTCACTGAATATTATCATCAACATTATTTTTTCCAAAAGGGTTAAAGATTTGGTGTAGATCAAGAAAGGGAGACAGGCAAAGGTGAGTGTGTAGGGGTGAAAATTTGAAAAATCTATAGGGAATATAAATATAACATTTGTCATCTGGCCTTTGAAAAATCAGAGGTCCTACCCCAAGGCATGTGGTAGGAGGACAGAAGCCCTCTGGGGCAGGGAGAGTTAAATGTGGGTGGGATTTAGCTCTCTTGCAGTTGTCAGGTTTTGTCATTTGGGTTTTTATGGCAACTTTCTTTTTTCTCTCTTTTTTTTTTTTAAGATTTTTATTTATTTATTCACGAGACACACACACACACACACAGAGGCAGAGACATAGGCAGAGAGAGAAACAGGCTCCATGCAGGGAGCCCGATGCAGGACTCGATTCCAGGACTCCAGGATCATGCCCTGGGCCAGAGGCAGGCGCTCAACCGCTGAGCCACCCAGGCGTCCCTATGGCACCTTTCATTTCTACTTTAGCCTAGGATGCAGAGGTTTCTGCCTTTATCTTACCACCTGCAATAAAAAGGCTCCCCTGAAAATAAAAGGAGGAGGAGGGATAATAATTTAGGAAGTAGGTTAAATAAAAAACTTAGACCCAAGGGCGCCTGGCTGGCTCAGTGGGAGGAGCATATGACTTTTGATCTTGGGTTTATAAGCTTGAACCCCACTTTGAGTGTAAAGATTACTTAAATAAATAAACTTAAAAAAAAGGAAAAGTGTAAGAACTGAAAAGGGTTTATGAAGTAGCAAGGAAAGAAAAAAAAGACAATAATATAGACAAGGAGGGCATGGAAAGTGGAATAAGGTATGAGAGTACCTGTGACTGACTATCTGTTTCTCCATAATTATCATCCAATGACTTTCTTTAGTGTGCTATTTAGAGCCTGGAATTTAGAAACCAGATTGGATGTTAGATATAGTTTTAGACTTAAGGGAACTGTGGGTTGTACTGGGGAGGGTGAAGTTAAGGAGGTGAGATTTCAGATGCAAAAGTATGGGGCAAGAAAGAAGGAGGAGAGAGCTTTTGGGTCTTAGTGAGTCAATAAGCAGCAGGCAAGAGGGACTCCAGGGTGTTTGAGCAGCAGAATGTCAATTACTAATGTTCTTCTTCACCACCACCACCACCACCACCATCACCACTTTTTTAAAAATCTCAAATGCATAATTACAGATACACTCATAGGTTTGTTTCTTGGTGCATAATTTCCATTAAGCCAGACACAACCCCACTTTTTCTCTTTTTTTCCTGTTTTGAACATACAAGGCTGTTTATTGAGCATTGTTTATAACAATTGGAAACGTTGTGAATGATGATTAGTAAGAGAATTACTTATTGCAACATTGTTTTTTTCTTTTTTTTTTTTAATTTTTATTTATTTATGATAGTTACAGAGAGAGAGAGAGAGAGAAAGAGAGAGAGAGGCAGAGACATAGGCAGAGGGAGAAGCAGGCTCCATGCACCGGGAGCCTGATGTGGGATTCGATCCTGGGTCTCCAGGATCGCGCCCTGGGCCAAAGGCAGGCGCCAAACCGCTGCGCCACCCAGGGATCCCTGTTTTTTTCTTTTTTAAAATAAAATCTTTTGGGGATCCCTGGGCGCCTCAGCGGTTTGGCGCCTACCTTTGGGCCCAGGGCGCGATCCTGGAGACCCGGGATCGAATCCCACGTTGGGCTCCCGGTGCATGGAGCCTGCTTCTCCCTCTGCCTGTGTCTCTGCCTCTCTCTCTCTCTCACTGTGTAACTATCATAAATAAATAAATAAATAAATAAATAAATAAATAAATAAATAAATAAAAAAAAACCCAAAACTTTAAAATAAAATCTTTCCCTAAACCATCATCATCAGTTTTTTAATTCTCCTCAGATTGGGCTTCATTTTAGCCAAAACCATGTTCTATTTTAAGAAGATTTTCTTTTTCTCCCCCTTTTTCTTTTCTCTTATTGCAACATTGTTTATGAACATTGGAAACAAAGTGAATGGCCACTCTTTCTTTGAGTTATGCTTCCTTAGCCTTCACTCCCACTCTCATTTCCCTACATGCAGCAAACTGTCAGTATGGGTGTGTTTGTGTGTGTGTGTGTGTATGTATATATATAAAAATATATATATGTTTGTAGAAACAATAGAATTTTTTTAGCCTTGCCCATAGAATAGAATTTTTCTTTCTTTTTTTTTAAAGATTTATTTATTTATTTATGATAGACATAGAGAGAGAGAGAGAGAGAGACAGAGAGGCAGAGACACAGGAGGAGGGAGAAGCAGGCTCCATGCCGGGAGCCCGACGTGGGACTCGATCCTGGGACTCCAGGATTGCGCCCTGGGCCAAAGGCCTGCGCTAAACCACTGAGCCACCCAGGGATCCCCAGAATAGAATTTTTCAATGCTGTTGAATCTATAATATTTTCCTTAATAACTCATCCTTTCATGCTTAAGAATATTTTTCTCTACATTAAGACCGTCAAGATAATTTTCAGTATATCTCTTCTAAAGACACAGGGGTAACATTGATATGTGTGATATACACAGTTGTACAGCGGGTTATATATGTTTCTAGCTAGAAACTGGAACATTAGTAATTTCTTTTTTTTTAACTTTTTTTTTTTTAAGATTTATTTATTCATGAGAGACACAGAGAGAGAAAGAGAGGCAGAGACACAGGCAGAGGGAGAAGAAGGCTCCCTGCAGGGAGCCCGATGCGGGACTCGATCCCGGGACCCCAGGGTCATGCCCTGGGCTGCAGGCAGCGCTAAACCGCTGAGCCACCCGGGCTGCCCCACATTAGTCATTTCTTTATCAGGAATGAAAGTAAATGAAAATAACATAATGGGAATAATTTTGAAATTGCTTCTACTTAAATTATAAATAAATTGCTGGATTTTAATTATTACAAGTAATAGATTACTTGTGACATATTTTGCAACTGTGGAGTTATATCTTTGGGGAATCTATAAAGGGCAAGTTGCAATCTCTACCAAAGTTACAAATGTATATATATTCCTGTGGCTCAGAGCTCTCATTTCTGAGAATTTTAAGATTTTATTATTTACTCATGAGAGACAGAGAGAGAAGCAGAGACATAGGCAGAGGGAGAAGCAGGCTCCAGGCAGGGAGCCCGATGTGGGACTCGATCCAAGGACTCCGGGATCACGCCCTGAGCCAAAGGCAGATGCTCAACCGCTGAGGCACCCAGGCATCTCACTTCTGAGAACTTAGATGGGAGTTTTCTACCTGCCCACATGTGGTTTACTATTTGTAAATGGAACATTGTTTTTAAATTGCAAAAGATTGGGAACAACCTAAATGTCCTTCAATAAGTGACTGATTAAGCAAATCATAGTATATCCATACAAGAAACTCTACAGAGCAGTAATATAAAACAAGATAACAAAGAAGTTATTTTTATGCCATTGGACAAAATGTATTCCACGGTGTCCAAAATGTATTCCACAGTGTCCAAATATATGAAAAAGGTAAGGTGGAAAACAACATATATAAATGTTCCTTTTGGGGGCACCTGGCTGGCTCAGTCAGTAGAGCATGGAACACTTGATCTCAGGTTTCAGAGTTTGAGCCCCATGTTGGGTGTACAGATTACTTAAAAAAAAAAAAAGCTTAAAAAAAAAAAAAAAAAAAAAGCTTAAGAAAAATGTTTCTTTTTGTTTAAAAGAGTCAGAACATATTTGAACTTAGATTTCTTTTTTTAACTTATATTTGAGTTTGCTTATTTATGTGTAAAGAAATCCTGAAATGATTCATAAGAAAGTAAGAGCAGTAGTTAATCAGTAGAAACAAGACCAGAGAAGGACAAGAATTTGAGGTAGACTTTGCATTGTATGCCTTATATAGTTTTTGGCATTTGAACCACCTAGCATAGCATTAACTATTTAAAATTAAATTATAAGAAACATTTGGGGAGTGGAGTACCAGCAGATTTAGAGACTGTTCATTTAATTGACATCTTTAACCTCCATTCCTTTAGACCCCTAGGGCTAAACTCCTCCCCCTTTCTCTTTTATCTCTGGATTGGCATGGGTTTCAACCCACAAGAAATACGTATTAAGTATGCATAAATTACAGAAAACAGTGCTAGATACTAGAGCTCCCAAAGGACAAAGTACAACAGGACTTAGTCCCTTGACGTAGTCCAGGTGGATTTTATCACTCTTTTTTTTTTATTTTTTTTTTTTTTTCCTTAAGTAGACTTCATGCCCAGTGTGGAGCCCAACACAGGGCTTGAACTCACAACCCTGAGATCAAGACCTGAGCTGAAATCAAGAGTTGGACACTTAACAAACTGAGCCACCAGATGCCCCTTATTATTCTTCTTAGTATCTAGGACAAAAATAAAAAAATGTTCTCCTCTTTTTCCTCTTCTTCCTCCTTTCCTATAATCTTGCAAAATGCTGGAAATATATCAGAATTCGTACTTAATTCTCCTCCCCCTCACTTGGAGAGCACTAAGGCTTGGGGAACTCAAGAACTTTCCATCAGGTCCAGACTGGAAGACGTCAGGCCAGGGCCAAGACTCAACTTGCTTCCCTTGGGCCCCTGGCGCCTTGTGAAGGTTCTTGGACCTTTCATATGCTGCTGTGACTGTGGTTTCCGGCTTCCTGAGTTCTCATACTCAGCTGAGTGCTGCAGATATCATACCCTAGTTCCTACTTTGGAGACTGACATGCTCAAGCTTGGTAATATTCTGAATATATGGGGTCTGTGAGTGTGAGTCACAGCTTTTTTTTTTTTTTTTTTTTTTTTAAAGATTGTATTTATTTGAGGGAAATAAAGAGGGAAAGCGAGCACAAGCAGGGGGGGTGGCAGGCAGAGGGAGAGAGAGGAGTCCCCTTGCTGAACAAAGAGCCCAATGTGGGGCTTGATCCTAGGACCCTGGGATCATGACCGGAGCCAAAGGCAGCAGATGCTTAACTGACTGAGCCACCCAGGCACCCAGGGTTGCTTTTCTGTTTTAGTTTTCCCCTTTTCCCTAGACAGACTCATTGTAAATACCTTGGGGTTGCATAAGGACAGAGTGTAAAGGTTTGTTGGCTAGAGGCTGAGAAAGATCAGTTTTCTAATTGAATATCCTATCTCATGTTAGGGCATTAGTTCTGCTTCTCTTTAGGCAGGGACATTTTGAATACTCTAGATGATGATGAATCTAGTAAGAAAGTAATCAGAAAATAATTTTATAGAACTTTGCAGTTAATAATAGATTTCCTCATACACTATTTAACTTAAATATGACAATTTAAGAAGAAAAGTGATGCGTAGGGAGTTAAAAGACTTTCCATGCAGCTACTGAATGCCTTTCGTGTGTATGCGGGGTTTCTTTGTGGAGCTGTCATTTTACAGGCTGGGACCAGAGTTCTGAATTGGTTGGATACTTAGCAGGAGAGATTCTACTCTGTGGAACTGAGGCTGCTTTACATTCATTGTTTCATTTATTCTACTAATTGCAACTATTAGTTGAATGCCCATCTTGTATGAAGAAAGGCTCTACCTATGATATAATTGGGAGGTTGAGACCCACTACTAGTGAGACACTGGAGAGGATCTTAAGGCCCAAAGATGGATGCTGCTAAGGAGGCAGTGGTAAAACTAGGGCTTTAGATGAGAATTTTGCAAACTGGAGTTCTGTGACTAGCAGCCAGTGAAGATCCAGTTTAGAAGCTGGCAAGCCAGGTTTCTGCAGGAATCAGAAAGAGCTTAACTCCCAAGGTACTTTATTCATATCTGCATCAAATTATTTTGGTTGGCCAGCATCAGCTCTCCCCTCTTTCCCAATTTTCCCAATGGGGGAATATCCATAGGGGCAGATTGCTCCTCTCTTCTTTCCCTGGCAGCTTGGACTAATCCATGTGACCTGAGATTGACCAATCAACAGTGGCTCTGGGCCAAGATTTTTTGCCTCTGAAACGAGTGACTCAAAGACAAAAAGATGTTAGGATTGAATCCCAGCTGTGGTGTGTGGTGCTGTTGGCAGCAGCAGCTGCTTCTTGGTGAAGCTGCTTTTCTGTCTGCTTGTTTTCCAAGCTTACCCTCCTGTCTATGCTCTAGGCCCCTAATATCCTTGTAATATATTTCTCTTTTGCTTGTATTGGCAACACTGTCAGTGCTTGTATTTGCAACAGACAAAAAGAACCTTAACTTACAAATTGCAATGATCTCTTTACTGGGCTCTGAGATCCTTGAGAGCAGGGCCTACACTTCATTCTGCCCTGTGTCCCTTTTTTTTTTTTTTTTTTTTTTAAGATTTTATTTATTTATTCATGAGATACATAGAGAGAGAGGCAGAGACACAGGCAGAGGGAGAAGCAGGCTCCATGCAGGGAGCCCGATGCAGGACTCGACCTCGGGACTCCAGGATCATGCCCTGGGCCCAAGGCAGGCGGTATACTGCTGAGCCACCCAGGCGTCCCAAACCTGGCTTTCAATACATGCACGCTAAATAAGTGAAGAAACATGTTGTATTTATGTGGGACTATTGAATATGGGATTCTTGGCATTTTATGGTAGTGGGACAACAAATCCTCTATATGCTACAGCAGCCACTAACATTTGAACAATTTCATGTTAATAAATATAAACCAAGAGGATCCTGGGAAGATCCTTTCTTAGTGTATTTAGAACATTTAGATGAGTTTATGCAGGTGGTTCTAGTCCTTAAATTACTGAAGTTTTTTTTGTTTTGTTTTGTTTTTTACAAACATGGAATATTTCACTAATTTGCATGTTATCCTTGGACAGGGGCCACACTAAACTCTGTACTGTTTTTTTTTTAGCACTTCTTTTTTCTTTTTTAAAGATTTTATTTATTTATTCATGAGAGACACAGAGAGAGAGAGGCAGAGACACAGGCAGAGGGAGAAGCAGGCTCCATGCAGGGAGCCCCACGTGGGACTCCATCCCGGAACTCCAGGATCATGCCCTGGGCTGAAGGCGGCGCTAAACCTCTGAGCCACCAGAGATGCCCTAAACTCTGTACTGTTATAAGTGCTGCTGAAGCTTTTGTCCTTGGTTTCCCAGAACCTCTTCCTAAACACTTCCCTCTGCCCTGAAGTAATGCCTTCTTCAAGCCTGATTTAAAGAACACCTCCTATGGACTTGGGTCATAAAGAAGAATCTAATAGTTTTTCTTTTCTTTTTTTTAAAGACTTTATTTATTCATGAGACACAGAGAGAGAGAGAGAGAGAGAGAGAGAGAGAGAAGCAGAGACACAGGCAGAGGGAGAAGCAGGCTCCATGCAGGGAGCCTGACGTGGGACTCGATCCCGGGTCTCCAGGATCACACCCCGGGGCTGAAGGCAGGCCCTAACCTGCTGCGCCACTGGGCCTGCCCTAGTTTTTCTTTCTTTTTTTTTTTTTTTTTTAATTTTTTATTTATTTATGATAGTCACAGAGAGAGAGAGAGAGAGAGAGAGAGAGGCAGAGACATAGGCAGTGGGAGAAGCAGGCTCCATGCACCGGGAGCCCAACATGGGATTCGATCCCGGGTCTCCAGGATCACGCCCTGGGCCAAAGGCAGGCGCCAAACCGCTGCGCCACCCAGGGATCCCTAGTTTTTCTTTTCAATATCATTTTCTTTCCTTTCAGTTCTTCGACAGATACACATTGACCATCTATTATTTGCCAGATTTGACAATTCAGTTGATATAAATAAAATAGTTCCTCACTCTAATTCAGGAAACAAATACAATCAAGAGAATAAATGAAACAAAACTGTGTTAATGCTCTGTTGAAAATGAATAGTGAAAAGGTAGAGAGTAATTGTCATGGCGCAGGCATTTGATCAACTGAAGCACTTCTACATTATGTAGCTACAGAGAGTCTCACCAAGGAGATGACAAATAGACCTTGCATGATGAAGAGTCAGCTTTGCAAAAAAGCAAAGCTTTTTTGCCTATGCGATGAGCCAGCAGCTGGAAAGAATGTAGGAAGAATCCTAGAAACTGAGAGAAAGTCAATATACCTAGAGGACAAGCAAGGGTGAAGGATTCAGGTGAACAGATTGGCTGTTTTAAGTAGGGTGGTGACATGATTAGATTTACATTTTTAAAAATATTTTATTTCTTTGAGAGAGAGGCGGAGCAGAGGGAGAGGGACATGAAGACTCTATGCTGAACACAGAGCCTGACAGGGGGCTCGAATCCCCCGACTTAGATCATGACCTGAGCTGAAATCAAGAATCAAGTCCCACATCGGGCTCCCTGCAGGGAGCCTGCTTCTCCCTCTGCCTGTGTCTCTGCCTCTCTCTCTTTCTCTCTCAGTCTCTCATGAATAAATAAAATATTAAAAAAAATACAATCTGGCTGCTTTGTCTTTTCAATGTAAGTTAAAGTCCTCATTGCCCTCACAAATAACAAATGTTTAGCCAATCTCCTTGGGACTTCCCAAGTCCTATTGGGAAAACATTTCATACTCTTTTGATGTGGCTGCAACTCCGACCTTGGTCCCCAGAGGCGAAATACAGCTCCTCTCCACACCAGCAATTGGAATCCTTTCCAAGGAGTTAATGAGACAAAGTGGAGGAGGTATTAGTGCAAAGACCCTGAGGGGTCAAGGAACCTGGCTTGCGCACTTGAAAGGGGTGGAAAACGTGGGAAAGCAGGATGTGTGAGATTGTGAGAGAGGCAGGTTAGGATTTATGAGACTTTGAAGAGCCTGGTTGATAGGCTACAGGGGGATATTAAGATTTCAACCCGAAGAACCGGGTTTGTGATTATATTTGAATTTTGAAAAGCTTCCACTGTGTGTGAAGAATGGTTTGGAAGGGGAAAGGGTAATGGGATGGAGGGCACGACCATCATCTAAGAGAGAGGGGGCCTAGACTGGAGTGTCAGCAGTGGGACGGAAAGAAGTAAGGGCTTCCAGATGCACTTGGGAGGCAAAATTAACAGGTGATGGATCGTGGGTGTCCAGTCCCAGGCTTCGTGTTACCTGACGAGTGGCGACTTCGTGCTCTGGATCAGGGCGCCGGCCTGGTTCCCGCGCGTCAGGGCAGTGGGCGTGGCCGCGGGGCCGTCTCTACGGGGAGCGAGCAGGGCGGGGCCGAGGGCGGGGCAGCTGGGGCGCTGCGTCACTCGGTGGTGGCGATGGTGCGTGTGTGTGGGGGGGCGGGGGATACGCTGGGCGCGTCCCGGGGGTCACGTGGTGCGCAGCACGCAGAGTCCTTCTGTCGGTTGGTCCTGGAGCGGCGCAGCCGGAGCGGGGCTGTGAGGTGAGCTCGCGACGAGGCGCGGCGAGGAGAAGCCGGAGGGCCGGAGCCGGGTTGGGCCGGGCCCGCGCCGTGCGCGCGCCGTGCCAGCGGCAGAGGAGACGGCCGCCGCCGCTGCCCGGTCCCCTGCCTGGCCTCGCTCTCCGCCCGGCCCCGCTCGCCCAGCCGGGAGGGAGGCCCGGGGACCGCTGCTGAGAGCGTGGCGGGCGTGCGAGCGGCGCCCAATCCCCAGGGCTGCCCGAGGGAATGACGGCGGTCGCGGCCAATCAGCGCCGCCCGAGGGGGCTGGGCCGCGGGGTGCGGGCTCGGGGCGCGGAGCGGGCCGCGTTGGGGGTGGGGGGTAAGCGCTGGGGCTAGAGAGAGGCTGAGCTGCGTGGTCCCCGAGAGCTCCACCTCCAGCCGCTGCTGTTGCCTTGTGCTTTGGGAATGCGTTTTCTTTTATTGACTCTTTTATCCTATTCTGGGGAGCACACCCCTTTCTCAAGCCCCTGGCTATGGGAGTGTCCCCTTTCTCTATAGTTTAGAGAATGTGGTGCACTCCCTTTCTTAAACTCCAGCCCTGGGGTTTTATCTTAATTTCCAAAGCCCCTCAAACTGAGGATGTATCCCATTTCCCAGGCAACCCCCCCCCAAACTGGGAGGACACTCCCTTTTCCGAGCCACTAATCTGAACACGCACTCCCTTTCAAATTTTGGGGTTTGCTCCATAATTGACTCTCAGATCTGGGGTCCGGTAGCCAAAGTTTCGGGGATACTTCTATTCCCACATATCCAAGAAAGAATCTCCTTATCCTGGCCCCAGATCTTGCAAATGCTTTCCAAAATTTTTTAAATTTAGGGGCTGCTTCGTTTCCCCAGCCCTTGGGGGTGCTCCTTATTTCCAGAGTCTACTGAAAATGCGATCCAAATTCTGAAGTTTAAAGGTAGATATTTGCGGTTGCACAAATAAAGGAATTCACTGCTTTTTCTAGTCACTGTATTCTTGGGGTTGCACCCATTTTCATGAGTTCCTCAAATTAAACTACTTTATTTCCTGGGGGAGACTCAGGTTCATATCTGAGAGTGTATTTGTTTCCTGTGTTTCCAAAATGTACAGGATCCACTCCTTTTGGTTGCCCAGTCCTTGGGTTGCAGCCACCTTCCTGATGATTCTTAAATCTGGGAGGGCACACATTTTTTCTAAGTTCTCTCAGGCCTGCGCCATGATATCTGGTTCTTGAGCATGATGCCTCCTATCCTTTTTAGCTTTTCTTTTATCCAAGACATTTTCGTTACTCAGTTTACTTTCCTCTTTGGAACCCCATTTCCCTTTTAGGTGCTCTCCCTGCTTTGGTCAGGGCACCCATTTCCTCTTCCTTCCTCTGGTGAATGCTTATCTTTCTTTAGCACAGCATTTTCTCTGCTTCAGTGGCCTTTTTTCTGAGCACACTTCCTATAGTCACACCTTGAATTTCCCTCCCCCAAGTGAAAGATCCCTCCCTTAAAGGGTACCTGCATGCTGTCTTTCATACATCTATTTTACCTTTTATGTTTTTGCTTTCTACTAACAGGAACTCTTCTATCTTGGCTTGCCCTATCCCATTTTCTGCCTTTTTCTGGTTTCTAACTCCCTTTGGACAGTGCTCTGCTTACTGGAGTCTGTAGAGTTTTTCTCTTTTCTACCCTTTGAGCTGGCCTCAGATCCAGGACTGCTTGACCCTCCAGCGCTGAATTTAAACTGGAAAGGAAATCCCTTTACATTTCTTTGGTTATTCACAGGACTTTTAATCTTCCAGTGGTTTGCTTCCTATAAGATTCTGGTTAGATGTGTACTGTTTTCTCCTTTGCTTCTCTCCTCCCCCACCCCCATTGGGAAAAAATTCTGAAGAGAGTCTTCCAGTCTTCCAGCTCATAAACTTCCTCCCTACATTAGCTTTCTTCCTTCCTTTTATCAAGAAAATAGGTCATTTGGAGGAATCTCTTTGTCACTCTTTTTGTTATTTTCCCTGAGTTGCAGGTGGGGGATGGATACTTACCTCTTATCATTTTCTCACATGTCTGCCAAGCCTTGCTCCCAATCCCCATCTTAAAATCACCAAATATCTGGGACCTCTTGTCTCTTAAAAGCCTCTCAGTAGGTTCTTTCTTTTGTATTTCCCTCTGTCTTTCCAGATCTTACTCAGGGCTTCTCTGAGCCCCTAACCGGCTTAATTTCTCCACAGCTGGAATCCCAAGTGCTTATGGGATAATGATACTTCTGACCTTTCTCCCTTTTGGGAAGTACTTGAGTGTGCAGCTGTATGAGGCCTCAGTGGGGGAGAGAGTTTGGGCCTGAGAAGCTACACTGGCAGGATGAGGCAGGAAGGTACTGCATTTTCAGGACCACTTCCTTCTGAATCTCATTTGGAGATTGGATGTTTGCCAAGCACCTGCTTCTTAGGGATGCTGGAGGATTTAATGATACTCGCAGGAACCTGTAGGAATTAATGGAGCTTGTGAAAAAGTGCTCTGAACTCAGTGTTGGAGCTTGAATACAATTAACTGTTACTATATTTTCAGAACAACTAAGTGTTTTATTTTTCATGGTCATGAAAGCCCTAGAGCTAAGGTGTGTTATTTCAGGAAGTGAAATGGATCCCACATTTAGATCATGTGGTGGTTAATAAGTACCAAATTGATAAAAAACACTGGAGGTCTGTCTGAGCAGTACCTAATAAAATATGATACACAGAAAGTGAACAGATATTTCATCTCTTTATACGCCTGTCTGGTATTTTATCTGCTTGGTACTGCTATATACAGTGCACCTTTAAAGTATTCTGTGTCCATGCTTCTCAAACTTGAATGTGCATATAAATTGCTTGTGGGAGAAGGGTCGTGCTAACATGCTAATTCTGATCCAGTAGGTTTAGGTTGGAGCCTCTGGATCTGCATTTCTAATTCCCAGGTGATGGCCATATTACTGAACTACACTGAGTAGTGAGGTTCTATACACAAAGCCAAGGATATCTTTGTGGAAATAGGTGGTGTGGTTAGCCTTATGCTGAGGTATTATTTTCCACTTTCTCTTTATCCAGACACTTCCCCCCAATTTTTTTTTTAAGATTTTATTTATTCATGAGAGACAGAGAGAGAGAGAGAGAGAGGCAGAAACACAGGCAGAGGGAGAAGAGGGTCCCTGCAGGGAGCCCGATGTGGGACTCCATCCCAGAACCTCCAGATCTTGACCTGAGCCAAAGGCAGATGCTCAACCACTGAGCCACTTAAGTGCCCCCGTCCCCTAAAGTCACCTTCCAAGGACTATTAGTTATACTTAATTATAACTATATGCTAGTCCAGCATTTTGTTTTTGAAACCATGGTGAAAATTCCTTTTTCTAATAAAGATTTTATTTGAGAGCAAGACAGCGAGAGAGCATAAAAGGGCAGAGGGAGAAACAGACTCACCCACTGAGCAGGGAACCCCACATGGGGCTCCATCCCAGGATCCTGGTATTATGACCTGAGCCGAAGGCAGATGCTTAATCAACTGAGCCACCCAGGCGCACCCCCCCCCCCCCAGCTAAAATTTCTTAAGGAATTTGAATTTCTATGTATTTTGTCAAATTTATATATTTTTAAAGATTTATTTGGGAGAGAGTGTGCGCAGGCACTAGCAATGGGAATGGCAAAGGGAGAGGGAAAACAGGCTCCCCACTGAGCAGGAAGCTCCTTTGGGGCTGGATCCTAGGACCCTGAGATCAAGACCTGAGCCCAAGGCAGATGCTTAACCAACTGAGTCACCCAGGCACCTATTTTGTCAAATTTAAATGCTTAAATGATGGGATCCCCGGGTAGCTTAGTGGTTTAGCACCTGCCTTCGGCCCAGGGCGTGATCTTGGAGTCCCGGGATGGAGTCCCACGTTGGGCTCCCTTCATGGAGCCTGCTTCTCCCTCTGCCTGTGTCTCTGCCTCTCTCTCTGTGTCTCTCATGAATAAATAAAATCTTTAAAAAAAAAAACCTAAATAATTGCTTAATTGTGAACATAATTAGTTTTTTTTTTTTTATTTTTTTTTTTATAGTAAACTTTAGGGATGCCTGGGTGACTCAGTGGTTGGGTGCCTGCCTATGGCTCAGGTCATGATCCTGGAGTCCTGGGATCGAGTCCCACATCGGGCTTCTGCGAGGAGTCTGCTTCTCCCTCTGCCTGTGTTTCTGCATCTCTCTCTCTCAGTCTGAGTCTCTCATGAATAAATAAATAAATCTTAAAAAAAAAAAAAAGTAAACTTTATACTCAACATGGGGCTCAAACTCATGATCCCGAGATCAAGAGTTGCATGCTCTACTAACTGGGCTAGCCAGGTGCTGCAGTTGTGAATATAAATTTTTTTTTAAAGAATTTATTTACTTGATGGGACCCCTGGGTGGCTCAGTGGTTGAGCATCTGCCTTGGACTCAGGGCGTGATCCCTGAGTCCCTGGATGGAGTCCCACATCAGGCTCCCTGCAGTGGAGCCTGCTTCTCTTCCCTCTGCCTGTGCCTCTCTCTCTGTGTCTCTTGTGAATAAAAGAATAAAAAAAAAAGACTTTATTTGCTTTAGAGAGAAAAAAGATTGGGGTGCGGGAGGGCAGAGGGAGAGGCAGAAGCCAACTCACTGCTGAGCAGGGAGGTGACACAGGGCTCAACCCCAGGATCTTGAGATCATGATCTGAGCCAAAGGCAGATGCTTAACAGACTGAGCTAACCCAGGTGCCCCTGAACATAATTCTTGGCATATAGTCTTTTTATTTTTTTTTAATATTTATTTATTTCAAAGGGGGAAGATGCAGGAGTAAGCACACACAAGTGGAGTGGGAAGCAGAGGGAGAGGAAAACAAGCAGACTCCCTGCTGACTGGGGAGTCAGATGTGAGACTCAATCCCAGGACTCTGAGATCATGACCTGAGCTGAAATCCAGAGTTGGACGCTCAACTGACTGAGCCAGTCAGGTGCCCCTTGACATAGTCTTCTAGTGAATACTGCAGTTAGCCATCTCATCTTTTTTACTTACTCACTTGTTATCCTACCATGCGTAGAGAGTCTGAGATACTCCCAAGTTAGTAGGGTCATACATGTTGGTATTTCCAAGGAGTCCTTCTTGGTTTTCTAGGTTCTGGAAATGGACTTGGGAAAGGCAGGTGCCTGGACCTTCAATAGAAGCTACTGGTTTATCTCTGTACCAGAGCTTCACAAAGGCAAATGCTGGTGGGAAGATGATATTCTTTGATGGTGATCAGTGCTTACAATACTCTCTCTCTTTTTGTACCAACTGAATCTTAGTGGTTTTTTCCTTCCTAAATGTCTTAAGTCATCTGCACCTATTTCCCTGGCTGTCACCTGTCATGGCCTTTTTCCAGCTTGATACTGTTCTTGGCCCTAATCAGGACAAACCTGAATGACTAGACTGTTTTGTGTCCCGTGCCTCCCCCTCCCCCTTATCCCTCACATGAATGTCAGTTCCTCTTCAGTAACGGATTTGATCTGAATTTGGCCCTAGTCCCAGCTCCTCCACTCACTGTGAGACCTCAGGCAAGTCACTTAATGCTGCTGGGCCTCATTCTCCCCATTTGTAAAATGAGGGGCTGATTATCTCCAAAGTCTACCCTGCCCTGTGTCTTTGTCAGTACCTTGCTTAGAAACCCAGTGTCTGTGGGAGCTTGTTGTTAGCAGATCTGATTTCCTTCACGTGCTCTGTTGGGCAGGCTGCCAATCCTTCCCTCCTCCTAGTCACTTCTGTCACTGCCTCTTTTCTAGCCTAGGCAGCCGGCTTGTCTTCACACCCAACTTCAGCATACTTCTACCTCCATGTCCTCTGCCAGTTCCATGCTTTATTTCATTCAAAATTGCCTAAACTTTTCACTGTTATTCAGTGTTCCTTCAGTGCTAGGTTCTTCCCTGAATCTCTAACAGAGAGTCTTGTAGTTTCCATACAACTATGTTGGTAATTTCTTACTGATTTAAATTTAAAAAGTGTTTTCTCCTCCCTACCCCAGTCTGCCTGCCTGCCTGCTTTTTCTTTCTTCCTTTCTTTTCTTTTCTTTTCTTTCTTTTTTTCTTTTCTTTTCTTTCTTTCTTTTGTTTTTTTCCCCCAGATTTTATTTATGAAAGAACTAGAGAGAAAGCACAAGCTGGAAAGGTGCAGAGGGAGAAGCAGACTCCCTGCTCAGCAGGGAGCCTAAGGCACAGGGCTCGAACCCAAGACCCTGGTATTATGACTTGAGCCAAAGGCTGACACTTAATTGACTGAGCCACCCAGGTACCCTCCCACGCTAGCTTTCTTTTTGCCTTTGAATTAGTAGGGCAGGCAGAATGAAATTTAAAAGTGAAGCAGGTAATTTGCTTTTGGCTGGAGTTTGGGGAAAGTGAGATGTAATGTTTTTAATCCTCTTTTCCTAGAGGCCTTCCATATCCTTGGATAATCAGCTACCTGGTACTTCTTTCAGGATTTTAAAGGTGCTCAAACTCCCTATCTGAAATTTGAAAGTGTATCCTGAGTGCAAGCACTATTTAAAAATGACTTCCAAGTGCTTTTTTCCCAAACGATATACTCAACCATAAAACCCCAGACAAGAAATTGCTAAGGACGATGATAAATCTAGATTTCGAATAACTTCCTCACTGAATGAAACAGTTCTTTGAGGACACCTGATTATTTTCAAAGGCAGTTGCTGACACTGCCTGGAAATCAGGGCTCAATGTTATATATACAACTCCGTAACCTTCCTTCCTCATCTCTCTAGGAGCTACTGTGGGGAAGTTGACATTTTTCATGATAAATATTCTTTAAGCCAAAATGGATGGTTACTTAGAGCCTCCTTGGCTAGATTGTAAGCTCAGAGAAAGGGAGAATGTTCCTGTCTTATTCATTTCTCTTAGCAATTGCCCATTACAGGTTGTTGACTGACTAACCTTAACTTAGAGTAACCTATTGAAAATTGAAACCCTGATTTGTAACGCTGTGACAACTTTGCTAGGTCTTGGACTAGGTATCCAGCTGTTCTTTGCTTTCTTTGACCAAATAATGGAAGTAATGAGCTTGCAGAAATCCCATAAAATTTTAGGAGCCTGGTGTGAGTCATCCAGCATAAATAGGGCAGTTTGTATGAAAGGGAGGTGGTGTCTGGATCCATGGACTTTGGGGAAGGAGGGAGAGGAGGAGTGGGGAAGGATTTAAAATGATGGTTTGAGGGGCATCTGGGTGGCTCAGTGGTTGAGCATCTGCTTTTGGCTCTGGTCCTGATCCTGTGGTCCTGGGATTGAGTCCTGCATCAGGCTTCCCTCAGGGGGTCTGCTTCTTCCTCTGCCTTTGTCTGTCTCTCTCTTTGTCTCTCATGAATAAATAAATAAAATCTTAAAAAAATAAGGACGCCTAGGTGGCTCAGTAGTTGAGCACCTGCCTTTGGCTTAGGGCGTAATCACGGGATCTGGGATCGAGTCCCACATCGGGCTCCCTGCGAGGAGCCTGCTTCTCCCTCTGCCTGTGTCTCTGCCTCTCTGTGTCTCTCAGGAATAAATAAATAAAATCTCTAAAAAAAAAAATCTTAAAAAAATAAAATGGTTTGGGTGTGCCTGGCTGGCTCAGTCTATAGAGCATGTGACTCTTGATCGCAGGGTTGTGAGTTCAAGTCCCACATTGGGGACATTTTTTTTTATATTAAAAAAAATGATGGTTTAATCTAATGAGTGCTTATCTCATGTCAGGAACATAATGTTAGGATTTTATTATTTTTTTCTTTTTTAATTTTTTTTAATGCTAGGATTTTAAAGGCTGATTCCCAGGCATCTTAGATAGTATTTCAGGCTTTCATTGTTTTAGTAGAGACTTAATTTTTTTAGGGAGTGGGAGAGGTGGAGAGGGAGGGAGAGACAGAGAGAATCCCAAGCAGGCTCTGTGCTGAGTATGGAGTCCGATGTTGGACACAGTCTCAAGATCTTGAAGTCATGACCTGAGCTGAAATCAAGAGTCAGACGCTTAACCGATGAGCCACCTAGGCACCCCTAGAGACCTGATTTTTTTTTTTTAATTTTTATTTATTTATGATAGTCACACAGAGAGAGGGAGAGAGAGGCAGAGACACAGGCAGAGGGAGAAGCAGGCTCCATGCACCAGGAGCCCGACGTGGGATTCGATCCAGGGTCTCCAGGATCACGCCCTGGGCCAAAGGCAGGCGCCAAACCGCTGCGCCACCCAGGGATCCCCCGAGACCTGATTTTTAAGAGGGTTCTTTCCTACATGGAAAAGGTACACAGGGATCCCTGGGTGGCGCAGCGGTTTGGCGCCTGCCTTTGGCCCAGGGCGTGATCCTGGAGACCCTGGATCGAATCCCACGTCGGGCTCCCGGTGCATGGAACCTGCTTCTCCCTCTGCCTGTGTCTCTGCCTCTCTCTCTCTCTCTCTCTCTCTCTCTGTGACTATCATAAATAAATAAAAATTAAAAAAAAAAAAAAAAGAAAAGGTACACAGCTAGATGGATTGACATACCTTTGTTGCAGGCACACAAGTGTTTGGATTCCTAGGTTGTGGAAACCTGGCCTGGAAATGTGGGCATTTACAATAATAACTATAGTTAGCATTTTTTGGAGCACTCTGTTGGAGCTTATGTAATCTTTTTTTTTTTTTTTTTTAAGATTTTATTTATTTACAAGAGATAGAGAGAGGCAGAGACATAGGCAGAGGGAGAAGCAGGCTCCATGCAGGGACTCCAATATCACTCCCTGAGCCAAAGGCAGACACCCAACTGCTGAGCCACCCAGGCGTCCCGGAGATTATGGAATGTTTTCAGTTTATCTATTATCCTCATCTAACAGACATGGAAGCTGAGATTGAATAACTTGTTCAATGGAGTACCAAGTTTCTTTACCCATTTTCCCAGTGCTCTTGCATCCTTACTTAAATGCCATACTGTTCTCCTCAGAGGTTTGAATAAATCATGTTAATCACAATGTCAAACACGTGGCAGTCTGGAACCCAGATTTGAAGCACTACTGAGAGAAGGGGTGGCCTTGCCACTTCATCCCAGAGGATGTTCCTGATAATGCAAACATCCCTCAGTTGTAGAAGCCAAACTTGTCCAGCTCAGGCTGCCTTTTTCCCTTTCTTGAGGCTCCTGGCCATGGCTGGTGCTGTTTGACTGTCCCTTGGTCCCATGGAGTGGCAAATGCTGTCCAATGTGATTTGATGAGTAGGAAATTGGTCATGATGCAACCTATATAAGACTTAAGTATCTGCAGTTTAGAAGGGCAAGGTAGTGAAAGAGGCCTCCTTTTATATCCAGGCTGTGTGATAGGTCATGGCAAGGACCAAGACATGGAGGCAATATGCCTGAGTTTGAGTTTCATCATCTGCCACTCTCTTGGGAATACACATAACCTGGGCATGTGACTTAAAACTCTTGACATGGGCATTGGAGGGTGACTTCCAGTGTAGGTAGTTACTTAACCTCTGGGACCTGTTTCCTCCCTTAAATATCGTCCTAACTGCCTCACATTGATCATTGGAAATATCAGTAAATGTTATTTTCCTTCCATTACCTTTTTTTTAGAAAAATGTTTATTTATTTATTCATGAGAGACAGAGAGAGAGAGAGAGAGAGAGAGAGAGAGAGAGGCAGAGACCTAGGCAGAGGGAGAAGCAGGCTCCATGCAGGGAGCCTGATGTGGGACTCGATCCCGGGACCCCAGGACCATGCCCTGAGCTGAGGTGCCAAACCGCTGAGCCACCCATGGATCCCCTCCTTCCATTTCCTGATCTTTAAAATGGGAATGAGAAAACCAGTGTATAAGGCTATCAAAACTTGGTAAACTGTGAATAGTTGAGTATATGTTACTATTCTGTTTTATTCATCACAAATTGTTTTTAAAATTCCTTCATGGGCAGCCCCAGTGGCACAGCGATTTAGCGCCGCCTGCAGCCTGGGGTGTGATCCTGGAGACCCAGGATCGAGTCCCATGTCCGGCTCCTTGCATGGAGCCTGCTTCTCCCTCTGCCTGTGTCTCTACCTGTCTCTCTCTGTGTCTCTATGAATAAACAAACAAAATCTTAAAAAAAAAAAAAAAGTCAGACTTTATTATTTTTTTTTTAATATTTTTTATTTATTTATGGTAGTCACAGAGAGAGAGAGAGAGAGAGAGAGAGAGAGGCAGAGACATAGGCAGAGGGAGAAGCAGGCTCCATGCACCAGGAGCCCGACGTGGGATTCGATCCCGGGTCTCCAGGATCGCGCCCTGGGCCAAAGGCAGGCGCCAAACCGCTGCGCCACCCAGGGATCCCAAAAGTCAGACTTTAAAAAAAAAAATTTAGAATTCCTTCATGTTGTTTGTATTTTATCCAAAACTCTCTCAGTCGAGAGGGAAAAGATTTAATTTTTTTTCCTTTTTAAAACAGAACAACTTAAACAGTAATCCCTTAATAATCTTTAGTGTGCAGATATCCCAAAGGCTTCATTTATTATTCATTTATATTTTCAAAGGCCCTATTTTAAGATATATATATATATATATATGTATTTCTTTTTTTTTATTCATGAGAGACACAGAAAGCGGCAGAGAACATAGGCAGAGGGAGAAGCAGACTCCATGCAGGGAGCCCGAGTGGGACTTGATTCCAGAACTCCGGGATCATGTCCTGAGCCAAAGGCAGACACTCAACCGCTGAGCTACCCAGGCATCCCCAAAGGTCCCATTTTAAAAAGTAGTATAAGTAGAGTGGATCTTAGAGGAGGTCCTGCTTCTCAGATCCCAGCTCCCCCACCTAGCCAGATGACCGTGGGCAAGTTATTTGCTCTAAGTCTCCTTTCCTCTAAAATGGGATAATACTGCCAACTTCTCTGCGTTGCAGTATTTGGGGATAAGGTATTTGTAAAGGAGTTAGCCTGTGGTGAAGTAAATGTTGGCCATTTCCTGGTATTAATAATAAAGGCCAGGAGTAAAAGTTAATATTTAAAGAATAAGGTGATGAGTTAGTTAACTATTAAATAATCTATTTGTCATTAAAATCTCCTGTGCAGTGAAACAGTTGTAATTCAGGAAAATGTCTTTGGAGGCCTCATGGAGTGATGACTCCATATCCAAATTGTTTCCTTTTTTTTTTCCCCTCAGATGTAGTGTTCAACAATTTATTGGTTGAATAGAACACCCAGTGCTCATCACATCACATTGTTTTCTTTTGTAATATAGTGATACCTCAATTAAGGAGTCCTGTAAGAACAGTTTAGGTATTTTTTTTTTTTTCAGTTTAGGTATTTGATAAGGTTATCAAAACTTGGTAAACTATGAATAGTAGTTGAGTATATGTTACTATTCTGCTATTCTGTTTTATTCCTCACAAATTGTTTTTAAAATTCCTTCATGTCATAAGTTTGTATTTTATCGGAGTGTCTGGATGGCTCTGTCAGTTAAGCGTCTGCAGTTCAGGTCATGATCTCAGGGCCCTGGGATCCAGCCCTGCGTCGAGGCTCTCTGCTCAGCGGGGAGTCTGCTTCCCCTTCTCCCTCTACCCCTGCCTCTGCTTCAGCTCCCTCTCACACTCTCTATCAAATAAAATCTTAAAAAAAAAAAAGTTTCTTCTCCTTCTGTCTCTCCCCCTACTCGTGAGTGCCTGCATGTGTGCACATGTGCTCTTTTTCTCTCTCATATAAATAAATAAATCTTAAAAAAAAAAGGTTCCCTGCTCTGAAAGGAAGCCACACAAACCCACTCCAAAGCTACCAACATTTATAGACTGGAGCCTCCCCTTGCCTGAAAAATGAATACAGCTTTGCTTAGGTCCAGGAGCAAAATTGTGGTCTGTCTTCAGGTCCTTCGTTCCCTATATCTTGCCTTCCTCCCCTGCTCTGAAGGCTTCTTCCTTCATTGACCCTTGGGTAGCACTTTCAAAGAGCCTCCTCGTGATTGTCTCTGTGAATCCTGACTTCCCTTTAGGGGAGTGATACTTGTCCTTCTTTCTTGTTTTTATTCTCCCAGTGAGGAAGTTGACATTTAACAAGCACCTGACCACCATGTAAGGGCACTGCTTGTTAGTTAAATGCTGGGGCTGCCTATGGGGGAGGGCAGGGCCTTGTGAGAGATCACTTGGAGACAGGCAGTTTCAGTCTAGAGTGCTGAGTGCTGTGGTCCAGAGAACAGGCCAGACTGCCATGGGAGAATATTGTAGTGGGCTGCTGGCCCAGCAAGTCCTTCAGGGAGGTGCAGAAGGACTGGGCAGAGGAAGCAGCTCGTTTGAGCAAAGTTCCTGGGCGTTGGAACTATAAGGAGTCTGGCTACGTGTGTGGCTGCAAGAGCAGTAATACTCTGAGAGCCTAACTAATTTCTTTCTTCACAACACCTGTATGAATGTATAAAGTTGGTACTGGTACTATTCCTATTTTATAGGTGAGATGCCTGAGGCTCGGAGAGAAAATGACTTGCACAGAGTTATCTGGAAAATGTTAGAGCTGGAATCCAAATCCAGTCTGTCTTATAAATTTTTTTTTTTTTAATTTTTATTTATTTATGATAGTCACAGAGAGAGAGAGAGGCGCAGAGACACAGGCAGAGGGAGAAGCAGGCTCCATGCACCGGGAGCCCGATGTGGGACTCGATCCCGGGTCTCCAGGATCGCGCCCTGGGCCAAAGGCAGGCGCCAAACCGCTGTGCCACCCAGGGATCCCCAAATCCAGTCTGTCTTAATCCAGAGTTCTGGCACCTAACCACTGTGTGCCACTGCCCTTCTGCTCAGTTTGCCTAGTGTCTTTTTTTTTTTTTTTTAAATATTTTATTTATTTAGTCACAAGAGACACAGAGAGAGAAAGAGAGAGAGGCAGAGACACAGACAGAGGGAGAAGTAGGCCCCAGGCAGGGGGCCCGATGTGGGACTCGATCCCCGGTCTCCAGGATCAGGCCCTGGGCCGAAGGCAGACTCTAAACCGCTGAGCCACCCAGGGATCCCCCTAGTGGCTTATTTTTAAGCGCCCATCTTTAGAGGCTCGTAGGTTGATTTGGTCACAATGACTATCTCGCTGACAGCCTTAATGTTACACTGAGTAGCTTAAACTTGGTCCTATGGGGGAACTACTGAGCTTTTTCTTTTCTTTTCTTTCTTTTTTTTTTTTAAAGATTTTATTTATTTATTTGACAGCACAACCAGAGGAAGCTGCAAGTAGAGGGAGAGGGAGAAGCAGGCTCCCTGCTGATCAGGGAGCCTGATGCAGGATTCAATCCCAGGACGCTGGGATCAGGACCTGAGCCAAAAGCAGATGCTTAACCGACGGAGCCACCTAGGCACCCCCACCCCTTTTTTAAAATGAGATATAATTGACATATAACCTGGACTTTTTTTTTTTTAAGATTTTACTTATTTATTCATGAGGCACACACACACACACACACACACACACACACACACACACACAGAGACATAGGCAGAGAGAGAAGCAGGCTCCATGCAGAGAGTCTAATTTGGGACTCGATCCTGGGACTCCATCCTGGGATTCGATCCTGGGACTCTAGGATTACGCCCTGGGCCGAAGGCAGGTGCTCAACCGCTGAGCTACCCAGGCGTCCCCAACCTGAACTGTTTTATTTATTTACCCAAACTGTTTTAAACAGAAGAGTCTAATGATCACTTGGTAGCTAGCAGTGAGGAATATTAGCAACTGTGTGGTAGTTGATTAGAGTCATACTACTTGGGTTCAATTCCTTGTCCCAGTACTTGCTAGCTTTGTCATTTGGGCAGCCTACTTTCTGAACCTTTGTTTTCTCATTTGTAAAATGCGAATCATCATCATCACTACAAACCTATAAAAGGTAGACACTAAATGAGATGATGGTTATATAAAGCACTTAGAATAGTGTCTGTAGTAAAACAGGCAGTCAGAAGATGTCAGTTTCTAAGACAGTATTGATTCAGATCTGGAAAACTGTGGCTAGGGCTTTGAGCTCCTGAAAGCTGTTGTAGTAATTGGATCAGAACTGATGGGGGCCTGCAGTGGGAGAGACGTACAAGTAGGTATTACAAAGTGGTGAGTGGGAGGCAAGGGTGATGTGCTTGTTTCTAGCTTGGCACATTCGCCAGTTTTGGGCCTTAAACTCTGTTGAGGAGAAAAGGAACTTGTGAGGGTAGGATGATTAGCTCAGTGAAGTTGAGTAAGGTCCCAAAGGTCATTGAGCAAATATATTCTGGAGCCCTGCCTGAACAATAGGCCCTTCCCACTGCTTCTGGGAAGATCACTGATTTGACCAGCTCATTCTCAGTAATTTGGAATAAGTAAACTCAACCTGTGTTTGCTCTCTGCCTGAATTTTAATTGTGGAAGGAAAAACTTGGCTCTTGGAGAAAGCATTTGAAATGTCTATAAAGAGAGTAAGGTAATTTTTGGCCTATTTCTTTCCTTCCTCCTTTCCTGATTTCCCTCCTCTCCTTTGAGGGGGTTAGGAAATAAAATAAAAGAGGTTAATTCAGCTTTTACAGTATGACCTGGGGAGGGGCCTGAAGAATGGTACTGGTCTTTGCTTTAGATCCAGTCTTCCTTCTGTGTCCTTGAGGAAACCAGGGTAGTCATGGATGGGCCCCTACCCCTACTTGAATCAACTTTTCACCTTCCCAGGACTAAATACATGCTTCCTATGTTCTTTAGTGTATTAGATACTATTTGTTGTTAATACTTCATGATAATATTGATTAGGCTGTAATCCTTTGTGTCTGATGTACGTTTTGCTACTACTACTACTATTATACAACCATTTTATTTTCAGTGCTGAATAGTTAGTGTTAACTGTGCTAAGTATTGGACATCCATTAGCTCACTTATTCCTCACAACAACCCTAGGAGGTAGGGTTATTAATCTTATTTTATAGATGGGCAAACAGAGGCTCAGTGATTTATCTCATCTTAATTCAGCCAATGAGTAGAGCCAGGATTTGTCAGAATCTGAGTCTAAAACCTGTCTATGCTCCATCCCTAAGCATTTCTGACCTTCCTCCAAGACAACTTTGGCAGAGTCCCCTTGGAAACTTCTTCCTTTGAGATGAAGGTGTCACTGGACCTGCTGATACTGTTAAGCTTTTCTGGGACAGCATTATGGGTTTGCAGGGTAGTCTCTACCTCCTAGGCACAGGGCTGGTGAGGGAGATGGGGGCACACTCCCGCCTGAGACACCTTGCCTCTAGGACTCTCCCTTTGCCTAGAATTTTTCTCCTAGATCTTTACCTGGTTGTCTTCTTGTCATTTAGATCTCTGTCAGATCTCAACTCCTCAGAGTCTTTTGTAACAGCCTTATCTAAAGTGGTCTTTCTGTTGGGTTTCCCCACAGTGCTTATCCTGCCAGAGATTATCTTCTTTGTGTGAATCTTGTTTATTACCTGTCTTCCCCACTAGAGAACAGGGTTGGGGTAGTCTTGTCCTTCTAGTATCTATTTGCAGTACCTGGCACATAGGCATTCAATAAATACTTACTGATGGGCACCTTGGTGGCTCAGTGGGCTGACCAATTGCTTTCAGCTCAGGTCATGATCCCAGAGTCACGCTCCTTTCTTGGCAGGGAGCCTACTTCTCCCTCACTCTGCTTGCTACTCCCCGTGCTGTGCCTGTTCTCTCTGTGTCAAATAAATCTTAAAAAAAATGAATGAAAGGACTTTTGTTTATTTATTTATTTTGAAGATTTTATTTGAGAGAGACTGCGTGCATGAAAGAGCATGAACAGGGGAGGGGCAGAGGGAGAAGGCAATTTGGGGCTCGATCCCAGGACCCTAAGGTCATATCCTGAGCCGAAGGCAGATGCTTAACTGATTGAGCCACCCAGGTACCCCAGAACTTTTGTATATTTAAGTAATATTTTTAAAAAATACAAAGAGTAATAAGTAATCCAAGATTAAAATCTTACCAACTAGATAATCCCCTGCTGACAAAAAAAGTACATTTTTGAGGTTAGAAAATTCTAACAATATAGTAAGATAAAAAATGAAAACTTACTTTTCCATGCTGCATTCCTCTCATTAACAGAACTACTTAAACAGTTTCTTAGTTCCTTTTAAGAAATAATTTTATGCATATGCTATAATAGATGTGCCTATATTTATGTTTGTTTACATTGAAAAGATAATACCATACACATGCCTCTATACCATGCCCTTTTTACTTGACAATATGTCTTACAGATGGCTCCATATTGACATCTACTGATAGCCATTATTCCTTTTAATGGCTGTACAACATTCTATGTACATAATTTGTTTAGCGAGGCCTCTTTTAAAGAACATATTAGCTGCAGAAATTGCAGAGCTATATTGATCATCAGTACAGGTAATTTGGCAGACTTTGGGGATGTATCTCTAGGGTAAGTTACTGGCTGTGGGACCATTGGGTTGCAGATATGTGTATATTTTTTATTTATGTAATCTCTACTCCCAACGTGGGGATTGAACTCATCACCCGGAGATCAAGAATCACATGCTCTGCTGACTGAGCCCACCAGGCACTCCATGTGTATTTTTGTAGATAGTGCCAAGTTGCCTCTAGAAAAGCTTTTCCAATTTATGCTTCTACCAACAGTGCATAAGGATGCTTTTTTTTCTTCTCATCCTGAAAACATTGATTATCCTACCTTTAAATTTTTTGCCTTAGAACTGAAAAATTATTTTGATTTGCATTTCTTTTAATTTAGGGTGATATTATATGGATAGAATATAACATGCTAATTAGAGCTTTGTATTTTCTCCCCCTTCCCGAGCAATCTTCCAGTTCTTATATTTTGCCCACTTTTGAGTAAGTTGACTTTTTTGTTCTTGGTTTGTATGCACTCTTATTTTTTTTTTTTTAAGGATTTTATTTATTTATTCATGAGAGACATAGAGAAAGAGAGGCAGAGACATGGGCAGAGGGAGAAGCAGGCTCCTTGCAGGAAGCCCAATGTAGGACTCATCCAGGGACTCCAGGATGACGCCCTGAGCCAAAGGCAGATGCTCAGCCACTGAGCCACTCAGGCGTCCCTCTTAATATAGGAAGTTAGCTCTTTGTCATTTGCTTTGTAGCTATACCTCCCCCCACCTTTGTGAAAGTGCCTCTTAAACAGTATTACACAGCATACACTGAAAGCTTTCATTATTATTGATATAGGAGCATTGACTTTGAATACTGTATTTAAAGAAATAAGCCTTTATATCTCCTTTGTGGCAGTGGGTTCCCATTATAGGGAAATTTAAATGTAAAGGGATAATTTAAAGCCCTATCAAGGTCTTTAAAATGGAATCCTATATAAATACAGATAGCATAAGTTTTTTTTCTCTTATTTTTCCTCTGTGTCCTTATTGAATATATTACCTTTAATTCTTAATTCTGGAAGCTGGAGATTTTTTGAAGAAAAAGCCAAGGCCCTGAAGAATGGATAAGTTGAAAGCTATAGATAGAATCTTAGCCCTTTTGCATCCTTCTTTATTTATTTTTAAAGATTTTATTTATTTATTTGACAGAGCACAAGTAGGCAGAGCAGCAGGCAGAGGGAGAGGCAGAAGCAGACTCCCTGCCCAGCAGAGAGCTTGACCTGGGGCTGGATCCCAGGACCCCAGGATCATGACCTGAACTGAAGGCAGACCTTTAATCAAAAGAGTCAGCTAGGTGCCCCATCCTTTTGCATCTTGAGAACAACTTGTGTTAAACTTAATGTGAGAAGTTTAAAAAAAAAAAAAAAAGTACTTAGGTAACTTTTTAAATAAAAAATTCCTGCTTCTGCTTTGAACTCCTTTTGTTAGTGTTGTCAAATTGAATTGAGACTTTGGGGTGCCTGGCTGCCTAAGACTGTAGACCATGGGACTTAGGATCTTAGGGTTGTAAATTCGAGTCCCATGGTGGGCGTAGAGTTTACTTAAAAACAACAAAATTAAATTGAGACTTTTAGATGATTTCTTGATGTCATTCCCCTTGCCCCTTGTTAGAGCTTGTTCATCTCCTTCTAGTGTTTGTGTTTATCTTTCTGGGTGGACTAGAGCAGGGTCTGAGTTGGATTTCTTACTCCTCATTTCCAGCACAATGCCTGAGGAATAGTACTCACTAATCAATTGTCGAATGATTTAATGTGAAATCAAAAGACAAGTGCTGCCACTCTAGAAGAGTGTGGGGGAAGATTGGGGATGGGACACAAAAGTCATATTAATCCTTTGTCTTATTCTTTGTGATCCCAGAGAGTAAAACTTCAAGTAAGTGGGTTAGAGTTTGAATGAAACAGGTTTTAGTTCATGGTTAGGAAGACAATTTAGCCTCAAGAGGAATTGTTTCTTTCTTTCTTTTCTTTTCCTTTTTTTCCTTTGCGCCACTGGGAATAATTTGCTCATCTTCATTCATTTACTGCCTTCCTCCCATGCTCCTGTATTTTAATGGAAGGCCTCCTAGGGTACCTGGGGAGAATTTGTGTGATGAAAGAATTAATTCAGAAATGAAGCAGACCTGAGCTTTTGTTCTGGGGTTTGTCATTTAGCACTGTTAGCCAAATTACTTTAAGCCTAATTTCCTCATTTGTGACAATAGAATTATTAATAGCTAATAATTCCTTTGTAGTCCTTACTCTGTATCAGTCTTGTGCCCCTTAAATGGATTATCTCAATCCTCACACCCACTGCCTAGAGATAGGTACCGTTGTCACCACTAACCCCTTTTAAGGAGAGGAAACAAATTCAGTGGGATTAAGTAATTACTCAGATTCATTCAGGTAGTATGAGGTGGATCTGGGGGTTTAAGGTCAAGCGTTTAATCCCATTACATTATTATTATTTTTTAAATGATTTTATTTATTTGAGAAATAGCATGAGCAGGGGGGAGAAGCAGAGGGTGAAGCAGACTCCCCACTGAGCAGGAAGATCTAATTGGGCTTCTTCCCAGGACCTTGAGGTAATGACCTGAGTTGAAGGCAGATGCTTAACTGACTGAGCCACCAAGGTGCCCCTAAACCCATTACATTATATGCATAGCCTCTGTAAAAGGGAGCTGTCCCCCATGCATAAAGTCTGACAAATATTTATAGCTTAGTGAGTGTTCAGTGCCACTCTGCCTTTCTTCTTGTTTGGCATCACTTAAAATTTTTTATTTTTTATATTTAAGTAATCTCTACACCCAATGTGGGGCTTGAATTTACAATCCTGAGATCAAGAATTGCATGCTCTACTGACTGCATCAGCCAGGCACCCCTGGCATTACTTTTTCATATAATCTGGAAAGCCAAACTATTAAGCTGTATATTACTTATTATATATGACATCAGAGATAAAAAGATAGATAATTTGAGTTGGTATTTGTTAGTCAAGCCAAAATGAAAACTTATACTGATTGGATTTACTTACATCAGATTTGATATTTCATTTTTCTTGGGAGTGTTAGGTAAAGTCAGTCAGACCTCTGGCTCTCCCTTTCCTAGGGTCATTATAGTAGAAACACTCCTTATTTTTTTTTTTTTTTAGATTTTATTTATTTATTCATGAGAGACACACACACAGAGAGAAGCGGAGATGCAGACAAAAGGAGAAGCAGGCTCCATGTAGGGAGCCTAACGTGGGACTCGATCCCAGGACTCCAGGATCACGCCCTGGGCCAAAGGCAGGCGCTAAACCGCTGAGCGACCCAGGGATCCCCAGAAACACTCCTTCTTAACATAATAACTTTTCAGTTTTTCAGAATGTTTTAGCTTCCTTAATACAACTGTCAACCATTCCTGTCTTCATTTGAGTTGTTTTGTGTGTTCCCCAGTATCAGCCCTTCAGAATTGGTTTAATGGATAGCTCATCCTTCAAATTACAGGGTTTTTTTTCTTATGGAAAAATTCCATTGTGAAAATCTTTAAATTTATGAAATTGTTTAAAAGGAAAAGAACAAGTGTACCTATCTGGCTCAGTCAGTAGAGCATGTGACTCTTGATCTCAGGGTTGTGAGTTCAAATCCCATGTTTGATGTAGAGATTACTTTAAAAAATAAATAAAAGGAAAAGAACAGTCACTTCCAGGATGCCTGAGTCTCTCAGGCTCAGTGGTTGAGCGTCTGCCTTTGGCTCAGGTCGTGATCCCGGGGTCCTGGGAACGAGTCCTGCATTGGGCTCCCCGATGAAGGGAACCTGCTTCTCCCTCTGCCTATGTCTCTGCCTCTCTCTCTCTGTCTCTTATGAATAAATAAATAGGATCTTAAAAAGAAAACGAAATAAAGAGCAATCACCTACAACCTGTTTTTTTCTACTTTTTTTTTTTTTTTTTTTTTAGATTTTTATTGAGAGAGAATGTGTGCATGTGCATGCACGAGTTGGGGGAGAAGCAGAGGGCAAGGGAGAGAGAAAATCTTAAGCAGGCTCCACACCTAGTATGGAGTCTGTTGTGGGGCTTGATCATGATCCTGAGATCATGACCTCAGCTGAAATGAAGAGTCTGGAGCTTACCTGATTGAGCTACCCTGGTGTCCCTAAATACACATGTGTTTTAAAGATTTATTTTTAAATTTATTTTAGAGATATGGAGAGGGGCAAAGAGAGGAGGAGCCCAACGTGGGGCTTGATCCAGGGACCCTGTGATCATGACCTGAGCTGAAATCAGGAGTTGGACACTTAATCGACTGAGCCATCCAGGCGCTCCAAACATATATGAGTTTTTTTTTTTTTTTTTAAGATTTTATTTATTTCTTCATGAGAGATACACAGAGAGAGGCAGAGATACAGGCAGTGGGAGAAGCAGGCATTCCTCGAAGGGAGACTGATGCGGGACTCGATCCCAGGACCAGGGTCATGCCCTGAGCCAAAGGCAGATAGATGCTCAACCACTCAGGCGTCCCCATACATGAGTTTTAATGTGAGCTCAAAGTGGTGTAATTTGGGATCCTGACTTCTCATATAATGTACTGCATACAGATTCTTCCTAAGATATGATAGCATTACACATCAGATATGAGGATCCACTTCAGTGATTTTTCCACATTTAGTTAGTCCATTGCTAAGATTGTGTTTCTGATATGACACAGATGTTGCCCTAGCATTACTCTGGTGTTGGTTGGGCAGTATAAGCTTTTTTTGAGACCCAAAGTTTAATTGGGGAAAATGCGATTTGAGGTGGCCTACTATGTGAAGGTGGCCTGTTTAAGTGCCTCGAGAACTCAGAGTGGCTACATCACCATCAGAACCACCACTGGCCCCTAGAGATAAATTTTATTCACATAGAAAATGATCACCAATCCCAGTATCCAAAGATTTGATGAAGAATTACTTAGGAAAATATAAATTGTCAGAATGAAGTCAAGAAGAGGCAGGAAAAAAAAAAAAGAGGAGGCAGAAATATAAATAGAACAGAGAAAGTATAAATAGTTCTTTCTTGTCCAACCTTCCAAATAGGGCCAGAAATCAAGTGTCAGCTTTTGTGTACATAAAATTCGTAGGAGTTGCAGCTTGTGGTTATTCTTCTGTTTACTGGCTACATTTTTGTCGTCCCCCAGTGGGCTAGAGGCTTCATGAGGACAGGAAATGTGTGTCTCTTTTGGTCTTGACCATTTTTCTAGTGTCTCAGATATTGAATGCATTAGCAAATGATTATATTTAACCTGGAGAGCAATTGTGTTTTTAGAGTTCTGAGGAATGCCCCTTAGAGGTGAGTCCTTGTCAGCAGTGTTGAGTGGGGGTCTCCTCAGTTTGTGGAACTACAGGATGCTGAATAATAGAAGAGGAGGAGCCAAGGGAGGGCACGCCTGTGTTAGGATGAGAGCAGGCATGAAGAAAGCCACTGGCAGGGTTTCCTGGAACTTTTTGTTTTGAATAATGCCTGTTTGTCTTTTATGTGTAGTGAATGATGCTACACTCTGGGCAGACTTTGCCTAAGTTTCATAAATATTTAATTGGCTTTTTCAGGAGAATAAAGGCAGCCCTGCTGATGACTGAAAATGACAAAGCATCCACCTAACAGACGAGGAATCAGCTTTGAAGTGGGAGCCCAGTTGGAAGCCCGGGACCGATTAAAAAACTGGTACTTTTATATTTTTCTGCTAATTAAGTTGCTTCAGTAAAGGATTTTTGCTAGCACTGGTAAAGAGGGGTAGCCTGGGCCTTTCTCTAGTGTTTTCTTGCTCCCTGACTCTTGGAAGGTAGAAGGATACTTAAGCCTAGAGCTGTGGAAATGCCGGTTCTTTTTGGTGCTTCCCTCTGTCCTGGAGACCATCCAGTGACTACTTGTTAATACTTGTTTCCCCTTTCTGCCTGTTTGGGTGAGGAAGTGTTGGGAAAAAGAAGCATGGATGGCTACAAGGCAAGGAAGAGTTAAAAGTAGCATCTTTCTTGCTCTTGGCTGCCTATCTGGAAGAAGAAAGGAAAGATCAAGGATAGATGAATGAAAGGGATTAGATTGGATTTGTTTGTGTATTGTGAACAATCTCTCCTGTTTTCTGGGTGTGTGCTATGGTTGAAATTTAGTCATCACTTTGTAGGGGTGATTAAATTTAGAGGCTGAGGGGTTGTAGTCCTGACTTGTCATTGACTTGTGACCTCTGGCAGGTAATTAGCTACTTTGAGCATCAGCTTCATCTATAAATGTGTAGGTAGTAGTAATATCAACCTCAGAGTTTTTCTGAAAATCAAAGAATAGAATATGTGGAGAAAGGACTTCCTTACCAACTATAAAATGATGGTTGTTGTTGAGGGCATCCTAGAATTTGGTCATTTGTTGATGCTTAAGGGAAAGGTGGGGGTTTCAGAACTCAAACCTGAGTTTTCATAAGGAAGAGTGTAGTCCTTTTGGGGAGTTTTCTCAAAATAGGCCGACCAGTTCTTGGGGTATAGGAAGAGGAAAGAGGGGAAAAAGAAGCAGGGAAATGACTGGAGCCCAAAATGTCTCTGCTGCCTTTTGGGGCTAGATTTGATATATGAATTATGGATGTTTTGAACACATAGTTGTTTTATTTATTTATTTATTTATTTATTTTTCATCTAGTTGTTTTAGGCTGTTTATGTTCTCTGTGATTATTTCCCCTTTTTGTTTTCCCTCAGCCCTTTTTTAAGACAGTTTAATCAAAAGAATTCTTTTTAAATATGGAAAAACATTAGACTATAAAAAAGTAAAAAAGTATGGCTAGCCGTTTAATAATCTGTGTACTTATCACTCAAATAAATATTAATAAAATGAATTAGTCTGTAAAAATTTAATAAGATTTATAAATAACTTAATAAATGTCACTCAGTAAATGAAACATTTTTGTTTTATTATATTTATGTTGAAAAAATTGAGGTTATAAAACATTTCTGATTTAATGGAAGTATCTTTTATACCTTTCCAATTCAGTTCCCCTTCTGAGTTCTATAGAGGCAACCAGCATCCCGAAGTTGGTTGTATCCTTTCTGTCCATGATTTTACATTTTTATTGATATATGTATTCATAAATAATAGAATCACTTTAGGTATTAAAAAAATTAATAGAAGTGGTATTATATTGTTTGTTTCTTTTCTTTAGCTTATGTTTTTGTAACTTATCCATACTGATATGAAGGATATTCATCCTAACTTTTATATAGAATTGCATTGTATGAATATACCATGTTAAAAAAAAAGAATATACAATATTTTGTTTATCCTACTGATACACATTTAGATTCCAGTTTTTCACTTTATTTATTTTAAAGTAAGCAATAGGTCCAGTGTGAGGTTTGAACTAATAACCCTGAGATCAAGAGTCATATGCTCTACGTACTGAGCCAGCCAGGCACTCCTCTAGTTTTTCACTTTAAATACAGTGTTGCTGGGGTGCCTGGCTGGCTCAGACAGAAGAGTGTGCCACTCTTGGTTTCGGGGTTGTGAGTTTGAGCCCCATGTTAGGTGTACAGATAACTAAAAAGAATAAATAAATAAAATTTTAAAATCCAAAACCGTGCTACTGTGAACATCTTTGTAAATGATTTTTGTGTGTGTGTCCATTTGCAATACTTCTTAGACAGTGGCTTTCAAACTTTTTTATGGCAATTTATAGTAAATATATTTTAAATCCAGTATAGTACTCATCCATGTATACATATAAATTTAATGGAAGCAAAAATTTTTAGAAACCGTTCTTTTTTTTTTTTTTTAGAAACCGTTCTTAACCTTTAGTACATGCATTACATTCTGATGTTTTCCCTCTATGTTGTATGTATGTTTCCTGAACATATCCACAAATGCTGGTTTAGAATCATTATTTTATAATCTAATGGGTCATGGAACTGTTGTTTGATAAGCCCTATTCTAGTGGATTTGTTGAGTAATATGATATATACATTTTCAGTTTTACTGGAAGTTGCCAAGTTTATCTCCAAAATGCTTCTTCTAAATTATACTTGTGCAGTAGTGCGTAAAACTTCCTGTTTTTCCATATCCTTATCAATCCTTGCTTTTTATAGACTTTCTGGTTTTGCCAATCTGTTGGTTATGAAACTTTCACTAGGCATACTGTCTAGTGAAATCGAGCATTTTTTAATATATGTGTTCTGTGACTTGCTCTTGACTATTTTGATTGTCTTTTTTTAGTGATTTATTAGTGTTTTAGTAATATGTTATGGATTCCAATTCTTCATCAGTTTGTGTTGCAGAAATTTTCTAGTCTGTGGCTTGACTTTTCAGCTTGTTTCTGGTATCTTTTATGGCACATGATCCTCTCCTAAATTAATCTAAAAGTATTAAGTTTGGCTTTTCACATTTTAATCTTTATCTACCTAGAATTGATTTTATGTATGGGATGAACTTGGTCTGATCTTTTTTATTCACTATATAAAATAATCAGTTGCCCCAACATAGTTTATAGGACTGTCCATTCTTTTCCCACTGATCTGTAGTACCATTTCTATGTATCAAGTCCCATAATGTGAATCTATTCTTAGCTCTTTATTATATTAATTTATATTTACTCTAGTGCAATTAGCAACACATTGTCTAATTCATATTGCTTTAAAGTAAGTCTTGGGCAGCCCTGGTGGTGCAGCGGTTTAGCGCTGCCTGCAGCCTGGGGTGTGATCCTGGAGACCCAGGATCGAGTCCCACGTCAGGCTTCCTGCATGGAGCCTGCTTCTCCCTCTGTGTCTCTGCCTCTCTCTCTCTCTTCCTGTGTCTCTATGAATAAATAAACAAAATCTTTAAAAAAAAAAAAAAAGTCTTGATAGCTGTTAAGACTGATTTTGCATCTTTGTGCTTTATTTTATTTGTTGTATTCTTCAATCTTTACTGTTATCGTAATTGAAGTATAATTGACATTCAAAGTTACATACTTTTAATGTGTTTTATTTTGGGGAGCCTGGGTGGCTCAGGGGTTGAGCATCTGCCTTCGGCTCCAGGCATGATCCTGGAGTGCCCTATTGAGTCCCACATCTAGTGCCCCTTGGGGAGACTGCTTCTTCCTCTGCCTGTGTCTCTGCCTCTCTGTGTCTCTCATGAATAAATAAATAAAATCTTAAAAATAAAAATGTGAATTTTATTTTAATATTTTTATTGTATTTTTAAAAAAGATTTATTTATTTATATATTTGTTTGTTTGTTTATTTATTTATGAATGACAGACACAGACAGAGAGAGGCAGAGGCACACACAGGCAGAGGGAGAAGCAGGCTCCATGCAGGGAGCCTGATGTGGGACTCTATCCTGGGTCTGCAGGATCACACCCTGGGCCCAAGGTGGCGCTAAACCACTGGGCCACCAGGCTGCCCAGGTCTTTTTTTTTAAAGATTGTGTATGGGGATCCCTGGGTGGCGCAGCGGTTTGGCGCCTGCCTTTGGCCCGGGGCGTGATCCTGGAGACCCGGGATCGAATCCCACGTCAGGCTCCCTGCATGGAGCCTGCTTCTCCCTCTACCTGTGTCTCTGCCTCTCTGTCTCTCTCTGTGTGACTATCATGAATAAATAAATAAAATCTTTAAAAAAAAAAAAAAAAAAAAAAAAAAAAAAATAAAGATTGTGTATGTGTGTGTGTGTGTGTATGGATGTATATATATTTATATTTATATTTATTTATATTTATTTGAGAGGGAGAGAGAGAGGGAGGGACGGAGGGAGAGAGAATATTTGTGAGTGGGGGGAGGGCAGAGCAGAGAATCTGAAGCAGACTCTGCTGAGCACAGGGTCCCACGTGGGGCTTGACACCATGACCCTGATATGACCTGAGCTAAAATCGAGTCAGATGCCCAAACTACTGAGCCACCCAGTTGTCCCTGGATCTTTTTATATTACATTTTCTCTTTGGTTATTGGTGGTGTGTGCTATTGAGTTTTGTTGTTTTTGACCAAATTCGGCGTGTGAACTTTTACTGAGATCATAATTCAAAAGCAACTGCTAAAAAAACCATTTATGACATTTATGTAATTGTTGGAAATTTGAATATCAATTAATGATATTAAAGCATCATTGTTAACTTTTTAAAAAAGTTGTTATTTATATGAAAGAGCATGAGAGAGAGAGAGAGCACATAAAAGCAGGGGGAGAGGGGATCCCTGGGTGGCTCAGCGGTTTGGCGCCTTCCTTTGGCCCAGGGCGTGATCCTGGAGTCCCAGGATCGAGTCCCGCATCGGGCTCCCGGCATGAAGCCTGCTTCTCCTTCTGCCTGTGTCTCTGCCTCTCTCTCTCTCTCTCTGTGTCTATCATAAATAAATAAATAAGTCTTAAAAAAAAAAAAACGGGGAGAGGCAGAGGGAGAGGGAGAGGGGGAAGCAGGCTCCCTACTGAGCAGGGAGCTCAACTCAGGATTTGATCCCAGGACCCTGAGATCATGACCTGAACCGAAGGCAGATGTTTGACTGAGCCATCCACACGTCCTGAGCATTGTTAACTTTTTCAGGAATGGAAGTGATACAGCTATGTTTTTTAACAAGTCCTCATTTTTTAGAGATTGTATACTGACATTTATGAATAAAATGATATATTGTCTGGAACTTGCTTCAAAGGTAATATGAACGGAGGAAAGGATGGGAGGATAGAGGAAGCAAAAGTAATCATGACTGGTGGATATGTGAGGGTTTATTGCTGTTGGGTTTTGTATGCTAATTTTGTATCCAGAAACTTGTGCTGCATTTTTATACTTGAGCTACTAGCTTTTTTGGATTTTCTACGTAGACTGTCATATATGCAAATATATTGCCTCTTACTTTCCAATCCTTATGCCTCTCATTTCTTTTCCTTCCTTCTTTCTTTGCTCCCTTTTCTTTCCTTCTCTCTCTCTCCCATTTTTTTTTTAAAGATCTTATTTATTTATTTGAGAGAGTGACAGAGCAAGCATGAACAAGGTGGTGGGGGATGGGCAGAGGGAGAGGGAGAAGCAGACTCCCCTCTGAGCAGGGAGCTGATGCGGGGCTTGATCCCAGGACCCTGGGATCATGACCTGAGCCGAAGGCAGATGCTTAACCACATGAGCTACCCAGGCGCCCCTCTTTCCCATTTTTTTAAAAAGAATTTATTTATTTATTTATTTATGAGAGACACAGAGAGGCAGAGACCTACGCAGAGGGAGAGAAGCATGCTCCCTGCAGGGAGCCGGATACAGGACTCAATCCCAGGACCCTGGGGTCACGACCTGAGCCAAAGGGAGACAAGGGAGATGCTCAACCACTGAGCCACCCAGACATCCCTCTCCTATTTCATTGACCAGGACCACACTAGCACGGTGTTAAATGGTCGTGGTGATAGTAGTCTCCAGTGTCTTACTGTTTGATTAATAGGAGCACATTTGAAGGTTCTTCACTGAAGTATCATGTTTAATGTTAAGATCATGGTAGATTTTTTAATCAGATTAAGGTAGTTTCTTCCTGTTTATTTTTTGCTGCTGGAAGTTGTTTTTTTTTTTTCTTTTTTTCCCCTAGCCTGAGAGATAGCTCATGACTGTTAAATTTTATCTAATGCTTTCTGGACAACTAATTACTTGACCGTATACATTTTTATCTCTTCAGTGTATTAGTATGGTATATGACATTAGTAGATTTTCTTTTTTTTTTTTTTTTTTAAGATTTTATTTATTTATTCATGAGAGACACAGAGAGAGAGAGAGAGAGAGAGAGAGGCAGAGACCTAGGCAGAGGGAGAAGCAGGCTCCATGCAGGGAGCCTCATGTGGGACTCAATCCTGGGACTCCAAGATCATGCCCTGAGCCCAAGGCAGACGCTCAAGCACTGAGCCACCCAGGCTTCCCCATTAGTAGATTTTCTAATGTTGAACAATTTTTGCCTGTATTCCTGGATAGACCCTATTAGGCCATAAATATAATACATGATATAATATATGTATAATATAATAATAAAATATATATTAAATTATGGGATTCAGTTTGCTATTATTTTATTTGGGATTTTGGTATCCATGTTCATTAATATTTTTGGTTTTGATCTTTTCTTGCACTATCCTTGTCTAGTTTCAGTCTCTTGTTCTAGAATTCTTAGAAAGTGAGAGTCTTCTTTTTTTCTCTCTGAAACAGCTTCTTTTTACTTTTAAAGATTTTATTTATTTGAAGGATGCCTGGGTGGCTCAGCGGTTGCCTCTCTCTGTGTCTCTCATGAATAAATTTTAAAATCTTAAAAAAAAAGATTTTATTTATTAGAGAGAGAATATGTGTGAACAGGGTAGGGAGGTGAAGGAGCAGAGAGTTGGGGAGAAAAGCAGTCTCTGTGCTGAGTGCAGAGCCCGATGTGGGGCTTGGTCCCAGAACCCTGAGATAATGACCTGAGCTGAAACCAAGAGTCATATGCTTAACTGACTGAGCCACCCAGGCCCCCCGTCTGGGAAGTTTCTTGAAGCTTTCCTAAATCTTGCCAGTATCCCTTTTTGTAAAAATATTTTTTAAAAAAATATTTTATTTATTTATTAAATTTTAGTCTCCCAAATCAAATACTTCTTTAAAGTTTATTATTTTTGTGGGGGGGGGGGAGGGCAGAGGGAGAGAGAGAGAAAGAGAATCTTGAGCTTGCTCCACACTGGGTGTGGAGCTTGATGTGGGGCTTCATTTCACAACCCTGAAATCATGACCTGAGTCAAAATCAAGAGTCAGACCCTTTTTTTTTTTTTTTTTTTTTTTAATTTTTTTTATTTTTTATTTATGATAGGCACACAGTGAGAGAGAGAGAGAGAGGCAGAGACACAGGCAGAGGGAGAAGCAGGCTCCATGCACCGGGAGCCCGACATGGGATTCGATCCCGGGTCTCCAGGATCCCGCCCTGGGCCAAAGGCAGGCGCTAAAGCGCTGCGCCACCCAGGGATCCCAAGAGTCAGACCCTTAGCTGACCGAGCCACCCAGGCACCCCTCAAATACTTTGTTATTGTTCTATTTTATTTTTCTTGAGTCAATTATCTTACTTATATTTTTTTCAAGTATGCTAGTAATATAGCATTATATAGTAAATAGTAAGTAATATAGGAAAAACTTACTTGTAATTCTACCAACTTAACAAGGTAGTCTTTTTGTAATTGCTTATATTTACAGAAGGCATGATCACGGGGCAGCTGCCTGGCTCAGTAGGTGGAGCATATGACTCTTGATCTTGGGTTGTGAGTGTGAGCCCTATGTTTTTTTTTTAAATATATTTTTTAAAGGATTTATTTATTCATGATAGACAGAGAGAGAGAGGCAGAGACACAGGCAGAGGGAGAAGCAGGTTCCATGCCAGGATCGCGCCCTGGGCTAAAGGCAGGCGCCAAACTGCTGAGCCACCCAGGGATCCCGGTGAGCTCTATGTTGGGTGTAGAGATTGCTTTAAAAAAATTCTGTTAAAAGGGCAGCCCCGGTGGCACAGTGGCTTAGCGTCGCCTGCAGCCTGAGGTGTGATCCTGGAGACCCGGGATCGAGTCACATGTCGAGCTCCCTGCATGGAGCCTGCTCTGCTCTGCCTCTGTTTCTCTCTGTGTCTCTCATGAATAAATAAATAAAAAAAAAATCTTAAAAAAAATTCTGTTAAAATAAAATAGTCATAGAGTGCCTGGGTGGGTTGCTCAGTTGGTTAAGTGTCAGACTCTTGATTTTAGCTCAGGTCATAATCTCATGATTGTGGAATTGAGTCCAGGTCTGAGTCTCCTTGTTTATCTCCTTCCCCTTTTGTTTCTCTGCGTGTGTGTGTATACTCTTTGTCCCAAATAAATAAATAAAAATAAAACTGGCATGATCTGAGTGTACATAAGATTTTTACATATTCTTTTACTTTTTTAGTTATTATGATAGCATAATGTAAAACATGCCTATTCTCTTAAGTGGATAAACTATGTTTCAGATCATTATTCTCCTTTTTTTTAAGATTTTATTTATTTATTCATGACAGACACAGAGAGAAAGAGAAGCAGAGACACAGGCAGAGGGAGAAGCAGGCTCCATGCAGGGAGCCCGACGTGGGACTCGATCCCAGGTCTCCAGGATCACACCCCGGGCTGCAGGCGGCGCTAAACCGCTGCGCCACCAGGGCTGCCCTTACTCTACTTTTAGAACTTTTTGTTTCCAGTTTTTTTTTTAAAGATTTATCTTATTTATTTCTTAAAGAGAAAGATAGCTCTGGTGGGCGGATTAGAGGGGGAGGGAAAGAGACAGAACCTCAAGAAGACTCTGCTGAGCATGGAGCTTGGGGCTCCATCTCACAAGCTTAAGATCATGACCTGAGCCAAAATCAGGAGTTGGACACTCAACCGACTGTGCCACCCAGATGTCCCTGCTTCCAATTTTTCTTTCACAGTTCCACAGAAAGTGGTTTATTGCCTTTAGAACAAAACAAGGTGCTTTCAGAACTTTTGTCAGTGAAGAAAAACTGTTAGAACTTGGAAACTTCATAAAATATTATTTGGCACTGATAGAAAGCTTCCCACTTGCAGCCTGAGCTGTCCGATTAGGTACAGCTAACTACTTAGAAGCAGGGCTTGTGCTTATGATTCGTGTACCAAGTGTCAGGTCTGACCTCCTTGTCCTGATTGCATGTGGTGCTTCTCCAGCACCCACTCAGTCACTGCTCTTCCCCACCACCCTGTGCTTTGTAGTCCAGTTTGGACCTTGTTTAGGTGTGTTTGTTAGGTGTTGCCTATGGAGCAGGCAGGGGGCCAAGCTACTTTTGGGGCAACACAGGCCAGGATCAGCTCATGAGAGCCTGGCACTATCCAAGGAGGGCCAGGACCCTCGTGCCTGGTGCTGCCATTTCAGATTCTAGTCTGACTGTGGGGTCAGCATGCCTGGTATAGATTAAGTGTGAACTCCTAGCAACTACAGATGTCTAAGGCAGGAAAACAAGACTGCCAGCTTGTGGCAGCCCCAACATTGATCCTCAAAGGCTGATTTTGATTTTTAACCCTGCTTAAGGAGAAAAGGGACCCTTCCCCACAGCCTTATGGGACAGAGGCCCTCCAAATGTTTTACTTATTTACTCCTGTGGTAATTTAATAAGCTTTGTGTCAAGCAGTGAATAGAATGCTGCCTTGCCCATTTTTGTTGTAGGCAGGAGAACAGATCTTGTTAGGGGGACAGAGGGACCTGCTTATGGCTAGAGTGGTCTGGTTTTAGAGGAATGTGAATGGGACTAAGGGAAGGAATGTGTATAGGCCCAAGGAAGGATGAGCCTTGCTTTGCCTGTGGAGGTAGGAAAGGCTTCTCAGAAAAGGTGAGACTGGCACCATGAGTAAAGCTGCAGCAAACATCTGGGCAAAAGCAGAGTTTTTTGAGGGTGGGGTATGAGTGCTATAGGATCAGTTTACAGGGTTGGATGGCTAGGTCCTTTTGGCTGCAGGTGACTACACAGAGAAATCCAATTGTCCTGGAGTCACATTCAGATAAGTTGGCTACCTTGAATACCTTCAAACATTATGAAAAGTTGAAAGAACAGTGTAATAAACACTATACTTTCCCATCTGCATTCACAAATTGGTAACATATTTACCCAATTTGATTTATATACTTTTTAAAATGTAATTAATTGTAATTAGCAGTAATTCTATAATATTTAGTATCCAAACCATTTTCAGATTTTCCTGTTGTCCCAAACTGTCATTTTTCAAAATCAAGATTGGTCAATCAAGATTGGCACATTATAGTTTGTTTTGTTTTGTTTTTTTAAGATTATGGGGAAGCCCAGGTGGCTCATCGGTTTAGTGCTGCCTTTGCCCAGGGTGTGATCCTGGAAACTCAGGATCGAGTCCCAAGTCAGGCTCCTTGCGGGGAGTCTGCTTCTCCCTCTGCCTGTGTCTCTGCCTCTCTCTCTCTCTCTGTCTGTGTCTTTCATGAATAAATAAAGAAAATATGTTTTTAAAAATATTTTATTTATTTATTTGACACAGGGAGACATCACAAGCAGGGGGAGGGAAAGGGAGAAACAGGTAGAGGGAGATGAAGAAACAAGCTTTCTGCTAAGCAGGGAGCCTAATGCAGAACTCAATCCCAGGACTCTGAGATCGTGACCTGAGCTGAAGGAAGATGCTTAAGTGGCTGAGCCACCCAGATGCCCCTACATTTTTGTTTTTATATATTTTATTTGCTTTTATTCTGTAATAATCCTTTATCCCCTGCTAATCCTTCCCGTCTCATGGCTGGCTGGCTTGCTTTCTTTTTAAAGAGTTTATTTTTAGGTAATCTACACCTCATGTGGGGTTCAAACTTGCAACCCTGAGATCAAGAGCTGCATGCTCTACCAACGGAGCCCACCAGGAGCTCCAATTTATTTATTTTTAAGAGTTCTGAACCATTTTGAAAACTATTCCACATGCTGGGTTAGTCACATTGTTTTCTTTTTTTTTTTTTAAGATTTTTTTTAAAATTTATTTATTCATGATAGTCACAGAGAGAGAGAGAGAGAGAGAGAGAGAGAGGCAGAGACACAGGCAGAGGGAGAAGCAGTCTCCATGCACAGGGAGCCCGATGTGGGATTCGATCCCGGGTCTCCAGGATCGCGCCCTGGGCCAAAGGCAGGCGCCAAACCACTGCACCACCCCAGAGATCCCAGTCACATTGTTTTCTTATGGTGAATTTAATTTGTTTCTTATATTCATTTATATTTTCTATTAGCTGGAAGTTGGGTCTAGACATCAGAATTAACATTTATTTGCAGAATGTTTCATTGGTAATGCTGTAGGTTTCATATTGTATCACATCGGGACACACAAAGCTAGGTTGTCCACTGTTCCATGTATCACTTAAATAAGGTAGTGACTGTCATCTCTCACCATTTTAAAGGAATATTTTCTCTGTGAAAATAGTAAATAATTTGTAATGATTTGTTAATATCCTGTTTATTTATTTATTTTTAGGTTTTATTTTATTTATTCATGAGAGACAGAGAGAGAGAGACAGAGACAGAGACACAGGCAGAGGGAGAAGCATCAGGCTCCGTGCAGGGAACCCAACACGGGACATGATCCCGGGTCTCCAGGATCATGCTCTGGGCTGAAGGCAGCGCTAAACCACTGAGCCACCGGGGCTGCCCTATCCTGTTTAACCTACGCCATTTACCTAATGATTTCAGCATCCATTGATAAAGACTTGCGTGAATCCGTTGTTACACTGGAAATTGAAGAATAGTGAAATTTTTTTTTTAAAGATTTTATTTATTTATTCATGAGAGACAGAGAAAGAGAGAGGCAGAGACACAGGCAGAGGGAGGAGCAGACTCCATGCAGGGAGCCCGACGTGGCACTCAATCCTGGGACTCCAGGATCACGCCCTGGGCTGAAGGCAGGTTCTAAACTGCTGAGCCACCCAGGGATCCCCAGAATGGTGAATTTCAAACTTTGTCATTCTCTTTATGTTTTGTGTTTTATTAGTTGACATTCTTTTGCAAGAAGAGGCCCCCCCACCCATTTTTAAGGATCACAGAGACTCAGATTGTTATGTGTGGTCTTACAGTCAGTTACATTCATTATTCTCTTTGGTGCTAAAATTATCCCAAATTTAGCCAGTGGGGGGACCTTTAAACCAAGTTCTTTGTTCTGTTGACACACTTCATATTAGTCCTTAAGTATTTTCTTTTTTTCTTGCACTACTTAGAAGGCCCACATTTATCTTGCACATGTCCTGTTATAAACCCTGGAGTCCAACCATTTCTCCAAGGAGGTCTAATTTCTTTTAGGTGGAAGTAGTATTTAGAAGTTAAGCTCTGGGCACTGGGTGTGTTTATTGCTGCTAGAATGTTATTACTTTTAGGCCTTTTCAGTGGATAGAGCTAAGAAACAACATTTTTGAAAAGTTGTGGGTTCATTTTGGTATTTCCAATGTAAATTTAATATTTAGTAAATATTTTGAGTTTTATTTTTGCCTTTTCTCTTATTTGAAAATCTTTGTTTCTTTTATTTCTAAGATTTTATTTTTAGACTTTTAATTAATTAATTAATTTTGGTGGGGGAGCGGCAGAAGGAGAGGGAGAGAATCTTAAGCAGGCTCCATGACCCTGAGATCATTACCTGAGCTGAAGCCAGGAGTTGGACACAACTGACTGAGCCAGGTGCCCCTGTGAGTTCCTTTTTAATGATCTTACAGTATAATTTTCTACTTTTTAAGTTACTTTTGAATATACATACAGCAAAATTCCCTCTTTTTTGGTGTACATATCTATGAGGGTTTTTTTTTTTTTATAAGGTTTTATTTATTTATTCATGACAGACACACAGAGAGAGGCTGAGACACAGGCAGAGGGAGAAGCAGGCTCCATGCAGGGAGCCCAACATGGGACTCGATCCCGGGTCTCCAGGATCAGGCCCTGGGCTGAAGGCGGTGCTAACCGCTGAGCCACCCGGGCTGCCCTATGAGTTTTAACACATGTATAGATTCTTACAAACATCACCACCAACAGGATAAGAGCACCTAAAGAATTCGCTTATGCTATGCCTTTGCCAGTCTATAATTATTTGATTTGATTATTTTTTTAGGATTTTACTTATTTGTTTGGGCAGCCCAGGTGGCTCAGCAGTTTAGTGCTGCCTTCAGCCCAGGGCATGATCCTGGAGACCCGGAATCGAGTCCCACGTCGGGCTCCCTGCATGGAGCCTGCTTCTCCCTTTGTCTGTCTGTCTGTCTGTCTCTCTGATAAATAAATAAATAATCTTAAAAAAACTGGAAAGATTTTACTTGTTAATTTATTTTATTTATTCTTTTAGAGAGAGAGCTCACACACTCAAGTGGGAGGGTGGAGAGGCAGTGGGAGAGGGAGAGAGAAAACGACTCAGGGCTTGATCTCAGGACCCTGAGATCATGACTGAGCCGAAATCAAGAGTTGGATGCCCAACTGACTGAGCTACCCAGGCCCCCCAAGATATTAAGTAATCTTTACATCCAGTGTGGGGCTCAAACTCACAACCCTGAGATCAAGACTCACATGCTGCCCTGACTGAGCCAGACAGGTGCCCCTGATTCATTTTCTTACTTGTCTGTCTTCCCTATTAGGATGCAAGCTCAGTGAGGGCTGGTGCATTACATTTGGTTCTCTGAGAAGCTGTAGGGTTGATCCATTTGGATACCCTCTGTAGAGGGAAATGGGGAGTGAGGTGAAGAGGCTGGGAGAGCTATCAGACTGTCTTGCAAGTCTGATCCCTAGGGAGGAGAGAAAAGGAAGGTAGGCTGCCTTCCAGTCGCAGTAGAGCTCTCAGAAAGTTTTGGCAAAGGAGATGCGGATATCTCAAGCCAACATTGCTGTCAAAAGAGTCTTGTCTCCCTGAAGAGTCTTGTCTTAGTATACCTGCTCACTTAATCCTTGACTGAGAGCAGCTGTAGGGAAGTGTGGAGATGGCACAGAAGTCAAGTCGGGGATTGGTTTTAGATCCTTTGCACCTGGTGTCAGTTACTATCCCCTTGATAAGGATGTGATGGGTGCATTTTCAAGGCAGCCATGGGTGTGCTATCAATTTTGTTTGCCGATATATCTCTAGTGCCTGAAAATTGCACTTGGAATATAAGGGGTAATAAAGTATTTGTGGATCAAGTTCCAAATGATTGTAGGAAAGCAGTTTTCTAGGTTGTTCTGAGTGGTTACATCTTAAGCTTGCGAGAAATTTTTTTTTAATACTGCAGAATTAGATAGCAATTATGTATAGGATTGACTGTGCCAGGCTTACTATATGCAGCTTCTCCATTAAATCTTCTCAGCAAGCTATGCTGTTTATTGTTTCAATTTTATAAGTGGAGGAGAAAACCAAGGTTCACAGAGTTACCTCTTTTGTTCCAAATTTCACAGCTAGTGTGTGGTGTAGCTGGGATTAAACTGTTGATCTGATTCCAAAAGTTGGCTATGCTTCCCAGGTGATTTCCTTTCCCTAGTGATATTTTTCTAAGTTCTCTTCCATATTTTCTGGATTTGCTGCTAGGTTGAAAAAAAAAAAAAAAAAGAAAAGGATTTTTTTTTTTTTTTTTTGGCATGAAAAGGATTAAACATTTTTCAAAACCCATGTGACAGTAGACATGTATGGAGATATAAATGTGACCCAGAGTGGGTGAGTGGGTCTTTCTGGATTAATGCTTTGATATTTTTAATAGACCTGTATCTTTGATTTATTTTGTTTGTGATACTTACACAGAAGCCTGGTTTCTCTCCTACCTTGTCTACTACACATATACTTAGTAATGTTAAGCAACAATAACAGTGGCAGCTAACATTTATCAGAGATTTGCCTTAATTGTTTTATATGAGGTATCTCATTTAATCCCCAAAAGCAGGCCCATTTGAAACTGATCTCTGAAGCAAAAAGACTTGCCCAGGATCACAGATTTTATTTTTCTTTTTAGATATTTTATTTTTAAGTAATCTTTATACCCAAGGTAGGGCTCCAACTCACAACTCTGAGATCAAGAGTTGAATGCTCTTCCAGCTGAGCTAGATGGGCACCCCACCAAGATCACAGATTAATCACTCATTGAATCTGAGACTTAACCTAGTTTTGTTAAACAACTATTTTATGTATCTTACCAGAATTCATTTGTAAATCATCCAAACCAGCTTTTCTTAAATTCCAGGGTCCCAAAGAAATCACAGGATTAAGATTTTTATTATTTAGAGAGGGGAGTTTGTAAAATATAGATTTAGATTTTTTGGAGACTGGCAAGATGGCGGAAGAGTAGGGGTCCTCAACTCGTTTTTTTTTGTTTTTTTTTTTGATCCCACAAACTTACCTAGATATCTTTCAAAACATCCTCAACACCTATGAATTTGACCTGAGAGGTAAAGAGAGAACAGCTGGAAGATTTAGATTTTTCCCTGGGGGTTGTTAGTACTCAGAACATTGTATCTTACCAAACAGGCTATGGAATACTGATAAGAATTTGTGTTCTAATTTAGGACCTACCACTTTGGGGCACACTTCCCAGATATCCATTTCCTACTCTATGGATGGTGTAATCCTGCCTGCTCTCTTTACTTCCAGGGTTGTGCAGATGAATTGACTAACATGTGAGAGGCTTCAGTCTCCTAGCAATGATATTTGGTGGATAGAACAGAAACTGCTAGTTCTGCCGCCCTCCGCCTTGTTCCCTTCATCTGTCAGGAGCACACCATCTGCCTGGATCAGTAGTCCTGGCCTTCTCTCTTCTTGCCCAGATCATGGTGACAAACTCCTTCTGTCTGTTGCTTTCCTGACTCTTTGGCACATTTCCACTGCTTTGTTTCCATATAAGCTGATTATGGTCTCCTTCCACTTTTTTTTTTTTTTTTTAAAGATTTTATTTATTTATGAGAGAGAGAGAGAGAGAGAGAAAGAGGCAGAGACACAGGCAAAGGGGGGAGAAGCAGGCTCCATGCAGGGAGCCCGACATGGGACTCGATCCCGGGTCTCCAAGATCAGGCCCTGGGCCGAAGGCAGCGCTAAACCGCTGAGCCACCCGGGCTGCACTGTACCATATCCTTTTTAAAAAATATTTTTATTTTTAAAAAATATTTATTTATTCATGAGAGACACAGAGAGAGGCAGAGACATAGGCAGAGGGAAAAGCAGGCTTCCTGTGGGGAGCCCGATGTGGGACTCTATCCCAGGACCCCAGGATCACGACCTGAGCCAAAGCTAGATGCTCAACCACTGAGCCACTCAGGTGCCCCTACCATCCTTTTTTCTTAAGTAATTTTTCACTGGGGTACCTGACTGGTTCAGTGTTAGAGCCTCATGTTGCATGTAGAGCTTACTTAAAAATAAAATCTTACAAAAAATAAAAGTAATTTTTCATTTCTGAGCTTTACACATACATGTATTGAGTGTCTGCTGGGAGTCAGACACTAACTACACCGTGTGGAATGAAGAAAAATCACGCAGACCTCTCAAGAAGTTTAGAGGACACTAGAGTATTTAGCTCTGGCTTTTAGCATTGCCAGTCAATGATGTTAATCATATGTTCTTATGCTAATAGTCTCCATTTATTGAGGGATTTACTCTGCCAGTGACAAGTCTAAAGGCTTTACCTGTTACACCCTATATCATTCTCATAATACTACATGGTGTGGGTATTCCTATCTTATACATGAGGAAACAGGCACACGCAGTTAACTAAGTTGCCCAAAGTTGCACAACTAGTAAATGATGAATTTGGAACTTGAATCAAGGTGGTTTGGCTTGTGGGCACAACAGGATGTGACTTTGATCCCTATGCTGTATCCTATACCTAGGATAGAAAGTAAAGTTCTTGAAATTAATTATATCATAAGATGTTACTTAACTCTGTACAGAGTTCTTGTATAAACCCCTGAGGGAGAACAGTTAATTTTGTTTGTGGGAATTTCAGAAGGCTTCACAAAGGTATCTAATGCTAAGTCATTCATTTAGTACTAGATGCTGGTGATACAGTGATGATTAGGATGGACGTAATCCCAGTCTTTAAGAGCTGCCATTTGGTGGAGGTAGACGGACCAACAGACCCACACCTGTAAGGTTAGGTGGTGGTAAATGCTAGCTAGTAAGAGGAATAAGGACTAATGAGTAGACAAGAGTGTGACACAGTGTGTGTATAAGGGGTGTTTTTTCATATAAAGCTACTCAGGGAAGGTCTTTCTATTAAGGAGACTTTTTTATTTTTATTTTTAAGATTTATTTATTTTATTCAGAGAGAGAAAGAGAGAGAGAGAGAGAGAGACTGAGACACAGGCAGAGGGAGAAGCAGGCTCCTTGCAGGGAGCCCGACATGGGACTCAATCCCATGGGACTCAATCCCGGGTCTTAAGGAGACATTTGAATAGAGATCCAAAGTGAGGGAGGGAGTGAGCCAGGTGGATATCCAGGGGAAGAGGATTTCAGGCAGAGGCAGCCAAGGCACAGCATGCTGGGCATGTCCAAGCCAGAAAAGGAGGGTAAAGATTAAGGGTGCCAGAGGTAGGAGGTGAGTCCACAAATGTCAGCGGGAGCCAGATCTGGCTGTACGTGGGTATTTGGACTTTATTTGGAATGTAATAGGAAGTCATTGAAAGATTTTAAACAGGGAAGTGACATTATCTGATTTCAGTTATTAAAAGTGGCTGTGGTTATTTTGTGTAGAATATGCTATAGGAAGACATGGAAAAAAAGAGGGAGAATAGTAAGGAGTCTTTTGTAGTAGTTTGGATTAAAGGTGATAGTTACTTGGGATGATGGAAAGTGGTCAGAGTCTGAGTATTTTTTTGAAGGTATAGCTGATAGATTTGCAGATGATATTGTGAGAGACAGAGAAGAGTCCAGGGTGACTCCAAGGGCATTTGGTCTAAGTACCAGTAGAATTACTATTTGCTAAAATGAGGAAAATCAGCAGTTTGGTTTTTGGATATGTTAAATACAGCATTCCTTTTAGACAACCAAGTGGAGATGTTGAGCAGATGGTTGAATAACAGAGTCAGGCATTTAGGTGTGAGCTATGGGTTAGAGATAAAAATTTGGGAATTGGCAGTGAGTACACGGGATATAAAAAAAAATAGATTTTATTTTTTAGAGCAGCTTTAGGTTTACAGTAAAACTGAACAAAAAGTACAGAGAAGACCCATCCCTTGCCTCCACACTTTCATAGCTTTTCCCACTATCAACTTCCTGCACGAGAATGATACATTTGTTATAATTCTTGGACCTACATTGACCCATCATTATCACCCAAATTCTGTAGTTTATATTCGGGTTCACATTTGTTGATGTACATTCTGTGGGTTTGGACAAATGTATAATGACACATGCCCATTGTTACGGTATTATACAGAATATTTTCATTGCCCTAAAAATCCTCTGTGCTTTGGTTCTTCAGGTGTTCCTGTCACCTAAGCCCTGTGCATCACTGACTTTTCACTGTCTCCAAGTTTCATCTTTTTCCATAATGTGATCAGTTGAACATACATACAGTAGATAGCCTTTTTAGATTGGCTTTTTTATTTCATTTAGTAATATGCAGTTAATGTTTCTTCATGTCTTCTCATGGCTTGATAGCTCATTTCTTTTTAGCACTAAATAATATTTCATTGTCAGAATGTACTACAGTTTACTTATCCATAAGTTTTCAACTCATTTGAGTAAATACTAAAGAGTGTGATTGTGGGTTGCCTGGCTGACTCAATTGGTAGACAATGCAACTCTTTTTTTTTTTTTTAAAGTAGGCTCCACACACAGTATGGAGCCCAACATGGGCTTGAACTCACAACTCTGAGATCAGGACCTGAGCTGAGATCAGGAGTCAGACACTTAACAGACTGAGCCATCCAGATGCCTTGAGCATTCGACTCTTGATCTCAGGATTGTGAATTCAAGCTCCATATTGGCTGTATAGACTACTTTAAAAAAAAGTGTATGATTGCCAGATTATATGGTAAGAGTATGTTTAGTTCTATAAGAAACTGCTAAACTCTTTGGCAGTGGCTGTACCATTTTACATTCCTACTATTTGTGAATGAGAATTACTATTGTTCCATATCCTCTACCAGTATTTGGTTGTCATCAGTGTTTTGGATTTTGTTACTATAATAGGTAATAGGTAAATAGGTAATAGGTAATAGGTAAATCTCATCGTTATTTAAATTTACAATTCCCTAACAAAATATGATGTTGAATATCTTGTCGTATGCTTGTTTGTCATCTCTATATTTTCTTTGGTGAGGTATCTCTTAAGGTCTTTAGCCCATGTTTTGTTTGTTTCTTTGTTTTCTTACTGGGTTTTTAGAGTTCCTTGTACATTTTAGATAATAGTTCTTTATCAGTTGTGCCTTCATGAGACTGGATGAGCTCATCTAGGGCTGTGCTGTCCAAAAAAGTAGCCATTAGCTACCTGTGGCTGTTTAACTAAAAGTGAAAATTCAGCTTCTCAGGCACACTAGGCACAATTCCAGTGCTCAGTAGCCACATGTGGCTAATGGCTGCTATACTGGAGAGCAGAGATATAAAAAGTTTCCACTGAGAAGGTTCTGTTGGACAGTGGTGACCTAGGAAGTCAGTATAGATAAAAAGGAGGACTGAGTCCTGGAGCCTTCCTGTAGATGTTTACAGATGAAGAGACTAGGAAGGAGTGACCATTGAGGCAGGAGTAATCCCAAGAGGAGAATGTCCAGAAGTATAGTGCAAAAATCCCAAGAGGAGAATGTCCAGAAGTCTAGTGCAAAAAAGTATTTCAAGAAGCAGGGAGTAATCAGCTCAGTCTTGTGACACAGCTGGGTCAAGTAAGATGAGGATTCAGTGATTGTTGATTTGGTAACATCAAGGTTATAAATGATCTTGACAATAGTTGTTTTAGTGGAGCAGTGGGGACAAAATCCTGATTGGCATGAGTTCAAGAAAAATGGGAGAGAGACTGGTATGTTGCACAAGGGGAGGAATTAGCCATTTACAGGAGCAGATAGTTATTTATTATAAGGGGAAAAGGGAGACAGGGTATACAGAGAGAAATGAAGGTCGACTGCTAGAGTTGGCGATGGGAGCATGTGATTTTTCTTTGTGTGTGATTTTCTATTTTAAAATTGAGTTATAATTTATATACAGTACAGTTCTATGAGGCTTGCCAAATTCATAATGGTGGTGTGCATGTGCTACCACAGTCAAAATTTCCTTGTATCCCTTCGTAGTCAGTTCCTCCTGCCACTTCCAGCCTTTATTACCCATGATCCTGTCCTTGTTCGTGTAGTTTTACTTTTTCCAGAAAGTCATATAAGTGAAATTGTATGGTGTGTAGCCTTTTAAATTTGGCTTATCATATTCACTTATCATAATGCATTTGAGATTCATTCACACTTTATTTTTATTTTTTTCCATCCACACTTTAGCATGAATCCGTCATTTGTTGCTTTTATTGCTGAGTAGAATTCCAATGTATGGATGTACCATAGTATATCCAATTGTTAAAAAATATGAATAACTTCCAGTTTTTACTAAATATGAAAGAATGTAAGTTCTCATTTGTTTTGGGTAAATACCAAGGAGTGGGGATTGCTGAGTCATAGGTTAAGTGTGTGTTTAACTGGTACTGTTTTCCAGTGTGGCTGTTCACGTTTGCATTTCCACCAGCATTGTGTGAGAGTCCCAGTTGCTCTTGTCTTTGCCAGCATTTGGTGGGATTCTTTTTTTTTTTTTTTTATTTTTCTAAATTTTCTAAATTGTATTATAATGTGTATACCGTAAATTCACTCTCCTAAAGCATACAAATCAGTGATTTGTAGTATATTCACAAAGTTGTACAACTATCACTACTATCTAATTTCAGAATATTTTCATAATCCCGAAAAAGAACTGCATTAGCAGTCTCTTCCTTTTTCCCTTCAGCCCTCCTCAGCTCTGGGCAACTACTATTAAACTTTCTGTATAGATTTGCCTATTCTGGACATTCCGTACAAACCAAATCATAGAATACGTGTTTCTTTGTGACCAGCTTCTTTTTTTTTTTTATTTTTTTTATTTATGATAGTCACACAGAGAGAGAGAGAGAGAGAGAGAGAGAGAGAAGCAGAGACATAGGCAGAGGGAGAAGCAGGCTCCATGCACTGGGAGCCCGACGTGGGATTCGATCCCGGGTCTCCAGGATCGCGCCCTGGGCCAAAGGCAGGTGCCAAACTGCTGCGCCACCCAGGGATCCCTGTGACCAGCTTCTTTCACTTAACATGATATTTTCTTTTTTCTTTTTTTTTTTAACATGATATTTTCTTTTTAAAAAAGGCTCTATGCCCGCTGTGGGGCTTGAACTCATGGCCCTGAGATGAAGAGTCATATATTCTACCAACTGAACCAGCCAGGTGACCCAAAGTTAACTATTTAGGACTACCTTCTCTCTCTCTCTCTCTCTTTTTTAGAGTAGGCTCCAAGCCGAATATGGGCTTGAAGTCATGACCCCGAGGTCAAGAGTTGCATGTTCTACCAAATGAGCCAGCCAGGTGCCCCACTTAAAATATTTTCAACATTCATTTGTGTCGTAGTATATATTAGCATTCTTTGTGATGAGTGAATAATATTCACATATAATATATATATGAAATAGTATATCATAGGGATATACTATATTTTATTTATCCATTTATCAGTAGATGAGTATTATTTTCACTTTTTGGCTATTATGAATAATGCTGCTATGAATATTTGTGTATGCATTTGTGTGTGGACATATGTTTTCATATTTCTTGGATATCTAGGATAGAATTACTGGATCAAATGCTAATTAACCTGTTTAATCTTTTGAGGAACTGCCAAACTTATTTTTCCACAGCAGTTGTGCCATTTTCTGTTTTTACCAGTGTTGGGAATTCTTTTTTGATTGATTTTATTTTTTAAGTGGGATAAGAAACTCCTCAGCGAACACTGAGGATCTAGAGAAGTATGGTTTGGGTTTGAGGAAAGAAGATAAGGTATGAAATATTATTTAGAAGAATTAAGAGGGATTGGATGTGAGAAATGTGGTAAGATTGCTGATTCCATCAAATTCCACTAAAGTCCCACTGGAGGTTAGTGGTGATGGAATCTTTTAAATTAAGAATTTAATTTAATTTAATTTTTTAACTTTAAGTAAACTCCATGCCCAATGTGGGGCTTGAACTCACAACCCTGAGATCAAGAGTCACATACTCTACTGATGGAGCCAGCCAGGTGCCCCTATTTTATTTTATTTTATTTTATTTTATTTTATTTTATTTATTTTTTGCCCCTATTTTATTTTATTAAGATTTTATTTTTAGGGCCCCTGGGTGGCTCAGACAGTTAAGCATCTGCCTTTGGCTCAGATCATGATCTTGGGGCCCTTGGATCCAGGCCCACATTGGGCTCCTTGCTTTAGCAGGGAGTCTGCTTCTTCCTTTCCCTCTGCCTGCCACTCCCCCCGCTTGTGCTCGCTCTCTCACTTTTTCTGTCAGATATGTAAATAAGATATTTTAAAAAAATATTTTATTTTTAAGAAATCTCCATACCCAACATGGGGCTGAAACTCACAACCTTGAGTTTAAGAGTTACTTCTCCAACTGAACCAGCCAATAGCCCCTGCTATTTTATTTTATTTTATGTTATGTTATGTTATGTTATTTTTCTAGCTTTTTATTTTAGAATAGTTTTAGATTTACAGAAAATTCCAAAGATAATATAGTGTTCCTGTATTATACCCAATATCCCTTGCTATTAACATAGTACAGAAATGTAAGATTCATTTGTTACAATTAATGAACCAATATTGGTATATTATTATTGGCTAAAGTCTATACTTTATTCATATTTCTTTCTTTTTTAAAGATTTTATTTATTTATTCATAGAGACACACACAGAGAGAGGCAGAGACACAGTCAGAGGGAGAAGCAGGCTCCATGCAGAGAGCCTGACGTGGGACTTGATCCAGGGTCTCCAGGATCATGCCCTGGGCTGCAGGCGGCGCTAAACTGCTGCGCCACTGGGGCTGCTCCTTTATTCATATTTCCTTAGTTTTCCCCTAATGTCCTTTTCTGCTTCAAGAACCCATTCAGGATACATTCATTCATTCATCATTCATTCATCATTTAAAATAAATTATTTTTCTACTTTTTAAAAAGATTATTTATTTATTTATTTAAGATTTTATTTATTCATTCATGAGAGACACAGAAAGAGGCAGAGACACAGGCAAAAGGAGGAGAAGCAGGCACCATGCAGAGCCCGATGTGGGACTTGATCCCAGGACCCTGGGATCACCACCTGAGCGAAAGGCAGAAGCTTAACCACTTAGCCACCTAGGCACCCCGATGGATCTTTTATTTATATCAGTATGGACTCATATTTCTTTTGGGCTTTGGGTTATAATCCCATACTGCTTTATTTTGTTACTCTTGTTGCATTGGGAGCATTTTCAGTTGGCACTTGTGCCCTTTTGATATACTCTCATCATCACTGTGCATGTGTGTTCATGTGTGTGTGTTTGTGTATGTGTGAGACACTTCCTTATTTCTGGCACTAAAGAATATTTTAGGTTGTATATTTACTGCCCCAGTCTTAGAATTAGCCATTTCTCCAAAGAGCCCCGGTTCCTTTTATTGGAAAATGGTATTAGACAGAGATCAGGGTGCTAGGTGTGCTCATTGCTATGGAGGAGATGTTGCTTCTAGCCTCTGGATTATTATCATTCTTAGATAATATCTGTATTTTTTTTTATTATACTGGTGGAATGTACTTTTTTTTTTTTTGAACAGTAACGTTCCACAGAACTCAATATGTTAGAGCCTTTAGAGCCCCCTTGGAGTCTTCTTAGTTTCTCTTTTTCTACCCCATTATTTACTCCATTAGCCGATCCTGTCATATTCATGTGCAGAATCTATCCTGGCTCTCACACTGGCTGTTACCTCCACCCTCCCACTCTGGCCTCAAGCCTCTATCATGGATCTTCTGGACCCTGGCACTAGTCACCTAACTGGACTCATATATCCTTCTGGACTGAACTTCCTTTCCTCATCAGGCTCTTTTCCACTCAATAGCCAGTGGTAGGCTCTGGATTTTTAAAGTTTTTTCTTCCTCTCTCCCTCCTTTTTTTAGATTTATTATTTATTTATTTATTTATTTATTTATTTATTTATTTATTTATTTACTTTTATTTTATTTTTTATTTAAAATAAATTATTTAACATGTAATGTATTATTAGTTTCAGAGGTAGCGGTCAGTGATTCATCAGTCCTGTATAATACCCAGTGCTCATTATATCATGTACCCTCCTGAATGTGTATCACCCAGTTACCCAGTTACCCCATCTCCCCACTCACTCCCCTCTAGCAACCCCCAGTTTGTATTTCCTATGATTAAAAGTCTCTTATGCTTTGTTCTCCGTGATTTCATCTTATTTTATTTTTCCTCTCTTTTCCTATGATCCTCTGTTTTGTTTCTTATAGATTCTACATATCAGTGAGATCATATGATAATTGTCTTTCTCTGATTGACTTATTTTGCTTAGCGTACTACCCTCTAGTTCCATCCACATTGTTGCAAATGGCAAGATTTTTTTTGATGGTTGAGTAGTATTCCACTATACACACACACACACACACACACACACACACACCCCACATCTTCTTTATCCATTCATCTGGCTATTTTGGACATTGCTGCTATAAACATTGGGGTGCAGGTGCCCCTTTGGATCACTACATTTGTATCTTTGGGGTAAATCCCTAGTAGTGGGGGTGCCTTGGTGGCTCAGTTGGTTAAGCATCTGCCTTGGAATTGGGTCATGACCCCAGGGTTCTGGAATTGAGCCTCACGTGGCACTTTCTGCTCGTTGGGGAGCTTGCTTCTCCCTCTCCCTCTGCCTCTTCCCCTGCTTGTGCTTTCTCTCTCTCTGTCTCAAATAAATAAAATCTTTAAAAAAAATCCTTACTAGTACAATTCCTAGCTCATAGGGTAGCTTTATTTTCACCTTTTTTTTTTTTTTTTAAAGATTTTATTTATTCATGAGAAACAGAGAGAGAGGCAGACACACAGGCAGAGGGAGAATCAGGCTGCATGCAGGGAGCCCGATGTGGGACTCCATCCTGGGACTCCAGGATCACATCCTGTGTCGAAGGCCGACACTAAACCACTGAGCTACCCAGGGATCTCCTTCACCTTTTTTAAAAATAATTTTTAAAATGATTTATTTATTTATTCATGAGAGGGAGAGAGAGAGAGAGGCAGAGACATAGGCAGAAAGAGAAGCAGGCTTCCTGCAAGGAGCCCGATGTGGGACTTGATTCCCAGGATCACGCCCTGAGCCAAAGGCAGATGCTCAACCACTGAGCCACTCAGGCGTCCCTATTTTCAACTTTTTGAGGAACCTCCATACTGTCTTCTAGAGTGGCTGCACCAAGTTTGCATTCCCACCAACAGTGTAGGAGGGTTCCGCTTTCTCTGCATCCTTGCCAACACCCATCATTTCCTACTTAATGTTAGCTATCCTGACCCCTGTGAGGTGATATCTCATTGTGATTTTGATGTTTATTTCCCTGATGCCAAGTGATACTGAGCATTTTTTTAATGTATCTGTTTGCCATTTGTATGTGTTATTTGGAGAAAAGCCTGTTCATATCTTCTGCTTATTTCTTGATTTGGAGTATTTGTTCTTTGGGTGTTGAGTTTGATAAATTCCTTATAGATTTTGGATATTAGTCCTTTATCTGATAAGACATTTTAAAATATCTTCTCCCATGCTGTCAGTTGTGTTTTGGTTTTGTCGACTGTTTCTTTGCTGCTGTGCAAAAGCTTTTTAACTTGATGAAGTCCCAATAATTCATTTTTGCATTTGTTTCCCTTGCCTTTGGAGACATGTTTAGCAAGAAGTTGCTGTAGCTGAGGTCATACAGGTTGCTGCCTGTGTTCTCCTCTAGGATTGGGATGGATTCCTGTCTTACATTTAGGTCTTTCATCCATTTTGATTCTATTTTTGTGTGTAGTGTGAGGAAATGGTCCAGTTTCATTCTTCTACAAGTGGCTGTCCAATTTTCCCAACATTCTTTATTGAAGAGACTTTTTTCCATTTGGTATTCTTTCCTGAAGATTAGTTCACCGTAGAGTTGAGGGTCCATTTCTAGGTTCTCTATTCTGTCCCGTTGATCTATGTGTCTGTTTTTGTGCCAGTACCATATTATTGTCTTGATGATTACAGCTTTGTAATAGAGCTTGAAGTCTGGAATTGTGATGCCACCAGTTCTAGTTTTCTTTTTCAACATTCCTTTCTGCTTCTGAATTTTTAAGAAACTTTTTTGATACTAATTTTTATGGTAGTTTATAGTTGTAAGACATTGAATTAAGAGAGCAAAGATGCTACTCTTTAAAAAAATTGTTTTTAGGTTTTTATTTATTTATTAGAGAGAGAGAGAACATGAGTAGCGCGAGGGGCAGACGGAGAAGCAAATTCCCCTTTGAGCAGCGAGCCCTACACAGGGCCAAAGGCAGATGCTTAACTGACTGAGCCACCCAGGTGCCCCTCTCTTTTTTTAAATCTCTAAAAAACTTTTTACTGATGTACAATTTATATTAGAGTGCACTTAGATCTTAAATGTGTAGCTTGATGAACTTTTATACATGGATCCATAGTGTAACCACTGTCCAGATCAAGATAGAGTCACACACTCAGTCACACAGCCCACTCCATCCCCAAGGAAAGCATTATTTGTGGTCATGCACTTCAAGTGAGATCCATCAGCATGCCAAAGGCAATATCTAGCCAATAATCAGCTGCCTGGGTGGAGAATGTGGAGAATCCGATTTACCTAGGGTTGGGGTTTTTCCAGGCAGGTATGATGGAGGGAGAGAGGGGCCAGGGAGTTCGAAGGAAATGAGATCAAAGAACAAGATTTCCAGGATGAGAGTGAAGGTGACAATAGGCAGAAGGAACAGTGTGAGCAAAAGTATTCAGGCCTCAAGGAATATCACATCTTCTCAGAATCTGGAGAGGGAACACATCAGGAGTACTGGGAGGTTCGGCTAAACCAGGGGATGTTAAACAGGAGAGAGAGACATAGATCCCTCTTAGGAACAGAAGGATGGTGGTGTTTATTCAGTCACCAAATAATTTACTGAGTGTCTCTATATCAGGCCCTTTGCCAGTACTGATAGAGGGGCATAGGTTGTCTGGATGTACTGACTGTTGAGTTGTTACTGGTGAGAAATGATTTAGATGGAGAGGAGAGATGAATTCAAGACATTCTGATTCTGTCACATGTTGACTAATGGAGGTGGTGAAGGGTTAGGAAAAGAGTTAAGACCCCTAAAACAGCACAGTTTTGCTACAGCTTAATAGCCTTTTGTGTTTCGTTAAATACAGTTTCCAGGGCAGCCCCAATGGCCCAGTGGTTTAGTGCCGCCTTCAGCCCAGGGTATGATCCTGGAGACCCGGGATTGAGTCCCACATCAGGCTCCCTGCATGGAGCCTGCTTCTCCCTCTGCCTGTGTCTCTGCCTCTCTCTCTCTCTCTCTGTCATGAATAAATGAATAAAATCTTTAAAAAAATATATATAGTTTCCATTTCTTTTTTTTTTTTTTAATTTTTTTATTTATTTATTTATGATAGGCACACAGTGAGAGAGAGAGAGGCAGAGACACAGGCAGAGGGAGAAGCAGGCTCCATGCACCGGGAGCCCGATGTGGGATTCGATCCCGGGTCTCCAGGATCGCGCCCTGGGCCAAAGGCAGGCGCCAAACCGCTGCGCCACCCAGGGATCCCTAGTTTCCATTTCTATCCTCTCTCCAACAAAGGCTGGGGATGGCTTAGAATGTTACTTTCGTGCATAGAACTCTTCTGGTATGAGCACTGAACCAGAAACAAAGGCACACTCTGATTTTTGAAGTAAATGCATGTAGATTTGCAGAAAGACTATTTTTATATATAGTAAGATTGTGGAAGCAGCCTGAATGTCCAACTCCTGGGGAAAAGTTTAGGTAGATTTTTGGGCTAGCCATCAGGTGGACTGTTAGGTGGCCAAGAGGAAAGACATCTTTGTGGACCTGAGTCACTACAAAGATATTTACATATGAAGGCAAATTAAGAGCAGAAGGCTCCTTACTGGGTTTAGTTTAAAAGATCTGGTTACTGATCTTATTTACACCTTTTCCTAGTCACTTGTTTGAACATTCATTTCCACAGATGTAAAATGGGTGCTGTGGTAATGACAACTGCTTAAATGCTCCTGAGATTGTGGTAAAGATCCAGTGAGATCCTTATGTAATGAGAGTTCTGTCCCCCACTGCCATTGGCATGCATTGGTTATTAATAGCCATATGAGTGAACACTGACCTGTTGAAGTGGGAAATCAGGGAAATTTTATCCTTTCTGGTCCTCTTTTTCCCCTCCTGTAATGTTTCTTCAGTTCATATTTCTAGTATGTGTGTGGGGGACCAAACAGATTCCTGCCAAGCACTGTCTAGCTGCTCTAATTTAAGCATGTGCACAGTGTGTGGGGTTGGGCAGCTTAATTTTACTCATATGTAGCCAAGACTGAGCAGCAAGCCTTCCCAGATTTGAAGTCATTTACTGTGAGCAAGCCAATATTGTCTCCCTGTGTTAGATCTGGACTGTTCTCTGCCTTTCTGGACATATACATGGCATTATTCTGTCTTATTTGGTGTAAGCTTCATTCTCCTTTCTTTTCCTTGGTGGAGCCCTTGGGTAGGCTGGCGTATCTGGTAGCTTATTCTTTTTTTCTTTTTTTTTTTTTTTTTTAAGATTTTTTACTTATTCATTTATGACAGACATAGAGAGAGAGAGAGAGAGAGAGAGAGAGACAGGCAGAGGGAGAAACAGGCTCCATGCCAGGAGCCCGACGTGGGACTCGATCCCGGGACTCCAGGATCGCACCCTGGGCCAAAGGCAGGTGCCAAACCGCTAAGCCACCCAGGGATCCCCTATCTGGTAGCTTAGAGCAGTGTTTTTTGAACTCAAAAATGTGAGGATTGACTCCTCTAACCTGTATACTATCTATGAATCCCACTTTTAGTAGCATTAGAGCAAAATGTTAATATGTTAGCTCTGATAAAGGTGGTCCAGATTATGGAAAAGCACAGTAAGACATTCTTCATGGAGACCTTGTGGACTGCTAGCTATGTGTTCACAAGCACCCAGTGGTCCCTGAACTGCTATTGGGAATGCTAATACTAAATAGTCATTTAAGACTGAACTGCCCATCTGTATGATAGGTATGGAATCCACAAAGGTTCTTGTGCAGGTGTCTGCATGGAGTTACTGTTTACTTTCTCACCTTCAGTTTTTTGTACTACTTTGTCTTGTTTTGTGCCTCCCTTCCTCTGTACCTATGCTGATTTACTCATGTTGCACTCTTTCAGAAATCCTCTCCAGCCTCACTGCCTCCTTGATCACCTGCCTCTTCATCTTTCAGAATTGAAATCAAGTGTCTCCTCTTCACTAGCATTGTCTTGAGCCCCCTCTCCCCCAGCTTCTTCTTCGGCCTCTTCATTTCCCCTTGGCCCTAGAACTGATCTTTTGCTCCTCTACCCTACCTCACCTTAAGTTGTCTTCTGTTGTTGCACCTGTGATACTTTATTATCACTACTTGGGTGTATAGACACACATTTATTCCCCTGAGGATTCTGCAGTGACTACAGGACAGATTCCATTAGAGGTTTCTGTAGTTTCTTAGGGAAGCAGGCCATAAACATAAAGAAGTAAATGGAGAAACAAAGGAAATAATTATGGACTGGGTTAAATGCTGTGAAGGAAACAAACGGAAAGCTGACATAGACTGAAAGGAGATGGGGACTATTTGAGATATTGTAGGCAGGGATTCTCAGGCTGTAGTAGGGTAAGGCTATTGCCTAGGAAGAATGGGCATGGAGAAATTCAAGTAAAAGGAACAGACTGGGTATGGAAAGGTATGTGGTATGTCTGAGGAAATGAAAGGCCCAGTGTGTGTTATAACATAGAGTCTGTCTTCTTTTGCCAGCTGCTCTGATCACATATCTTTATAGATTTGGCCCTGTATTTCCAAACTCTGGCACATTCCAGAGTAGGAATCAGAAAATGTCTGTTGAATTGATGAATTAATTTATTTTCTCGTCTCTTCTCTTCTCTTCTCTTCTCTTCTCTTCTCTTCTCTTCTCTTCTCTTCTCTTCTCTTCTCTTCTTCCCATTCTCTTTGTCCCTTTATGTTTGATTGGCTGCACTGACCTTCTGTGGCTTCTTGGTTGGCTTAGTGAACAGTTATACCCCTTGCTTAAAATAATGTCACCATAGTAACCTAATTTACTGTGAAGTTTAGGTTATCTGCCCTTTGTAAGTTGAATTTTGGAAAAATATGAGTTTTCAGTACTTTCTGACCCTTGGAAGAAAACTTTTTTGTATTTATTTATTTGAGCATTGGGGAGAGAGAGAGAGAGGGAGGAGAGGGAGGCAGAGAGAGAGAGAGAAAATGAGTGGGGGAGGGTCAGAGGGAAAGGGAGAGGCAGATTCCATGTCTAGTAGGTAGCACAGTGGGGAGCCCCATCCCAGGACCATGGGGTCATGACCTGAGCCAAAGGTGGACACTTAACAGTCTGAGCCACCCAGGCACCCCTGTAACTGATTTAATTTTGTTATGGTGTTGTGGTCAGTTCCCTCCAATTTGACAATTCTTTTTCTTTTTTTAAGGACCTATTTATTTATTAGAGAGAGAGAAAGTAAAAGAGAGCACAAGTTGGAGAAAGGTTAGAGAGAAAGAGAGAGAAAGAGACAGAATCTCAAGCAGACTCTGCTGAGTGCAGAGCCCAACATGGGGCTTGACCTCATGACCCTGAGATCATGACCGGAGCCAAAACCAATAGTAGGACACTCACCTGACTGAGATACTCAGGCACACCCAATTTGACAATTGTTGTATGGGGATCTTTTTGTCTTTTTGGCATTTGCAACATGGATATCATTGGTTTATTTTGATGATTGACCTCGGTTTGTGTGTTTATTCCTATTGCTGTTTTGTGGCTCTAGGTATTCATAATCCAATCTTTTTAAAAAGTACAGTGAGGGTGCCTGGGTGGCTCAGTTGATTGAACATCTGACTCTTTATTTCTGCTTAGGTCATGGTCTCAGAGTCACGGGATCGAGTTCCACGATGGGCTCCTCGATTGGTGCAGAGTTTGCTAGGGATTCTCTCTCTCCCCCTCTACTCCCTCCTAACTTGTGTGTGTATTTGCATGCACATACTCTCTCTGTGTGTCTCTCTCTCTTAAATAAGTAAGCAAAATCTTTTTTTTAAGATACATTTGGAGGCACTTGGCTGGCTCAATTGGTGGAACATGTGACTCCAATCTCAGGGTTGTGAGTTCAAGCCCTGCATTGGGTATGGAGATTGCTTAAAAATAAAATCTTTCAACAAGTATATTTGGTGGGCAGCCAGGGTGGTTCAGCGGTTTAGCGCTGCCTTCAGCCCAGGGCGTGATCCCCCCAGGGATCCGGGATTGAGTCCCGAGTCGGGCTCCCTGCATGGAGCCTGCTTCTCCCTCTGCTTCTCCCTCCGCCTGTGTCTCTGCCTCTCTCTCTGTGTCTCATGAGTAAATAGATAAAATCTTTAAAAAAAAATAGTACCTTTGGTGAACAATTATTGAATGCCTATACATTCAATATGCAGAGCACTCTGAAGGAAATTCAGACATTTGGCAAACACCTCTCTTCATCTTTTAAGGTTCAGCCCAAGTGCTAAGTCTTCTTTAAAGCTGCTTTCCTAACCTTCCAGTACCTGATGAAAAAGTTTGGACTACCATTCATTTGCTGCCTCTGAGGAAGGTGAGCAGAAGTAGTTTTGGCTAATTTAAGGAAGAGACTAGGAGTTGAGTGGTAAGAAATGCACTTTAAGAAGAGAAGGGTTCAGGGACGCCTGGGTGGCTCAGTCGGTTAAATGGCCAACTCTTGATTTTTGCTCAGGTCATGATCTCAGGGTTCTGTGACCTAGCTTCTCGGCAGGCTTTGCACTCAGTGCAGAGTCTGCTTTTCCTTCTCCTTCCCCCTCTATTCCCCCACCAGTTGGCCATGTACACTCTCTCTTTCTCTCTCTCTCAAATAAATAATTAAAATCTTAAAAAAAGAGAGAGAGAGAGAGAGAGAGAGAGAGAAGAGTCCAGTCCACCTGGCTGACTCAGTTGGTGGAGTATGCAGCTCTTGATTTCAGAATTGTGACTTTGAGCCCCACATTGGATATAGAGATTACATAAAAATAAAACATCTTTCCAAAGATAGAAAGAAAAAGAAGTGTCCACTCCACTCAGGTGCTTTAGAAAGTAGGTAGGGGAGAGCATGCAGAAATTCAGGCTCTACCCTAGGCATGCCATAGGAAATACTGTTTTTTCCTTCTGTCTGGTTCTAGTTATGGAGTGTAGTAGGCTAGATAATTCTAGGCCTGTTACTCATTTACTCTTTTTCTTCTAGAGATCAAGAATTTTCTTGATCTTTTTGTAGAGGGGGATGACAAGTTCCAAGGAACCCACCATACTTCTCTTTGGGCCTTTGCCACCCTAGAAGCCCTGATGTTTGGTGATTTATTTGTTTTGTTTTTATCTTTTTAAAAATGTTTTATTTATTTATTTGAGAGAGAGAGAGAGCATGCAAGCAGGAGAAACAGCAAAGGAAGAAGGAGAAGTGGGCTCCCTGCTTAGCAGGAAGCCCGATCCTGGGATCATGACCTGAGCTGAAGGCAAATGCTTAACCGACTGAGCTACCCAGGCACCCCTGGTCATCTATTTTGTAACTCCAGGACCTAGCCATTTGTCTCAGAATATAAATTTATAGGGTGCCTGGGTGGCTCAGTCTGTTGAGCATCTGACTCTTGGTTTAGGCTCAAGTTGTGATCTCAGGGTCGTGAGATCAAGTGCGGAATCTCTTTTTGCCCATCCCCAACCCATTCTTTCTCTCTCAAATAATTAAATAAATCTTTAAAAAAGAAAAAGTATAAATTAGGAATGTTTGTTGTCTAATGGAATCAATAGGGAGTAGTTTCTGCACCGTAAGATGCTTAGCGTCTTGTGTTTGTATTTGCCATTTAAAAATCCTGTTTGTAGGGACACCTGGGTAGTTCAGGTGTTGATTAAACATCTGCCTTCGGCTCTGGTCATGATGGTCCTGGGATCAAGCCCCACATTGGGCACCTTGCTCAGTGGGGAGCTGGCTTCTCCCTCTTCTCTCTGCCTGTGCTCTCTCTTGCTATCTCTGATACTACCTCTTTCTCTCTCTCTCTCTCTCTCTCAAATAAATAAATATCTTAAAATACAAAAATCCTGTTATGAGTTGAGTTTTAAATGTTTGTATTGTCTTGAACTCTTCTTCAATTTTTTAAGAAGATTTAATTTATTCATGAGAGACAGAGAGGGAGGGAGGGAGGGACACAGGCAGAGGGAGAAGCAGGCTCCCCACAAGGAGCCCAATGTAGGACTCAATCCTGGACCCCAGGATCATGCCCTGAGTCAAAGGCAGACGCTCAACCACTGAACCACCCAGGCGTCCCAGACTCTTTTCTTCAAAGGAAAACTATTGAACATTTGAATTGTATCTAATGATCCATTTAAACTCTTTTATTTAGGCAAAGTTAATTTAAGAAGAGGTAGAAAACATGACCAGATTAGTAACATAGAAGTAATGGAAAATGTAGATAATTATCTTGAAAAGTTCTTAGAGTAGGCAGTTTAATAGAAAATGAAGTCAAGCTTTCTAGTACTTTCTATGAGGTAAGCATAGCTTAATGCTGAAACTTGGCAGGAAGGATATAATATGAGGAAATTTAGACAAATCCTACTTATAAAAGAGCCACAGAACTTGTCAGTTAAATAGTAAGACACCAAACAGGCACTTATTAAATGAATGGCACACACAACCGAATATGACATATTTTAGCAGAGTAATGATAGCTTAAACTTAGGAAATCTGTTATTTCATTATTTTCAGAGAGTAAAAGAGAAAAGCTGTATAATCTTCTTGACAAAGGCTGAAAGGTCTCACAATTTATTCTCTCCCATCCAAGTATTAACCAGGCCCGACCCTGCTTAGCTTCCGCGATCAGATGAGATCGGGCGTGTTTAGGGTGGTATGGCTGTAGACAATTTATTCTCAATCCTTGGTAAGTAGGTATGGTGACAAACTTCTAATTAAAGGCATTAATTAGAAAATTTGACAGACTTCACACTTAATGATGAGACAGTGGAGACATTTTCATTAAAGAGAAGGATGCTGGGATCCCTGGGTGGCGCAGCGGTTTGGTGCCTGCCTTTGGCCCTGGGCGCGATCCTGGAGACCTGGGATCGAATCCCACATCGGGCTCCCGGTGCATGGAGCCTGCTTCTCCCTCTGCCTGTGTCTCTGCCTCTCTCTCTCTCTCTCTGTGACTATCATAAATAAATAAATAAAATTTAAAAAAAAATTAGATTCATGTTTAAAAAAAAAAAAGAAGGATGCTGACTATCTGCTAATTTTCAACATCATCTTAGAAGCACTAGTCAATGTAACACAAGAAAAAGAAAGGGCAGGTATCAGTATTGAAGGTGAGATAATATAGTCATAATTTGAATATAATGATAGCCCACCTGGGAAATGCAAGGGAATTAATTAATAATCCATTGGCTAGAGTTTAAATAGGTTCAAAAATCCAGTGTAACAAGATTTATTTATTTATTTTTAAAGATTTTATTTATTTATTCATGAGAGACACAGAGAGAGAGGGGCAGAGACACAGGCAGAGAGAGAAGCAGGCTCCTCTTGAATATAGGGAGCCTGATGCGGGACTCGATCCTGGGCCTCCAGGATCATGCCCTGGGCTGAAGGCAGCGCTAAACCGCTGAGCCACCTGGGCTGTCCTGTAACAAGATTTATAATGAGAATAATTGCTTCCACTTCTTTATCCTTTACCTGTTCTGTCCTATGTAGATAACCACTTTTATTAGTTTTTTATCCATCCTACTAGTGTTTCTTTTTTTAACTACAAACAAAAACAAATTACATATTCTTATTTTTCTCTTTTGTAATGAGAAAGGAATCATAAGATATGTATTACTCTATAGCATGCTTTTTTAAAACTTAACATGCCTTGGAAATCTTCTGTATCAATTCACAGAGTATGCTGCTCTCTCTCTCTCTCTTTTACAGATTTATTTATTTTAGAGAGGGGTGAAGAGGCAGAAAAAGTCTTGAGCAGACTATGCTGAACATGGAGCCCGATGTGCAGCTCCATCTCACATTCCTGAGATGATGGCTTGAGCCAAAACCAAGAGTCAGCTGCTCAACCAACTGAGCCACTCAGGCATCTCTCTCTCTCTCTGTCTCTCTCTTTCTTAGCTTTATAATATTTTATTTTGTGGGCGTGCTAAGCAGCATATAAATCCTGAAACCATGAAGCTATTGGTTGATAATTTATTACATGCTTCTCAGAACTTTTAATTTATAAGTATTTGTTTTTGGGACGGCTGGGTGGCTCAACAGTTAAGTGTCTGCCTTCAGCTCAGAGCGTGATCCTGGAGTCCCGGGATTGAGTCCCACATCGGGCTCCCTGCGTGGAACCTGCTTCTCCCTCTGCCTATGTCTCTGCCTCTCTCTGTGTCTCTCATGAATAAATAAATAAATAAAATCTTTAAATATATATATAATTATTTATTTTGGGGGTTTCTTTAAAAATTTTTTTTTTTATTGGAGTTCAATTTGCCAACATATAGGATAACACCCAGTGCTCATCCCATCAGGTGCCCCCCTCAGTGTCTGTCACCCAGTCACCCCCACCCCCGCCCACCTCCCTTTCCACCACCCCTTGTTCATTTCCCAGAGTTAGGAGTCTCTCATTCTGTCTCCCTTTCTGATATTCCCCAGATGTCTGATTCTTAATCTCAGCTCTGTTCTTCATCTCTGGGTCATGAGTTCAGGCCTTGCCAAAAAAAGAAATGTATTTATCTTTACTTTTAAAAAGTATTAAGTGACTAAATCCTTGTAAAAATCGAAACTACAGGGGCACCTGGGTGGCTCAGTTGGTTACGTGTCTGACTCTTGATTTTGGCTAAGGTGCTAATCTTGGGGTTGTGGAATATAGCCCTGTGTCCGTCTCTGCGCTCAGAGTGGATTCTGCTTGTCCTTCTCCCTCTGCTCCTCCTCCTGCTTGCACTCTCAAAAAATAAGTAAAATCTTAAAAAAAAAAAAAAAATTAAAACTACAGGCAAAGGTCTCTTGGCCATTTCTAGTACCCCTTCCCCTCCCTAGAGCTTACTTTTGTTATCAGTTTGGGATTTGATATTTGTTCCTTTCTGTCTAATATTTCCTTTAGAAATGTGACTCCCAGGTACAGTGTTAGGTTGGAAACTAGAATCTCATTATTCGGGCTTAGTTACATATTGAACCTGAAAACTTTTTCTCCCTTTTTCTGGCTTTATAGATTTCATTCACAATTCCTCTTTTGTTAACCTGTGGCATCTTCTCCAGCACCCCTAATGATTGTCCAAATATTTAGGTTGTACCAGATAAAATTATTGTTTTTCTAGGTAAAAAGTAGTTATTGGTGGTTTTATGTGGTTTCACCTAATAGTTTTTTTTTTTTTTTAAGATTTTATTTATTGATTGATGAGAGACACAGAGAGAGAGAAAGAGGCAGAGAGAGAAGTAGGCTCCACGCAGGGAGCCTAATGTGGGACTCGATCCCGGGTCTCCAGGATCACGCCGCTGGCTGAATGTGGTGCCAAACCTCTGAGCCACCGGGGCTGCCCTCACCTAATAGTTTAAAAACTTAATTTGTTTACGTGTCTGATTCTCCTCAAGGGCAGGAGTCTTAAAATCCCTTGTAGAACCTGGAGTTGATTGGGCAGATGAAAGTCACTTAAAGTTCTATTGACTAATAAAGCTGAGCTGTTTTCCAAGGCGCAACTAGTGATTTTGATCCCACCAAGTTTTCTGTCTTCTCTGAAATGCAGTTGGGTTTCCCCATGCTCCATGAGTGCCTTGCATCCTTGTATACCTTAGGAAAGTAGGGAAAACGGTCTTCTCCTTAGGAAACCTTGCATACTCCTTGGTTACAGTTGATCCTTCTGGAGAGATTTGTGTAGTCTGCAGATAGTAGGGTGCCTGTGTCCTGTGAAATTATTTGAGCAAGGAAGGGCTTTAGGTTAGCCAAGGGCCTAGAGGTCCTTCTTCAGACTCCTGAGTGTATGCATTATTAGAGTTGCTAGTCTAGGAATTTGGAGTTGATTCTGTGGTTCTGGACTTGCCAGACTTTTAGATGGCACTGACCAGTGCATATTCAAAATAATTTGGGGTTTATCCTGAGACTGCTGACTTTTTATTTTGCCAAATAAGGATATTTAAAATAAATATCTAGTTACATATATTTTTATAGTTAATACATGCTCATGGTACAACATTCAGAACATACAAAAAGATATACATTGAATAAAATAAGTCTCATACTTCCTCTCCAGTTCCTTAACTATCCAGTTCCCCTCCCAAGAGGCAAACCGGGTTGCTTGATCATCCTTCCAGAGATAGCCCACGCATTTAAAAACAGGTACGAATGTATTGGCTCTCTCCCCTCCCCCAAGTAAATGGTAGTGCATTCAGTACCATTTTGCATCTTTAGATGTTGAGGTTTTTTCCCGCTTTCCTTAGAGATCTTTTAAAATTGGTACATATAGAGCTGATTTAATTTTTTTAATGGCTCCATAATATTAGTAAGAGGATTAAAAACAGGTACCACTGTTTTAATTTAAAAAGTGTATTTATGCACCAAAAATTTAGAAATAATATGATTTTATATAAAGAAAAGTCCTGCAAATTGAATAAATTCAGTTCTGTGAAAAATTAATTCCATACATTGGTCCAAAGACTTTGTTTTGAAAACTATTGCTAGAGATAGTAAGTCATTAAAGAAAGGGCTTTTGAATAGAAGTGTATTAGGTCAGAGTTTGTTATTTTAGGGAGGCTCGCTAGTCTCTGGTAGACTGAACAAATGAGAGGGCAAGAGGAATATAACTGAGATATCCATGTTCTTCTCCCCATTTTTTTTAAGATTTTATTTTTAAGTGATCTCTACACTCAATGTAGGGAGCAAATTCACAACCCCAAGATCAAGAGTCTCATGTGCCAGCAACTGAGCCAGCCAGGTGCCCCCCCCCTCCCCACCCCCCGCCGTTTTATAGAGATAATTAGGTTTAGGGAATCCTTTGTCTCCTACTATTGTATTTCATGGTTCATCAAATTGTACAGTTAACTGGTCTGCTGTCAGGATAGCTTATTGTAGCAGCTGTATGTCAGTTGTATTGGAGTAGGGACTAGTTTCAGGACTGTTTATTCCTTCCGTTATGTTTTTTGGGCACTTCACGTATGTATAGTACCATTCAGAATTTTGAAAAGCATACCCTGTCAGTTTTGTGTGAGAAATACCCACACAAAGTGATAGGGCCTGAGCTTATAAAGTGACTGAAACTAGAGGGGGTAGCTGGAGTCTAAGAGCGTTGAGATTGAAGAATTGACCAGATATGTGACCTTTGGGAAGAAAAGGGAGAGCAGAATTCATTTGCTCAACATTTATTGAATGCTCAGTATCTGCAACCTGTTGTGATAGGTTAAACGGCAAACGAACTGCCTTAGAGGTTAATAGTGTAGGACTGGAGAGGATAGAATGTAGAGATACAAGGAAGCAGGCCTGTTTATTTAGGTAACACATGTTTATTAGGACATTGGGGTACTAGGTGCTTGATGTAATAAGAAAGGCTGGAAATGATACAAATCCAGGTTGTAGGGAGAAAATATATGTAGAATCTGAACTTTCTCCATCTAGAATAGCAATCTGATTAATATAAGTGTATTTAAGAGAACAATTGCAAACAATAGTTATTTTTCTTTATTTTTACCATTTATTTATTTTTGGAATGAGCAATATAGTAATATGGTTAAAAAATAAAGAACATTAGGGATCCCTGGGTGGCGCAGCGGTTTGGAGCCTGCCTTTGCCCCAGGGCACGATCCTGGAGATCTGGGATTGAATCCCATGTCGGGCTCCCGGTGCATGGAGCCTGCTTCTCCCTCTGCCTGTGTCTCTGCCTCTCTCTCTCTCTCTGTGTGTGACTATCATAAATTAAAAAAAATAAAAAAAATAAAAAAAAAACATTAAAATGTATACTACAAAAAGTCTCCCTTCCACTTTCACCCCTTCTCTCCCCTCCCCAGTTCTCCTCTTGTGTCAGTTAGGTTTTAAAGCTGGAAACAGAAACCACTCTGGGTACTTTAACCACAAAAGGATTTAACACAAGGAATTGAGTATTTTCAAAATTGTTGGAAGGGTTGGAAGACTGAGACTCTGGTTGCTATCCTTAAGTATCGATTTGAAGGACCCATCACTGAAGCTGTGTTCCGGAGGTTGGGAAGTCACTACTGCCAGTGCCACTGCTACCCTCAACACTTGCTTAATACTAAGGAAGACAGTAATTAGACGTTAGATCCTTGCTTCTGCAGACCAGTACATCAGTATTACCAGAGAGCTTGCTTGTTTAAAGCTCTAAGGCTCTAGCTCCACCTGGTAAATCAGAATCTGCATTTTAACAAGATCCTCTGATGATCTGCATTATGTTACAGTTTGAGAGGCCCTGCACAGGAGCTCTGGATTTGGCCACTACAGTTGCCTCTAAACCTGTCGAGTCTTCATGACCTTGATTGCCAGTTGATTAGGGAGTCAGGGAAATGTAGTTGTTGGTTTTTCCAATTCTTGGTCTGGAAGGAGGGTAAACTGTTGAACTGTTGACCTGACCATACTTCTATAAGTAACCATTGTTAGATTCTTGTGTAAGATATTTTAATGCATATTTAAGCATATATAAACATACTTTTCATCTTTTTTTTGGTAAAGATTTATTTGTTTGAGAGAGAGAGACAGCATGAGTTGGGGGGGGGGCGCAGAGGGAGAAGCAGACTCTCACTGAGCAAGGAGCCCAGTGTGGGGTTTGATCCCAGGACCCCAAGATCATGACCTGAGCCGAAGTCGGGTGTTTCACTCAGACACCCCTACTTTTTCCTACTTTTTCTTTTAAAAAATAAACAATAACTTACCATACACAATGTTCTGTACCTTGCTGTTTTCATTTAATAGTTTATCTTGAGAGAGCTTTCCATATCATGACATAGAACCATTTTGTTTTTTTAACAGCTGTATGGTATTCTATATGGATTGTAACATTCTTAAATTGAGGCTATCTAATACAGTCTGGGTTGCATGGTCATTCTAATTTATTGGCACATATAAAATATAATCTAGTTGTTAAATGTTTGCTTCCTGCTTCCTTTGTGCTCTGGTCTGTGTGTATGTCATCTGGTTTAATTAACTTGCACTATAACTGAGTTTCTGGGTATCCTTCTTCTACATGACAGAACTCAGGCTCTGAAAAGTCAGTTTAATAATTCATAAACTAACGAATGTCCAGGTTGGGATTTGGACCTCAAGTCTGTTAGCCTCCATAACTTGCAATTTGATGCAATTACACAGAGTCTCTAAATGGTAGGCTTTATTTAGTACTTTGGTAATGTAGTCCTTTGGGAAGAGGTTTGGCAGGGTACTATTTTGGATATTTTGAGTAGATATTAAAGGCGTTTAACTTTTTTTTCTGACTCAGGTATCCAGCTCACATAGAAGACATTGACTACGAAGAAGGAAAAGTACTCATCCATTTCAAGCGTTGGAATCATCGTTATGATGAGTGGTTTTGCTGGGACAGTCCTTATTTACGTCCTTTAGAGAAAATACAGCTGAGGAAAGAGGGCTTACATGAAGATGAAGGATCTTCTGTGAGTATCAAATCTGTAATGAGCTGGGTCAGCCGTTGAGTACTTTATGTTCCAGCCTTTGATGTTCAGTGTGAAAGTCAGTAGCAGCTGGGGACCAATCCTTATTTAGGCCTGTAGTTACAACCCTGAGATTTCCATGGCACCTGGGCTCTTGAAGATCTCATTTGTCATCTGTATGATGTGATTGACATGACAGCTCATAAACTAACTTGACTGAAAAGCCTTGAAGATGAATGGGGACCTTATCTCTTTCTTTCAAACCACTGTATCCCTTTGGATCATTTATTAAACTTACTTGTTGTCTGGCCATTTATTAAGCAGTCATTCCATATAGAGCCTCATATCAAGTCTTACATAAACTTTAAAAAAAATTTTATTTGGGACGCGTGGGTGGCTCAGCGGTTGAGTGCCTGCTTTCCTCTCAGGGCGTGATCCTGGAGTCTTGGGATCGAGTCCCACATCGGGCTCCCTGCATGGAGCCTGCTTTTCCCTCTACCTGTCTCTGCCTCTCTCTCTTTGTCTCTCACGAATAAATAAATAAAAACTTTAAAAAAGTTATAGAGAGAGAGAGAGAGAGAGCGCGTGCACAGGTGTAAGCATGGGGAGGGGTACAGGGAAAAGGAGAAGTGAAGCAGAATCCCTGCTGATCCAGCGTGGGGCTGGATTCCAGGATCCTGAGATTATGACTAGCCAAAGGCAGACGCTTAACCAATTGAGCCACTCAGGCACTCCCTTTTATAAACTCTGGAGTGGTACCTGGCTGGCTTAGTTGGTAGAGTGTGTGACTCTTGATCTTGTCATGAGTTCGAGCCCCACATTGGGTGTGGAGTCTACCTTAAAAAGAAAAAAAACTCTTGAAAATCTTGGAATTGGACTATATTCCTTTTTCTAAATTTCATTGCTGTGCCTGGAGCTTTTACTGATTTCAGAATGAAGAATTAAGTATTATTTTTGAGTTTTTTAAACAGGCATTGAGACATCTGTAGAAATTCTGCTGCCTTTGGATCTGACTCAGTCCTGGATTCTGTTTTTCATTTGAATCCTGGCCAGGAAACTTGAACTCTTGCTGTCTGTGTGTGTCATTCCTTCCCCACCCCTGCCCCCATTTAATATTGTTTCCTGTTGTCCAATTTGTTTGCTCATATTCATTCTATAAACTGTATCAGTGTAAACTGTGTGCTGGGAAAATTGTATGAAATATTAAAGGTGAATGGGTGCTTCCTTTGGCAACAGACCCTTTAAATATGTGGGGTGGCATTAGGTGGCGTGAATGTGGTTTCCCCTAAGCTGCGGTAGCTTCCCTCCTTCCAACTCATATAGTGGGTGTTCCTAGTGGTCCTGGGCTCAGGGTCAGTGTCGGAGGTATCATCAGTGCTGTGCTATGCCTGGCCAGACCTAGGACAGGAAGAGTCTTGTTTTCCAGCCCTTTTGGTTTTTCTACAGTTTTGAGCAGCAGAAAACATCTTCCTCCATCCCAGTAGCTATCTCCATCTCCCACTATTGTCAACCCAGCCTCTCTCACAGAATCTGGTACTATATGCGTCCTATGAAATTGGATTAGTAACAGGTCTTTTTTTTTTGTTTTTTTAATGCCTTTTAGGAATTTCAAATAAACGAACAGGTCCTTGCTTGCTGGTCTGATTGTCGTTTTTACCCAGCCAAAGTCACTGCTGTAAACAAGGACGGTAAGGCATTTGAGTTGTAATTGTTTTTATTCATGACTTAGGGGGAAGTTTGTAATATTAGAGTCTGATAGTATATTTTCAGCATGTAATTATTGCCTAGGAATTCTCTCTCAGGTTAATCTCTATGTGAAGAATTAGGAAGAAATTATAAATGGAGAGAAAGCTGGATTAAAAAGAGGAATTTTGATTATCTTCTAAATTTTCATAATAGTTTTCTATAAAATAGTTATGGTTCATCCATAATAGTCACTGTGCTAGTAAGTGTGCAGTTTCTTGTCCAGGAGTTCCTAATATAATTGATGAATTATTAATATAATTGATGATTTGTACCTAGAAATGAACATTAATAAACATTTCTTAATATGATTTGTGGGGGGTGCCTGGCTGGCTGAGTCGGTCGAGCATGTGACTCTGGATCTCCAGGTCATGAATTCAAGCCCTACATTGGGTATGGAGCCTATTTAAAAAATGCCTTGTGGATGCAATGTGATTGAGGATGATCTGTAATATCAAAGTTGCTAGTTGAAATTGGACCCCTGGGATTTAGAGCACTGAGTTTGGATGCCTTTGCCAGAGTTTAGAACCTGTGAGGAGTCAAGACTGGGAACATGACCCAAAGAGTCTCATTTTGCTAGTACAAGGGCAAAAGAAGGATTAAGATAATATGCATGGTCAGCATCCTGACACTGAGAGAATAGACTCTGGGTCTGAGTGATACCTTTTTATGGGCATTTCCTATCAGGATATTTATGATATGTCCATGATCTCTCCAGTGAATGTTTAGGCTAGTCATACCTTTTAGTACCGCTGTTAGTAGTGACTATAAGGTCACATTGACTTTTTATTTGGTGAGGTTATTTTGGTATTCATTCAGCACTCTGTTAAATGCTGGACCTGGGGCTGACCAAACTGTCTGAGAATGGATTGAAATGGTCAAAAATGAACGTATGTTTGCATATGGCAGAACTTTCTGTTCCTCTTTTGCTACATTCACCCCACCCCAAAGCCCCTAGCTGTTAGGCCAGTGTGGGTTAACCCTGCTAAAATGTAGATTATCCTGTAAGCACATTCCTGTTGCCTCAGGCTTCCAAAGCAAGGTTGTATCTTTTTTAAGATGTCTAAGCAGTTACTGATACTCCAGTTCCTGGTTAATTAAGTCTTTTTGGATACTCTCTTATTTCCATGAATTTCTTTTATAAGCTTGTGTTCACAATATAATCCTCTGTTACTACTTTTCATATGTATCACTTTAGCCTAAAAACATATTTTAGCTTACATGTTATTAAACTGCCTTTTTTAGTAAATCAGTTTACTTTTTCAGGGTCTTATTTTCAAGATTAATAATTTTTTCTGCTCTTACTGGATTTAAATCATAGGATATGAAATGTAGGTGTTTTATATCTTCATAGAAAGTCTATTAGGTTGATTTATGCTGATTAATCATATTTTCGTCCTGTATAATATCCGCTGGAGGTGTGCTCCCTTGGAGAAATGGCTGGCCCTTAGATCAGATAAAAGTTATGGGTAGTAACTGTAGATAAAGGAGGTTGTAGAAAGGAAGCAGTATTTCTCTTTTGATCCTGTGATGTCCTGGAGTCATATGGAAGATAGAAAGGAGGCCATGGGGGTTGGACGAGGAAGTGGCAAAGGAGAAAATGCAGATTGTGGAAGAGGTTTGAGGAACCTTGGGAGCAGTCTCACAGAGGGATAGGGTGCTGTCTTGGTGGAGGCAGTAGAGGCTTAGGAATCTACTGTTTGCATCTAATATCTGCAGAGCCCAAAGCTGGGCATCATGGATTTAAAGGGGAAAAAAAAAAAAAAGAGAGAGAAAACTATTTCAAGGCAGTATGAAATAGGTGTTGCTATAGAGTTGCCAGGAGGAGGCAGTACAGGAATAGAAGGGTGCAGATAAATAATAATGGGAGGAGAGAGGGACCCCTGTCTGCAGTTACTCTGTGTGTGTGTGTGTGTGTGTGTGTGTGTGTGTATGTGGATGGGTCTGGAGTTTTTTGAAATAATCATTTAAGTACTAAAAGTCATTGGCCACCTTATCAGCCATAGTTAAGATTTTTAAATGTCTTTTATTTTTTTAAAGGATTTTATGTATTTATTCATGAGAGACACAGAGAGAAAGTGAGGCAGAGACACAGGCAGAGGGAGAAGCAGGCTCCATGCAGGGAGCCTGACATGGGACTCGATCCCAGGTCTCCAGGATCACACCCTGGGTTGAAGGCGGCGCTAAACCGCTGAGCCACCCAGGCTGCCCTTAAATGTCTTTTAAACTGGGGCAACCAGAGATTTGCAAGTTGTTTTAAAACATATTTTCAGGGCAGCCCTGGTGGAGTCTTCATATAATGATTATCCCTAAAATAGTCATTTGCCACCCTAATAATATTGGTTTTGTAATCTCTGAATTCTGTCCAGTGAATTTTAGTTAACTGAAGGACATTGAATATGAGTGGAGATTTCTACCAGAACCAGTTTTCCTTAGAGTTCTTGGGTCTGAAGTCCTAACTGGTCTTGAGACCAATTGGAAGGGAGAGGAGAGGAAAGGGGAGGGGAAATCCTGCAAGTTATTGGAATTGGCTGGGTAGTATTATTGCCACATTTTGGATTGTGAAGGAAAGCTAACCTTTATGAGATCTCAGATGTGTGCCTGATTTTGAAATAATGACTTTTAGGTGCTGCCTTTGGGTTAGATTTTATTCATGGGAGCTGGTGGACAGTTTCTAGTTCTAGTATGTTTCTAGTATGATTCTAGTAATTGCAGGATGGAGAAAGACAATGCTGGGTTCTGTTTTTCACTCTTTGCCTGGTATTTTCTACTCTGCCTCCATTTCATCTGCAGCAGGGGCCACCACAGCCTAATGGCACTGTGAGGAAAAGCTCTGCTGGCAAGGTACCCCCTTTATTTCCTATAAAAGTCATTCTGTGTTGTTGGTTCTGCTAGGAGAAGCTGGGCATACAATGAAGTCACACCCTATAGATTAATCTTTGGAAGACTTGGGGTCACTTTCTTGCCACTCCTAACCTTCTTGTTGGCTTTCCTGAGGCTGAGTGTTGAGGCTGCTGGGGCTGGGAGTCTGGCATAGTTGAAACATACCTAAAAGGCAACTTCAGAGTTTCTTAAAGGAGTAATTAAGCACTTGGAAACTGGGGAGGACAGTGCAATGTTATTTAGCCCTTTTCACCTGCAGTAGTTCTTTGGCAGTGACAGTCAAGCATCATTGCATGTGAAGGCAGCCACCCATGGTTAGCCTTGTTAGCCCCTCCATCTGTGCTGGTGTAAAAGATGGGATTCTGCTTCCAGGAAATCTTTGTTCAGAAGCCATCTCTGGTGAGTTGACCTCAGCTCTTTGCTGGGGCTGGCTGCTCAGCATTCCTTTGTTATACTGGAGATGGCAGAGCCACTTTTGTGTCAGGGCATTGTGTCCCCGGTCATGGGCCTCACTGCTCTCCACGACGTTCTCTGGGGGAAACAGAAAGTAGGTTTGCATTTTCAACAAAATGAGGAATTGTTCCTTCCTGTTGATCTGTGATTCTTTAACTCAAGTAAACAGGCGAATCAGGTCCCTCTTCCTTGAAATTATTCATATTCTTTAAGTCACGTGTCCCCTGTTCCCTTAGTTCAATCTTCAGTCCAGTGCCTAAAGTCTGCATTCATAACAGGAGATTCTATAGAAATGATCTTATTTCTAGAGTCTCTTGTTGAAGCAGTTACTATTTTTTGTCTTCTTCATGCTGTAACTGATCCTACATTTGAAATGTGGGGACTGTGTGAACAGCTTTGCACAGAAATAAAAGGAAGATTTAGGCCCACACATGCAGGTGCTAGCTTTGCTCTTACCTTCTATGTGGGGAAGGGAGGGAGAGGGAAAAGCAGATTCCTCACTGAGCAGGGAGCCTGGGACTCCAGGTTCATGACCTGAGCCTAAGGGGAGATGCTTAACCAACTGAGCCATCCAAGCACCCCAGGAAGACATTCTTTCAGTTATATAGGAACCATTAAAGTAGATGTGAGGCCTCTCAGAAATAGGCCTGGGCCACCATTGTCCATGGGATGTGTTATTTTTTTCCTTCTGATTTATTGAAGCCCAAGTTAGGCTGTGTACATGATCAAGGGAGAAAGTTTTGAGATGATCCCTTATGACTCTTGGAAGTAAAAAGGGTCTGGGCCAGGATATTGCTGTCTTAAGGACAGTGATCCCTTAGTACCTTTGGCCATAATGTGAGTCATTTCAGAGTGGCCTTTGATGCTCTGGTCTGTGGTTTGGACTTTAGGCTGAGGGACTTGGGGAATAGGCAGTTTGGGGTGGTGGAAGAAGAACTGGTCAGAGGTCAGCAGAGAGGCTTAGCTTCTAATCCCAACTCTGCTTAGCTCTTTATGGAACTCAGGGCACAGCCCTTCATTTAAGGCCTCCTTTTTGAGCCTGCCATCAGGAGTAAGCTTTAAAATTTACCACAAATAGCTGAAAATGTCCTTGTGGATGTTTGAAATGTATATAAAAATAGACAGTTTTCATTTTGATATAATTGGAGCTTTCTTTCTGGTAAGATAGTTGAAGGGGTATAGGCTTGGGTGTTTCATTGGCACACTTGATATTTAAGATTTAATGAGAGTTGGTTCTTAATGCCCCCATCCTCAGGCTGGCCAGAACCATGTCATGGTTGCTTGAAAAGGGTATGTTTAGAGTTCCATAGTATTGCTTATCATTGTTTCTTTGCTTGCCAGTGCCCTTACAATAGAGACAGAAAGATAGGATCCCAGGCCTTTGTTGTAAGAACTCATCAGTTATTGCTGAGCGGCTTTATGTAGAATCCTTTATCATAGCCTGATGTCTAATTGCTTGTTTTAACCAATCAAGCATCACTATATATCCTTGTGTCTAGTTTACTAGCCACTTTGTTCTGTGTTGGTGACACTTGTGACAGATAATCAACTTTATTTTGTAATTACCACATGTAAAGTTCAATAGGTAATTACTAATTTTCTGTGGCAGTATACTAGAATCACCAGAAACATTTGTTAAAACACATGGAGTTTTTGGGGGTGGTGCTGGTAATTTACATTTCTAAAAGTTGGCAGGAGTTGCTGATGCTGCTGGTCTGGGCACCATACTTCGAGAAACCCTGGTCTACAGTGGACCAGATGCTGTGTGAGAGAGAAATCAGTGTGGGATGTGGTCCCTGGCCTTAGATAGCCTGCCTTTGGTTTGGGATCTGCCTTCTCCGTGAGGGCAGGCAGGCAAGGTGCCAAAATGAGTATTTGAGAATATCAGAGCAGGGAAAAATCTTTCTAGCTAAGAAGTCAGGAAGCTTTTACAGAACTCTTGTGGTCATTTGAGGTAAGTGCTTAAGGACCAATGAGTAGCACATTTTAGAGAGGAAAATACTTTGATGATGATGTGGAGGTGGAAATGTCACAAGGTAGCTTCATTAGGTGCCAAGTAGCTCATCCCTTTGAGTTGGGCGGTATTATATGTTGGTAATGACAAACAAGGTTTGGAAAATAATTGAGCTAAGATTGAATTGGACTTTGAATAATACAGAGTAAAGCTTTCATTAGAGGTAGCTAGCCAATGACAGGCCCTACCTATTTCAGACTGGTGGCGAGCTGGAGTGGGGTGGGGAGGGGAGAGAATTTATAAAGAAGTAATTAGCTGGAAGGTCTTAGCCCTTGTTGCATTCTTTTGCTGTCAGCCCTTAGGCTTTTTTTTTTCCCTTCCCTGTTTGGTGGGAAATTGATCTTGAAAACTGACTGATGATGTTTACCAATAGTAAACCATTAGGTGATTACCAGTAGCTCACTGGTAATCTTGACAAGATTAACAATGATTTTTTTTTTTTTAATTCCTGGGACCTAAAAAATAAAATAAAAGTTCTGGTGGGGGGCGGGGGAAAGGTGGGTTCTAAGATGCAAAAGTTTGAAAGAGTTGGTTCGAGTGCAACTAATGAGAACTTTTGTATTGTAGTTGGATGCCTTATTTGGGAAGAAGATTATTTGGATTTTTGGCTTCAGTCTTATAGCAGAGTGATTTCTTTTCTAATGGAATAAAACTGACAATGTTGCAGGGATCGTTTAGTGTTTTGGCCAAGTCCCTGTTTAGATACTGTAACATGAGGTTATTCATATGGATTATGAGATTAATGTGACCTCTAAAAATATAATATCTGTAGTAAGCCCTCGTGTTTCTTTTAAGATTTAAAGGATATTACCACTCTTAAGCCCAGAAAATAAAAATTGATAAAAAATTAATTCACCAAGCAATAAATAAATGTGCATTTTCCTCATATTCTTAATTGTTTTACTGCTCTTTGTTCTTGGACTAAATTCAATGCAATTCTGTTTTTCCATCAGAAAGCAGATGCATTTTGATCTGTATAGATAAAGAGAAAACTTACTATGTAATCTTGACTAAGAAATGCAGGCATGCATACTTGTTATTATCTTGGACATAAATAACTGCATGTGTTTCTTAAGATTTTAATTCTCATACATTTATTATTGTGGTTGGAGTTCCCTTTTGTTTATGCTTTGAAAAGTTTTGTTGCTTTCATGAAACTGCCAAGTTAAATCATGATATCTTCTTGAATTTTAGGTACTTACACTGTGAAATTTTATGATGGAGTAGTTCAGACTGTCAAACATATTCATGTCAAAGCTTTTTCCAAAGATCAGGTGAGAAATGTGGTTTTGTGCTTTGTGGTATGAATAATACTAACATTGTAGTTTTGTTTCTCAAATACAGACATTTGAGAAACATTTGTTTCTCAAAACATTCATTTTTACATTTGTTTATGATGGCAAAGTCTTTATTTCCTTCACCTGACACAATTTCACTAGAAAGCCATACACAGGTTTTCAGAAATTATTAATATTTGGGTCTCTCTGCCATTTCCTGTTACATGTATTCCTTATCTTTTCTCAAACCTCTTTGGGTTATTATTCTTTTTTTCACTCTCCTTGTGCCATATCCCTAGAGCTGTTACTTATCATAGGGAACTTGCTAATGTTTGAGGAAGCCTAAAGTGTATTTTCTCCTCCTCTAACTTTGTCCTTCAGCTCAGGACCATGACTTGGTGGTTTCAGAACTATGGTTTGGCTTGAGTATGGCAATTACTTGTGCTAGATATGCCTGGTTTAAAAATTATACTTCCTGTTGTCCCAGTCACCACACATAGTTTGCTTGAACATGGGACAGGAGTTTTGATATTGGAAATAGGAGCTATCTGGAAATGTTGTCTACTCTTTTCATACTTTTTTCCCCTTTAGTCTTTTTCATGTTTATGCCTTAATGAAATAGGTGAGGGGAAAGCAAGATCAAAATTTGAATATTGATTTCTTAAAACTTCTGATTGTTACTAATTGTTACCTCTATGGGTAGTTGTTGATGTGACAGTATTTGGTGATGCTTGAGCTTGTTGGGTCTTTTCTTATGATCAAATACTTCTACTTATCACAAATTTTAGTAAATTCTTCTGTACATATACTTGATGACTTCAAAGGATTATGATACGTAATATCTTTCATTTTTTTGATAAATGATATCTTTAAAAAGTAGCCTTAATGTTTTTGCCTTTTGCCAGCCTTCCTTCTCAGAAAATTGAAACAGTTATAAAGCTTTAGCCCTGAAGGTGTTTTCTCTGTGATTATTTGTCCCTCAGGCATCTAAGGAGCTACTGTATAATACTCTAAAATGTTATTTTATGGAGTGCCTGGCTCAATCAGAATATGTGACTCTTGATCACAGAGTTGTGAGTTTGAGCCCCACATGCAGTGTAGAGGTTACTTAAAATTTTTAAAATAAATAAAGTGTTATTTTGGCAATTTTTAAATTTGGCAATTTTTCTATTGAGTTTGTGGAATGAGTTAATATAGATAGAGGACTATATTAATAACTTGTTCAGAATTGTCAGATTGTATCTAGAACCTCCCCAAATGGAAGTCTAGATAACATTCAGCTGTTTACTCTGCCACACTGAATAAATTGGTAGCACTTGTGGGGCTTTGGGTTTGAGATGAGCACCTTACCCAGTGTGGATTTGTGGGTGCTTCTGTTCCCAATCCCCAGCTATCCGTGAGTGTCTCACCTCACCTCCGACCTGCAAGGTGGTCAGGTATAGGTCCATGGTTCCTGCTTGTGTTTGTTTTTTTCTTCCAAGACAGCATTGTATTTGGGTAAATGACTTCTCAGTTCTCTTTAACTCTAAGAATCTAGGGTTCTTTTTATTATTATTTTTTTAAATATGCCTTTCTCTTTTAATCCCCTCCCTGCTTCAACTCTTAAAAAAGTACTCAAAAATTAAATACAAGGAAGCTCAGAGAGCCAAGATAAGCCAGCCCAAGATTAGCAGTCTTCCTTCCACAGGGGCCAAAGTATGGATGCTGAGTCTCTATTCTGCCTAATGGTAAAAGCTGGTGCAGAATAAAGTCGTTCCAGACAGGAGTAACCCGGCCCCCAGGGCCTTTCTGCAACAGGGCACCCCTAACAGGGCCAGGCTGTGTAAGAAGTGGTGTTTTTTGGCCTTGTCGAAGAGCTCCTTCCCCTAGGCATCTGGAAACTGGGGGCCCTGCATCTTGTAGGAGGCCAAGCCTAAGGCTCTAGTCAAGCTACCCAAGTGGTGGAAAGCTACCCAAGTGGTGGAAAGTAGCCCCTGGTCTGGCCATGGCAGTGGATGGTCATGCATCTCCAAAGCTTTAACTTCTTAAAAATATCTGTTGCAGACAACTTTTAAAGCTTTCTTCATGTATTATTAGAATAGATTGAGGTTTTTTTCTGTGTCATCATACTCCTCTAAATGTTTTGATAATTTATATATTAGAAACATTTTTTTGAAGTTATAAAAATAATACATTAGCTGTAGAAAATTTGTAAACTATAGAAAAGCACAAAGAAAATAAAAATGATATAATTCTGTTGTCTAAATACAATTGCTTTTAGCATATTGGTGTATATCCTGTGTTTTTTGTTAAATATATTTTCAAAACTGGGGTCATATAGTGTATTACTGTTTTACATTTTGCTCTCTTTTTGTTCTAAAGGGGGTATATCTTGCTCTTTTAACGAAATAACATTTTCTTAAGTTCTTAATAGTGAATGAGAATATGGCTTCTGTAATATGCCTATAACTGTACTGTGTGTAACTAATTACCTAATGGTCACTTATAAGGATATTTGTAAATCTGGATGTACAAATCCAATTATTCTGTTAGAAAATTCCATTTCTAGGAATTCATTCTAGTTCAAAAGTATAAACTTTTAATCTTTTGACACAAACTGGTAACATGTTTTTTCTCTCCACCAGGGTGGTTATAATTTGTAGTTCTGCCAGCAGTTACTGAGGAGTGCTTGTTCTCAAACCTGCTTTCAGAAAATTTGGGGGCTTGAAAAAATATTTCCTTCTAGGCTCTAATCACAAGGATTCTCCTTGCTTATTATTTTTCCTGATGAGACAAATTAGACATTTATTCCCTGAATATTTAGGCACTGCTTCCAGCTTTAGGGAGAGATCTGTGTGTCTTGTGTGTGCTAGGTGCTGGGAATTCCACGTGAACATGATATGGTGGTTCTCTAGAGGTCTTGGAAGAGAGATACATACACAAACTTAATTGTAGTTTTAGAAAGTCCAGAGCTTTCAGAGCTGGATTTATTATGAGACAGTCCTACTAGGACACAGGTTTTTAGAATGAATTCTTTAAAAAGTTATTTAGGAGGAAAGTAACCAAGTAGTACTTCTGTTCAGTGGACAAAAACTTAGTAGTTCAGGAGCACAGTAGGTACCTTTGTTGGATTGGGCACAGTCTCTACCTGGTTGAGGAAACAAAGACCCTGCTTCTGAGTTGGACAGTCTTTATAGCTTTCCTGTTCAGCCTCCAGTTACTAGTTTGTGTTCTTCTCTACGCAGGGCATTAGCATCCACTGGCAAACTGAGCCGGGCCTCTGAAAGGCCCTGGGTCTGTGTAGTCATGCTTGGGGTTAGAAAGGTGTAGCTTGGAGGCATTTTCTTAGAATACCTCTGTCAGAAAGATTGCTTTGCAGAAGAGGTCACTGGGGTATTTGTCCCTTTAATTATCTAGTGACTTATTAATCAAAATATGGGAGATCACTCTATCTCAGAAAGAATTGAACCTGACCTTTTTTTTTTTAAATTCAGGATCGGTTCTCAAGCTTCAGAGTATGGATGGATATTTTTAGTGGTTCTTCCCATTATGTGACATAGCATATGTCTTGTTTTAATTTGTCTTCATAAGTTTGCAAAAAAAAGTCATCTGATTTAATATTTGCAAGTAATCACAAAGTGTGTTTCATCGCTATTTTGCTCATTTTAGAATATTGTGGGTAATGCTAGGCCTAAAGAAACAGATCACAAAAGTCTTCCATCATCTCCTGATAAACGAGAGAAGTTTAAAGAGCAAAGAAAAGCCACTGTCAATGTGAAGAATGACAAAGAGGACAAAGCCTTAAAGACAGAAAAGCGACCCAAGCAGCCTGATAAAGAAGGAAAGTTAATCTGTTCTGAAAAGGGGAAGGTGTCTGAGAAAAGCCTTCCCAAGAACGAGAAGGAAGATAAGGAGAATATTTCAGAAAATGACAGAGAGTACTCTGGAGATGCTCAAGTGGATAAAAAACCTGAAAATGACATTGTGAAGAGTCCACAAGAAAACTTGAGGGAGCCAAAACGAAAACGAGGCAGGCCCCCTTCCATAGCTCCTACTGGTGAGTTTACTAGGGGGGGTGGGTGTCTGTATTGGGCAATGCCAGTGTTTTCTTCTGTGACTCTTGGTAGTTCTTTATCACTTCCATACTTCAGTTCTTCATTTTTGTGACTGACTGAATCATCCTGTGATCTGAAAACAAGTTGTGTCTGTGGAGTTGGATTTTAAGGGAGGCATGTATCCAGATGAATGTAAGTTGGAAAACATGTCCTTGACTACTAAGCTTCTGGGGTGGTACATAACTGTTCGCTAGATGCTTCAGCTTATATGGTAAAACCTAGTAAGCTAAGGCCTTTTCCCTGTGCCTATTTGAATGATCTCAGTTTAAGTAAGCTTAGTAGAACAGGGATTAGGAAATAATAGTTTTCCTGAGAGACCTGAAAGAGAAGAAGTAATTAGATGTGGGTTCTTGACAAAGGCTGGATTAAAGAACACTGGACCTAGGGGAAACATGGGTGCGTTGTGAAGTTGAACTCTCTGGAGAGTGATTATGAATTGGACATTTTCACAGTCTAAATAAAAAATTGAGATGGCTAATCGGTAAAAGTTAAAAGGTACAGATTTAGGAAAGAATGTATAGCTATTTTAAAAAGTTGAAATTTGGAATTTTTCAAGAACAACCAACAGTAAAACACATCCTGAATTTCTTCCTAGGTCAAACACTCCTTCTCTAGATCAGTTCAGTGGCATGAAGAACCCTCAGGATTGCTAGACTGAATGAATGCAGGCTATGATAATCTGGCAGTGGGCTTCACACATTCTTGCTTGCATATCTCCTACATGAATATTGAAAAACTGAATCCTTTAGTACATTTTAGAGTGATATCTATTTTTTCTCACAAGTTTAAATAGCTGCAAATGATATATTTAAAATATAAAATATGACATAGATTTTCATTAAAACTGCAGAACTACAGAGTTAGCTCATTCATTGGTCCTGCATGATGTGAAATACGAAGTGAGTCCTATCAATCCAGGCAGCTACATCAGACTTAATTTCTATGGGAAAAAAGTCTGCCTTAATTTACTTAAAATAGATATTAGTACTCATTCCCAGGAGACAGCCTTCTCACATCTGAGTTTGATTTTTAAGTTTTATTGAGTGATAGCAAAGGGATAGTACAAAGCTCCTGAGGAGGGAGGGGACCCAAGAGGGATACCCTCACGTCTGTGTTCTAATTTTAAGGTAGGAAATTAGATATAGATTGATTCCTTCCCACATGAATTAAGCCACCTCCATCCTTCAGTTGTTGTAACTGAGTTTTGCTCTCAAAAGCTGAGCATGCTGGAATTGTCTCTAGGCCTAATTATGGCCTACACCTGCAATACCCAGTATGGTAGTCACTAGCCACATGGGCTGTTGAGCACTTGAAATGTGGGTGGTCTGAATTGAGATGTGCTGTGAGTGTAAAATATACTCTGGAATTCAAATACTAGGTACAAAAAAACGTAAAATGTCTTATTAATAATTTTTTATGTTGATTACATGTCAAAATGGTTTTGGCTGTACTGTGTTAAATAGAATATATTCTTTAAATTCACTTTTCAAAGTAAAAATTTGAAAATTGCACATGTGACTTGCATTTGTAGCTCTTGTTATATTTCTGTTGGACAGCACTGGCCTCAATTCACTGGCTTTCTCCACGGGGTTCTGGGAGAGAATTAAACCCCAATTGCCCAAGGCATCCATAATGAATTGACTTCTTTTCCTTGCACTGAGAATGGTACTAGTTTTTTTTTTTTTTTTAAGATTTTATTTATTTATTCATGAGAGACACACAGAGAGAGGTAGAGACATAGGCAGAGGGAGAAGCAGGCTCCTTGTGGGGAGCACAATGTGGGACTTGATCCCAGGATCCTGGGATCACGACCTGAGCCGAAGGCATACGCTCATCCACTGAGCCACCCAGGTGCCTGGAGAATGGTACTAGTTGTAAACCATACTTGGGAGAATTGAGAAACTTACTCTGAGTTCCGTGTTCAAATGAGGAACTCCAGTGGACAAAGTCTGGAGGTTTTAAACCCCCGGGCAGTGTACCAGGGTAATATGTAGGAAGAATGTTAGGCAGGTCTTTTGTTTTGTTTTGTTTTGTTTTTTTAATCTATCCATTCATGATAGACATAGAGAGAGAGAGAGGCAGAGACACAGGCAAAGGGAAAAGCAGGCTCCATACCGGGAGCCCGACGTGGGACTCGATCCCGGGACTCCAGGATCGTGCCCCGGGCCAAAGGCAGGCACCAAACCACTGAGCCACCCAGGGATCCCCTAGGCAGGTGTTTTTAATTAAGTGGGAGAAGGGCATTTATGTAAGGAGGGGTAGAAAATGAAAACTGGTAGAAGTATGATGTGTCCTCATCTCAGCTTTGGAAAACATATATATGGGAATTGAATGCTCTGAAATGGATTCCCCTTTAGCTGTTCATGCTGTGGCTTGTACCCTTGGGAAAATATGTGCTGGGGTCGTCGTACTCAACTTTGCCAACTGCTCCTTTGAAGCCACATTACTTTGCTCAGACTGAAAAAGTTGGGGGGGGGGCATTCAGTTTATTGCTTTCATTTCATAAGTGTAAGATTTCATGCCAGATAGGATTGATATAATAGAGAAATGGTGTTTTCCAGGTTTGCTTGAGGCATTTGTCCCCAGTCAGAATCTCTGGAATTGTTAACATCCTTCCTAGATGATTCTTACCATAAGAAGAGTTTGGGAAACACTACTGTTCTGTGTAGTCAGCCCTGGTTTGTATGTGGTATCAAAGTGAAGAATGCTAACCAAATATCTTATATGTAGTTCAAATCTCCTTTTGAAATTGTTTGGAATAAGTTCGTTGACCCAGTAGAGCATTGGGCTCTCTAAATTTTATGGATTTGATTGGAATAGAATCTGAGCTTTTTAGGGAGAGTTGTTTGTATTTGTGTTTAATTTGGAATGTGTATGATTTCCAAGTTCTCACCACTTGGAACAAAATAATGTTGGCACATTGGGAATAATTGAATACAGGAAGAGCCAAAGAGTTCAGCATACTCATTAGGTTTGCCTCCTCAGAGCTCAGCCCTGTCTCTTTTTGGGCCTTTCAACATGGCCGATCTCAAGCTTCTGGGCTTCAGTGAGTCGTCTTCCCCATTCCCCAAACCCACAGCCCTCTGTGCCCCACTCTACCCCTTCCCCCTTTCTTCCTCTTTCTCCCTTCAGCCTTCATTAGACCCCTTAGCCCTGCCTTCCCCCCAAAGCTTCCTACTTTCATTTCTTTTGTTTTTTTCTTCTGTTTTTTTGCATTCTCATCTTTCATGACTGGGAGAGTTTCCTAAATGTTGGGTTTCAGGGGTGCCTGAGTGGCTCAGTTGGTTGAGCGTCTACGCCTTTAGCTCAGGTCATGATCCCAAGGTCCTGGAATCGAGCCCCATATTGGGCTCCCTGCTCAGCAGGAGCCTGCTTGTCCCTCTCCCTCTGCCCCTCCCCTCCACCCCTCTCATGCTGTCGGTCTGTCTCTCAAATAAATAAATAAATAAATAAATAAAATCCTAAAAAAACTGATGAAAAGGGCAGCCCAGGTGGCTCAGCGTTTTAGCACTGCCTTCAACGCAGGGCGTGATCCTGGGGGCTTGGGATCGAGTCCTGTGTTGGGCTCCCTGCATGGAGCCTGCTTCTCCCTCTGCCTGGGTCTCTGCCTCTCTCTCTCTCTCTCTCTCTGTCTCTCATGAATAAATAAATAAAATCTTTAAAAAAATATTGATGAAAAAATATTGGGTTTAAAAATAGTGAGTACTAGCCAAGGATTTAGTTTCTGCACTGCTAAATTATGTCAGAGCTGGATTTGTTGGGATCAGCAACCTTGCTGACTATCAAATAGCATAGTCTCCTGAGATTTTTCTGGAATTGTTTTTAAGAGCTTATAAATGTTGACATTCTGTTTGGTCCCTCATAACTAAAACCAATGCCAAGCTAACTAATTTAGCAAGTAGAGATTGAAAACAATACTCAAGCTGTAGTCCCAGGTATACATCTTAGGAATTAGCCTGAATACTGGATTTCCTGAGTATTGGATAAATCAAGTTTTTTTCTATTAAGATTTTAAAGAAAAGATTTCATTTATTTATTTATTTTTTTATGAGAGAGAGAGAGAGAGAGAGAGAAGCAGAGACATAGGCAGAGGGAGAAGCAGGCTCCATGCAGGGAGCCTGATGTGGGACTCAATCCCTGAATTCTGGGATCATGCCCTGAGCCAAAGGCAGATGCTCAACCGCGGAGCCACCCAGGCATCCCTGGATAAGTCAAGTTTTGATGGTGATAAAAATTACTTTTTTATTGGCCTTGTATCTTCATATTTTTAAAGTAGTCATGTTGGGGGTGCCTGGGTGGCTCAGTCAGTTAACTGTCTGCCTTTGGCTCAGGTCATGATCCCAGGGTCCTGGATGGAACCCCATATTGTAGGGCTCCCTGCTCAGGGGCATTCTACTTCTTCCTGTCCCCTTGCTACCCCCACCCCCACCTCTCATGCTTTCTCTCTAAGATAAATTTTAAAATATTTTTTTTAAAGATTATTTATTTGAGAGAGCAAGCATAAGGAAGGGGCATGTGGGGGTGGGGGCGGGTAAGAGGTGGGAGGAGGAGCAGAGGGAGAAGGAGAAGCAGATTCCCGCCGAGCAGGGGGCCTGAAGCAGGGCTGGATCCCAGCACTCCACTCCAAGACCATGACCTGAGCTGAAGGCAGACATTTAACCAACTGAGCCAGCCAGGCGCCCCTAAATAAATAAAATCTTAAAAAAAAAAAAAAGTAGTCATGTTGGGGCTTAGTATTTTTTTTTTAATTTTTTTTTTTAAGATTTTATTCACAAGAGACAGAGAGAGGAAGAGACATAGGCAGAAGCAGCTCCATGCAGGGAGCCTGATGTGGGATTCGATCCTGGATCCCAGGATCACGCCCTGAGCAAAGGCAGATGCTCAACCTCTGAGCCACTCAGGCATCCCTGGGGCTTAGTATTAAAGAGATCTTGGGGTCATGACTTCAAGTCCCATTTTACCCAATAGAGATTACTTAAATATATAAATAAATCTTAAAAAAGGGAGAGAGATGAAGGAGGTCAATCTACAGGTTGTTAGCATCTCATAAAGAAGTAGTTTCTCACCCATTATACTTCTGTTTTCTTATTAGCCCTTTGATTGTTTACCATGCAAGTGTGTGTGTATGTGTTTTATTTATATATAATCACGAGGTTTAGACATGAAGAAATTATATAACTTCTTTTGTGTGGTTTTATATACACTATAGCTGTGGATTCAAACTCTCAAACTTTGCAACCAATAACACTGGAGTTGAGAAGGCGGAAAATATCAAAAGGAAGTGAAGTCCCATTAAAACGTCCCCGGCTTGACAAAAATTCATGTGAGTTTCCAGTTTATGTATGTGTGGCTAGAACTTGATGTTGATTGAGTCAGCCTCCCCTGTATTCATGTTTCCTATTCCCTATATATAGGCTCTAATGTTTTTGATCACAGGAGCTAATGTATATGGTTTGGGTTGGATAAGAAGGAATTTTGCTTGAAGAAAAATAAATCCCAAAGCACAAACTATATTAATGTTGCATTCAGTGGTGTCTCCTCATACTCATAAACTACATTTCCATTGGAAATTTAATGGCTTAGGAAGGGACAGATTTCATATGTGGAATGAAACTTTAGAAATGCTATTTATTGATAAAAAAAATACTTTGGCTCCAAAAAACAGTGTGTGATAGTTCTAAGGCTTTATAAACCTTGTTGACTTTGGAGATTAGTACATAAACTTTTTTAAGTTGGGAAGCCCCAAAATAAAACTTAGTTGTCAAGATTGGAGCAATGACCTTAAAAGAGATATTCAGACCATGAATAAGGATGATTCTATCCTGGCCAGAGGGACTGCCTTTATATTCTGGAAGTTTCTATAAAGCTCTTATGGAGGTAATCAGCCCAGAAATCTGGAATAGCAGAGTTATTTCTTCTTGGGTTTTTGACTATAACTCTCTTAATGGTTTATAGCCCAGGAAAAGTCAAAAACCTATTCGGAAAACACTGACAAAGACTTAACAAGGAGACGGTCCTCCAGGCTGTCCACTAATGGGACGCACGAGATCCTAGATCCTGACTTGGTTGTATCAGATTTGGTTGATACAGTTAATACTGACCCTTTGCAAAACACATCATCCAGTACCAAGGAATCTGAAGAAGGTGAGTCAGTTTGTCCTAGAATTGTCTTGCTAGCTTGTCTGTCTAGTGAGAACCAATCTAAATCATTGTATACTACCTTCCACAAGTTTTAGATGGTGTTGAAATTAAGTTTTTGAATGGGTTGCAGTATTTCTTATACTGTTCTTCATTGGTGATTCAATAGACAAACTTTCTGTACATGTTTGTGATTGCTTTTACTTGTATATGTCTGAATGTTGGGTTGGAGGTATAGTACTTAGAGTCCTCTGTGTTTCTGGTACCATCTCTCTCCAGTGCTTCTGCCTTTTTGTCAACACTTCCAGAAAATCCTCTATTTGCTTTGATCTCCTATTGGACTTTTTCTTTGAGATGCTCATAGCTCTGGCTATATGTGCTGGAACCTGTGAATGTATTCTTTTGTGCTGTGAGGTAAATGGCTTCCTCTAAAAAGTCTCTAGATATCTTAGTCTGCTGTAGAACTTTTGGTTGATTATATATATATGTTCCCTAGGCTTTCTTTTTTTCTTCTAGGTCAGTTGAAATCTCCTTTGGAAGCTGGCCAGGTCTCATCTGCATTGACTTGCCACTCCTTTGGTGATGGATTGGGGGCTGCAGGCTTGGAGTTGAACTGCAAGTCAATGGGAGAAAACAGTATGAAGACAGAACCGACTTCTCCTCTTGCTGAGTTACAAGAGATTTCTACTGTGGCAGGTTCCTATTTAGTGTTAACTTAATCCTCTTCTACATATACTTTGGCTTCTGCTTTGATTGTGAATTTAAAGAAATGGACTTTTTTAATGCTGTTTTTTTCTACCTTATAATTTTAATGCTATATCCTTTTCATTTCTGATATTGTTAGTGTTCCCTCTCTTTTGATAAGTATAGCTAGAGATTTATGAATTTGTTGATGGTTTCAAAGAACCAATGTTTTACCTTAATTTCAGTCTTTTAAAAATACTATTGATTTCTCTTTTTTTTATTTTTTATTTTTTTGGTTTTTTAAAAATTTCTGTTCTGATCTTATTTTTCTTCCTTTACATTTCCTAGAAACTTAGGTCATTGGTTTTAGATTTTCTTTTCCAGTATTAGCATTTAAAGTTAGAAATTTCTAATTAAGCACTGCTTTACCTACCTCCTACAAATTTTGATATGTTGTATTTTCATTTTCATTCAATTCAAGGTCTATTGTGATTTATTTGTTGATAATGGGTTACTTTGAAGTGTGTGGTTTCATTTCTAAGTATTGCAGTTTTTAAAGATACCTTATTACTGATTTGTAATGTAATTCCATTTTGGCCACAGAACTTACTTTGTAGGATTTCAGGCTTTTAAAATTTGTTGGGACTTATTTTATGGCTCAGCATATGATCTGTCTGGGTGAATGTTCCATATACACTTGAAAGAAAAAAATGTGTGTTCTGCTATTATATATCTGTTCTATATATGTCAATTAGGTCAAGGTGATTGATATTTTTCTAACGTATATCTTCATTGATTTTGTTTTTGTTTTTGTTTTTTTTTTTTTAAATCTAATTCTATCAGTTACCAAGAGAGGGATGTTAAAATCCTCTAACCATGATTGTGGATTTATTTGTCTATTTCTCCAAAGAATTCTGTCAGTTTTGCTTCCATGTATTTTGAAGTTTTGTTATTAGGGGCATAGACATTTATCATCGTTGTGTCCTCTGGATGAATTGTCCCCTTTGTAATGTGAAATATGCTATCTTTGGTAATAGGCTTTGACTTGAAGTCTGCCTTATGTGATACTACTACGGGTACTTTTGCTATCTTTTGCTTTCTGTATGCATGGTGTACCTATTGCTGCCACTTTTCTTTCAACATAACTGTGTCTTTAAATTCAAGGTGTGTCCTTTGTAGATAGTATGTACCTAGTTGGATTTTTTTTTAAATTTTTATTTATTTATGATAGTCACACACAGAGAGAGAGAGAGAGGCAGAGACATAGGCAGAGGGAGAAGCAGGTTCCATGCACCGGGAGCCCTACGTGGGATTCGATCCCGGGTCCCCAGGATCGCGCCCTGGGCCAAAGGCAGGCGCCAGACCGCTGCGCCACCCAGGGATCCCGGATTTTGGTTTTATCTGCAATGTGTAGTTTGTTTACATTAAATGTAATTATTGATATTGCTGCTTTTAGATCTACCAATTTACTTTTTGTTTTCTGTTTACCCTGTGTCTTGTTCTTTTCCATCTTTCCTGTTTTTTTAGGTTAATTGATTTCTTTTTTAAATTTCATTTTAATTTATCTATTAGCTGTACTTCTTAGCATTTGTTTTAGAGGTTACTGTACGGATTATGATATATATCCTTACCTTTTCACAGTTTACTTTTTTTTTTTTTAATTTTTATTTATTTATGATAGTCACAGAGAGAGAGAGAGAATGAGGCAGAGACACAGGCAGAGGGAGAAGCAGGCTCCATGCACCGGGAGCCCGACGTGGGATTCGATCCCGGGTCTCCAGGATCGCGCCCTGGGCCAAAGGCAGGCGCCAAACCGCTGCGCCACCCAGGGATCCCCACAGTTTACTTTTAATATTGAACCACTTTATATAAAATGTGTAGCCCATTAATCCTTCCCTCTTTTATGTTCTACCTGTCTCATGATATATTTATATATGCTATAAACCCACAATACAGCCTAATACAGCCTAATTACAGCCTAATAATTTTTGCTCTTGATAATTGATGAGGAAGACAAAAGAGGCTTTTTTTTTTTTTTTAAAGAGGCTTATGTATGTACATATTTACCATTTCCAGTTCTACATACCTTCCTGAAGATTTCTTTTCACCATAAAAATTTTCCTGTAGTTTTTCTTATAGTGCAGGTTTCCTGGTGACAAATTCTCTGGTTTTTGTTTATCTGAACAACTTTATTTAACTTTCAATCTTTTTTTTTTTTTTTTAACTTTCAATCTTTTTTTAAAAGATTTTATTTATTCATGAGAGACACAGAGAGAGAGGCAGAGACATAGGCAGAGAGAGAAGCAGGCTCTGTGCAGGGAGTCTGATGTGGGACTCGATCCTGGGACTCCAGGATCATGCCCTGGGCCAAAGGCAGGCACTCAAATGCTGAGCCACCCTGGTGTCCCTAACTTTCAATCTTGAAGGATTATTTCCACTGGGTATAGAATGTTGGGTTCACAGGTTTGCTTTGTTTTGTTTTTCTGCTTAAGTACTATAAAGATGTTGTTCATGGTCCTCTGGCCTCAGTTTCTGAAGGCAAGTTATTGATCATTCATATTGTTTCTCTGTAATGTGTTATCTTTTTGGTTGCTTTTAGAATTTTTCTCTTTATCATTGCTTTTTGGCAGTTTGTCTATGGTGTGTTGTGTGTGTGTGTGTGTGTGTGTGTGTTAACCTGTTTGGGAGTCACTGAGCTTGAATTTGAAAATCAATGTTTTTCTTCAAATTTCAACCATTATTTCTGTGAATATTTTTTGTGTCTTATTCTTTTGTCTTCCTTTTTTGGTGATTTCACGTTAGAATTAGGTTAGCCTATTTATTTATTTATTGCTTAAGATTTTATTTATTTATTTATTTATTTATTTATTTATTTATTTATTCATGAGAGACAGAGAGAGAGGCAGAGAAACACAGGCAGAGGGAGAAGCAGGCTCCCCATAGGAATCCCTATATGGGGGATCCCTGGGTGGCGCAGCGGTTTAGCGCCTGCCTTTGGCCCAGGGCGTGATCCTGGAGACCCAGGATCGAATCCCACGTCGGGCTCCCGGTGCATGGAGCCTGCTTCTCCCTCTGCCTATGTCTCTGCCTCTTTCTCTCTCTCTCTCTCTGTGACTATCATAAATTTAAAAAAAAAAAAAAAAAAAAAGGAATCCCTATATGGGATTTGATCTCAGGATTCCCGGATCACACCCCAAGCTGAAGGCAGAAGCCCAGCGGTCCCAGACCGCTGAGCCCCCAGGCGTCCCTAGGTTAGCCCTTTTAATACTGGGCCACAGGTCACTAGGACTTGTTGACTTTTCTTTTTTACTTTTTCCCCCCTCTATTTCAGATTGAATAATGTCTATTTTCAAATTCTTTCTTTTCGCAATTCCAATCTGCTGTTAAGCTCATCTAGTGAATTTTTTATTTCTGATGTTTTTTAGTTCTAGAATTAATTCCCTTTTTTTCCTCTAGATTCTCTGGTGACACCTTGGAGTATGTATATTCATTATGAGCATAGTTTCAATAGTTGCTTTTAAGTCAGTGTCTACGAAATTCGACATCTATTATCTTGAAGTTAATCTCCACTGATGGAATTTTCTCTTGCCCACAGATCACATTTTCCTTTTTCTTCATATGTCTAATATTTTGGATTGCATCCCTCCTGCACATGATGTCTGATATGTTGTAGAGCTTGGATTGTATATGTTCCTCCAAAGAATGTTAATTTCTTTGTTCGCAAAGGCAATTAATTTGGCTGAACTCAGATTCCAGATTCATTCTCCTCTGCAGTAGGCAGCAGCTGAAACCTCTGCTCAGTTCTTTTAGCTTTTGCTGGGCCGCTTGAAACTGTACATTCAAATCAGCCAGAGATTTAGGCAGAGTTTATATGAAGAAGTTGAGGCCATCCTTTTGTGGCTGTCTTCTTTTTAGGACTTTCTCCCTCATTTTCTAGCTGTTGTAGTTGCACTGAACTACTCTCTTATTTCTTCAACCAGTAAGATTAAAGGTTTCTTGAGTTTTAGCTACCAGTGTCACTGACTATATAGCCTGCCTTTAGGTGAAAAGCTTTAAAATATGGGAAACTTACTTAGTACCCTTCTCTTATTCCAAATATCCGACTCTTGTTTCTGCTTGCTTTTTGTTGCTCTTTAGTGCCTTTTCATATTTGGTTTATAATTTTTTTCCAGCTTATAATGGTTGTATGCAAAAGGGATGTTCCAATGTGAACTTTTCTAACATGACTAAAAGAGAAAATGTTATGTACCAGACAGCTTAGGAATTTGTACACATTCATGACTACACAGAGGGATTTTTTTTTTCCTTTAAATAGTGATTGCTTATTGCATTAATAGCTACTTGGATGTAACATTTCTATAATATTATATTTGTGGTAAATGTTCAGAGTCCAGGATGGCGCTGAATATGAATAAATCTTGATCTTTGCCTTTTACAGTGAAGAATATCTAATCCACTTTTTTTGTGTGTATGTGTATTTATTTTATTTTCCTTCTTAAAAAGCAGTATGAAAGTAATAGATCTACTCATCATAAAGAATGTCAATATAAAGGTATTAGGAGTTAAAGTGAGAAGTGTCCTCTATCTTGCTCTTTCCCCTTGGGTAAACCTCTGTTACTGATTATTTTTCTCGATCCTTTTCTATATGTTTACATAGGTAGGGAAACAATTAAGATTTTTATTGTTTTTAAATGCAGTTGGATTAATTCTAGGCTTATTGTTCTCTGACTTAAGAGTCTTCTTGAGATCTATCTTTGTCAGTACACCTGTTTCATTCTTTTTAATGATTGAATGTTAGTGTCTTATAAGAATGTTCCATCATGTATTTAACCATTTCCCTTTTGATGGACATTTAGAGTGTTTTCTGAGCAGTCAGTATTTCAAACAATGATGCAGTGGTATTCCTTGAGCATATATTTTTGACCACTTGGTGAATAGCCCTTTGAGATAATTTTCTTTTAGTGTAATTGCTGGATTTGAAGGAATGCACTTTTTATTTTTATTATTATTATTTTATTTTTTTAAATGATTTTATTTATTTATTCATGAGAGACAGAGAGAGAGAGAGGCAGAGACATAGGCAGAGGGTTGATCCCGGAATTCTGGGATCAGGCCCTGAGCGAAAGGCAGATGCTCAACCACTGAGCTACCCAGGTGTCCCGGAATGCACATTTTAAATGGCATTAAACAAATTACCCTCCAAAAGACCATTCCACTTAATATTGTGACCAAAAGTATGGTAGAGCACATTTTTCCTTGTATCCTTGCTATCTACAGCTAGCATTCATATTTTAAGTTATCTCAAAAAATGTTAACGTTTGGGCAGCCCGGGTGGGCTAAATAATTTTTAAATAAATTTGAAAAAAATGTTAATATTGGAAACAAGACTTCATTTTTTAAGTTATGTGGGGTTTTTATTTTTACTTATTTATTTATTTTAAAGATTATATATATATATATATTTTTTTTAAAGATTATATTTATTTATTCATGAGAGACACAGAGAGAAAGCAGAGACATAGAGGGAGAAGCAGGCTCCGTGCAGAGCCCTGCATGGGACTCAATCTCTGAACTCTGGGATCACGCCCTGAGCCAAAGGCAGATGCTCAACTGCTAAGTCACCCAGGCGTCCCTATGTGGGTTTTTTTTTTTTTTTCCTATGTGGGGTTTTTAAATGATATTGAGCAGTTTTTCATGTGTTTATAGAATATTTTTCATCTATTTTTCTTTGAATTTTCTTTGCTCACTTCCTGTAGGGTGGATTTTACTATTGATTTGCCAGATTTTCTTTGTATACTATGGATACTGATCCTTTGTCTTTTATATACATTGTACTTTATTTTCTCTTGGTCTATCACTTGTCTTTTACTTTTATTTATTGTAATTTACAATACTGAAATTAAAAATTTTAAATCTCGGGACGTCTGGTTGGCTCAGCAGTTAAGCATCTGACTTTGGCCCAGGGCGTGATCCTGGAGTCCCAGGATGGAGTCCCACATCAGGCTCCTTGCATAGAGCCCGCTTCTCTCTCTGCTTGTGTCTCTGCCTCTCTCTCTCTCTGTCTCTCATGAATAAATAAATAAATATTTAAAAAAATTTAAATCTACTTTATTTTCCTTCAGTATTTAGGCAATATAGTTATGATCATAATATACATCCAATCAATATTATTACATATATATTTTACCAAAGTAAAAAAATCACATTAATTATTATATAAGCCACCCTTTAAAATTTTTCATGAAATCCAAAATGTTTCTCACTGATAGCTCATACTCCTAAGTTCTTAATCAACATTCATCTTTAAAAATTTCTTATTTTGTAAAGTTTGACTTAGGGAGAAGGGAATTAAGTGTAGGTAAACTCTGGCATCTCCTAGGCCTGAGGCCTAAGGGCTTGCAGGGTAGCTGCCTTCTGGAGTAAGGCAGGCTTAACAAGAGGAAGACATCGCCTTTTGGAGAATTTAGCCAGAAATGAGCTCTGGAATCAAATCTCATGAGGTTCTATTGATGACATGGTTTTGGACGTGGGAAGTGTTCCCTTGGTAAATATAGGTGGTCTGTAAACTCCCTTTCCAATGTGTGGATGGAGAGTATTGGCTCTGTTATTCTCAAAGTAGAGCTTCTTATGTATGTATGTATGAGCCCAGAGGGAAAATGAAGCTTGAGATTTATGGGTTGCGCATTGTTCCCTGGAGAAGAATATGATGAGAAGTTCCTTTAGTGAGAGACTTGGGGAAATAGTAAAGGTTGAATGGAAATTGTTTTTCTGCAGTTAGGGCAGGAAAGGTGGGAAGAGATTTTGCTGACGTGGATATGAAAGCTTCGATTGCACATCTTTTTTTGCTCAGTTGGAACACCCTAAGAACCTGCTGAGTACCAGGCACTGTGCTAAAATAAGTAGTGTCACTGATACAAAATCATTAATACTTTGTGCCTGCCTGGAAGACCATCTTAAGAGACATGACATTTAAGCTGAATCTTGATGAATGAATAAGTACTATCCCATGAGTGATAGATGGGCGTTATGTATTTCCAGCAGAGGGAACAATATAAGCAAAGGTGTAGCACATTTCCTATTATGTTATTTCATTGGAGAGAAGGTAGTCAATTGAATATTTGATGAATTTGTATTTTGACACTGCATACTTATAACTTTAATTTTAGCTATCATGTAATCTGTACATTTATATCCTCATTTGTGTTGTACTAAATCTAAGTCTAATTTATATATTTAACAATGAATATAAGATTTGAAAATCTTTACTTCTAGAAGGGCAAATTCCAAATATTAGGAATAATTTAAATTATAAATAGAAAATTTTACTTTGTTAAAAAGTGAACGACATTTAAATAGTTTTGTTTTTAACAGGACCATTTATAAGACTGACAACATAATGAGTGTATGTCATCAGAATTACATACTTCTATTTGGATAATTTCAACTTGGGAGGGATGGATTATTTTAAGCCTCTTGTTAAGCCTGCCTTAGTCCAGTTTGGGACTTGGACTTATGACCCTGAGATCAAGAGTCAGACGTCTAACTGACTGAGTCACCCAGATGCTCCAGGGGGATTCTTGACCACACCCATGTGGTTAACATTAATGCTATAGGAGAGCAGCAAATCTTCACTCCTGGCTCCTCCATGGCGCCTTAGGTTGGTCTTTTGTCCCACTGGGTCCAGAGTGTTATGCCTCAGTCTTGCGGGCCCTTTTTGGGTGTAAACGATCTCCCTTTTCTTTCTCTCTCTTTCTTTTCTCTCTCTTTTCTTTTCTTTTTTCTTTTCTTTTCTTTCTTTTCTTCTTTTCTTTTCTTTTCTTTTCTTCTTTTTCCTTCCTTCCTTCCTTCCTTCCTTCCTTCCTTCCTTCCTTCCTTCCTTCCTTCCTTCCTTTTTTATGATTTTACTTATTTGCTTGACAGAGAGAGAGCACAAGCACAAACAGGGGGAGTAGCAGAGGGAGAGGGAGAAGCAGGCTCCCCACCAAGCAGGGAGCCCAATGTGGGGCTTGATCCCAGGACCTTGGGATCATGACCTGAGCCAAAGACAGATGCTTAACCCACTGAGCCACCCAGGCACCCCTGATCTACCTTTTCTTGCTGAGCCTTCTGTCAGGGGGAGGGCTCTTCTCCTCCCAACTTACTTTTCTGTCAGAGAAAAGTAATGGAGAAATGGACTTGATGTACAAATGAGGTGGAATTTAATCTCAGAACTTGACTGTTTTGATGTGGAGAGCTCTAGATGACAGCCATGTCCTTATATTTCAGCAGAATAAGCTCTTAAATTATATTGTCACAAGGGTGGTATTATGTTAGACATCCCTTGAAATTGATCATGAACTGTTGTTCCTACATCACTGTAAAATAGGCTATACACATGAGAGAAGTGAGGAGACTAGGCTAGAGGCTAAATCCAGTGCTTCTTTTGAATTTTACATATTTTGTGGAGTTATGAGTTCTTTCCAAAACACACACACACATACAGTTTCTATCGTGTCAGTTAATTTAGATGTTTTTCTGGTTTGTGGAGAGGACAGAAATAAGGTAAAGGGAGGGTAGGAGACATGAGCTTTGGGAAGGGATGATGGTAAGATTTCATGTCTTCTTTTGCTTCTTCAGGTTACACACAGGATTTTGTGAGGAATAATTTTGAAACCACTGCAACTAACTAAAGCACTGACCCATTTTTCTAAGCGAGTTTATAGCAATGGTAGAAGTCAAATAACCTTGAATTTGAGCTAGGAAGAGTAAGTGCTCTAAGCTATTTGCTTTGAAAACTTAGAAACCAGAGGAGAATATAGTTGAAATTCTTCTACTTGGGTAGGCATTTGTTGAGCAGTTCTTCTACTTGGTAGGCATTTGTTGTAAAATAAAATTATTAGAGTGGATGCCTTTAGAAGTTCAGAGATTTCAGATTATTCTCTAAATCTGGGCCCAACCTTGGCTAGTCACAGATTACCAGAGCTTTATGAAAATGGGCTGTAGTCCATTCGTTTGTTTTAGTCGACAAATATTTAGTGCCATTTAAGTGCCAGACTATTCTAACCATGGTTTAGATTCAAATTGTGGTTTAGATTCTAACCCACAGTCTTGATATGTTGTCAGTTATAAAATGACCAGGAAGTTATTTGTCACTAAAGTATTGAATGTTTACGAATGCTTTGCTTGTGAGTTAACCAGGCATGTTTTAGAGTAATGCCTATAATAGTTTTTGTAAATGATTTATTTTAAAATTAATCAGATCCTCTTTAATGTAATGCCTACAGTAGTTTAGCTTTCATGCACTTGTATTCTCCATGTCATCTTGAGTAGGAGAGTCCTAGGGTTATAGCCATTGTAGTCTGGGAAATTATAAGTGTCTATGGTTTGCCATCAGGCATTTATGTACTGGTAGAGAATTGCTTGAGAATTCATTGTTCTAGGGCTAGAAAAATGAGATGTCTGGTCAGTGTTCTAGGTCTTTCTGTCTAGGGGAAGTGATAAGACTGCAGGTGCCTGTAATATAAGAGTAATAAATACTTAAAATTATGGGGTAGAATACTGGTGATAATAGCATATGCTTGCCACATGAAAGTTGAACTCAGGACTCACTTCTTGAGCCCTTACTATATGCCCAGGAGCTCTGTACTCTGTTGAGTATACAGAGATGAATGGGGCACTCTTGTTCTTAGTGTTCATTAAATGCTATTTGAATCTGACTCTGGGAGAGAGGTGATGTTTAGGTTGGTGGTTTGGAGGCAGGGGTAGAGGAAGGTGGTACTTTCACAGGGCCTTGAAGGATGAGTAGCAATTTGGCATTTAGAGATGGAAGCAGAGCAGCGTCAACTGCATAATCATAGAGTCTTTTCTGAGACTGTTAGGTGTGCTTTCTGACTTAATTGCAGGCTTTCTGTACGGTTAAGGCTGAGCAGATAAGTTACTGCCAAACTAAGGTCAGTTGCTTTAAAGAGTTGATGAGACTAGTGACAATGCCTCATTCTCAGATAGGAAGGATAGCCCTGAAGTGTTCATCTGGATCTCTCTGTTGGTAAGGTTGCTTTCCTCCTACTTAGTTATTATTCTTAGGCCTTAAGGTATTTTAAAGTATTTTTTCTGAATTATTTGAAAATAAATTACAGACTTCTACTTCAAAATATTTTGGTGTATATTTATTTCTTATATTACCATAATATAATTATCAAAATCAGGACCTTATTCAAGCTTGAGCAGAGATTTTGTTGGTACCTTTTACTTTATTTATGGAAGTGATCTTGTCTTTTCAGTATACTCTTTTTTGATAACTTGCTTTTTTATGTTCATGAATTTGAAAAGAAGTCCAGAGAAGTACAAGAATAATAAAACCAACATTCATGTCTCCAAAAGCCCAGAACTGTTGATATTTGTTCATGCATGCAACAGGTCCTTACAGTAGCCTGCAGTGACCCTGCTTCTTCTGGCCACCTGTTATCTCTCCTCACTCTCTCCTTCTGCTGACTCTGTTCCAGCCTCATGGCTTCCTTGCTATCCTGCAGACACAGCAGGTGTGCTCTTATCTGTGGGCTTGTCTTTGTCACACTTTTACTGAATACCTTTTACACCTGACCAGAGCAAATAGATCCATTGGAAGACTTGTTTCATCAGTTCAGTAGTGGGTAATATTGAATTAATTTGGTCTTTCATTCAATTACTTCAAGTAAATCAAGTCAATTACTCGACCATTTCTTATGTACCAAAACTTTTAATTTTATTTTTTAAAAGATTCTATTTATTCATTCATGAGAGACACAGAGAAAGTGGCAGAGACAGGCAGAGGGAGAAGCAGGCTCCTCGCAGGAAGCCCTATGTGGGACTTGATCCCAGGATTCTGGGATCATGCTCTGAGCCTAAGGCAGACGCTTAATCGCTGAGCCACCCAGGTGTGCCTGTACCAAAATTTTGATGGGGAGAAAGGAAAGCTGGAAAAGGTTAAGAACAGACAGAAAGTTGAATAACCGATCACTTTCACCTCAGGAAGACACTTACTTGTAAGAATGGACTGTCCTTGGAGCACCTGGGTGGCTCAGTGGTTGAGCATCTGCCTTTGGCTCAGGTTGTGATCCCAGGGTCCTGGAATCGAGTCCCACATTGGGCTCTCTGTGGGGAGCCTGCTTCTCCCTCTGCCTATGAATCTGCCTCTCTTTTGTGTCTCTCATGAATAAATAAATAAAATCTTTAAAAAAATGGACTATCCTGGATACTTCAGTTGATAGATGGTGAATTGCATTATGGATTGATTGTTCAGCTTAAATATTTCTAGAGCTGGGATCCCTGGGTGGCGCAGCGGTTTGGCGCCTGCCTTTGGCCCAGGGCGCGATCCTGGAGACCAGGGATCGAATCCCACGTCGGGCTCCCGGTGCATGGAGCCTGCTTCTCCCTCTGCCTGTGTCTCTGCCTCTCTCTCTCTCTGTGTGACTATCATAAATAAATAAAAAAAAAAAAATTAAAAAAAATAAAATAAAATAAATAAATATTTCTAGAGCTGCCATAATGTTGAACAGCTCTTCAAAATTTCAAGTAAGTCCTGTTTTTTGATGCAGCGATTCTTTTTCTAAGATTCCTGTTGGATATGGGAATGAAAACTATCAACATGTATGATCAAATAAAGAATCTGCTTTGAAAATTAGTGTGAAAAGATATTTTTAACTATGTTTTCTAAAAAATTTTAAATTAAATCACTTCAATTACTCATAAATTTTTTTCATGGAAAAACATAACATAGCAGGAAGTCGTCCCAGACTGTATGATTTAGTATGATCATCATTTTTGAATAATAAGGAGACAACAGGGATCCCTGGGTGGCGCAGCGGTTTGGCGCCTGCCTTTGGCCCGGGGCGTGATCCTGGAGACCCGGGATCGAATCCCACATCGGGCTCCCGGCGCATGGAGCCTGCTTCTCCCTCTGCCTGTGTCTCTGCCTCTCTGTCTCTCTCTGTGTGACTATCATGAATAAATAAATAAAATCTTTAAAAATAAATAAATAAATAAGGAGACAACAGTGAAGGGGTTTTCCTTAATGTTTGGTTTTTAAAATGAAATAAGATTTCTTACAATCTGAGCACTAAGGTATACTAATTCTTTATGAGTATTAGTTCTTTTTTTTTTTTAAGATTTATTTATTTCAGTGAGTGGGTAGGGCGAGGGACAGAGGAAGAGAAAGAACTCTGAAGCAGACTCCCTGCTGAGTGTGGGGCCCACTTTGGAGCTCTATCCCAGGACCCTAAGATGATGACCGGAGCTGAAATCAAGGGTGGGCCACTTAACTGACTGAGCCAGCCAGGCACACCAGTGAGCATTAGTTCTTGATGAATTTTTGAACTCTGAATTAAGTCAGTTGGGACCTTCCTTTCTTCCTCCCTCCCTCCCTCTCTTTCTCTCTCTCTCTTTCTGATTTTACTTATTTATTTGAGACCGAGAGAGAGAGCATGAGTGGGGGAGGGACAGAGGAAGAGAGAGAAAGCAGACTCCCTGGTGAGCAGGGAACCTGTTGTGGGCCTCAGTCCCATGACCCCAGGATCATGACCTGAGCCAAAGACATGCTCAACTGACTGAACTACACAGGTGCCCTGGGACCTCAACTTAGTTCCTTATTTGTGTGTCAGAGAGAGGGCACACAAGGAGGGGGAGTGGCAGAGGGTGAAACAGGCTCCCTGCTGAGCAAGGAGTCCCAGGCATTCCTGGGACCTTTATTTGAAGAATTATTTTATAGGGGTACCTGGCTGGCTCAGTTGATAGAGCATGTGACTCTTGGTCTCAGGGTTCTAAGTTTGAGCCCCATGTTGGGTATAGAGATTTCTTAAAAAGTCTTAAAAAATTATTTTATAAAGAATCATTTTGCTGACTTTTTCCCCCTCATAAATTTCAAAACCACTACATGCCATGAAAAATTAAAACCAGGGGATCCCTTGATGGCTCAGCAGTTTAGTACCTGCCTTTGGCCCAGTACATGATCCTGGAGTCCTGGGATCAAGTCCCATGTCAGACTCCCTGCGTGGAGCCTGCTTCTCTCTTTCTGTCTGTGTTTCTGCCTCTCTCTGTATGTCTATCATGAATAAATAAATAAAATCTTAAAAAAAAATTAAAACCAAGTAAGTAAAAAGTGAAACGTCTTCCTTTATATAGATAATATTCTCACTCTCAAGGGAGCCATGGTACAATTTGTTTTATGGCCTTACGTCCTTCCAGGCATAGTTCTGGTGCATATACAAACATACATATGCAGGTAAAGCTTTTAAAAAACACAGTAGTGGGATCATTTATGGTATTTTTCCGTGTTAGTTCATATCTCCTTTCACAATTACATATAATTTATTGTATGGGTATTCTATAATTTTTTAACTATATCCTGAAATTCAGACTTATTTCTAATTTTTCAATATTCTGTTTTATAGGCAAAGAGCCTAATATTTGGCAAGGAGGACTTAGCCATAGTTGTACACTTCCTACTGGCTGGTGATACTGGGTCTGTTACTCCCGTCTACCAACCTAGTGCCTAAAGCCATCTGATGAGATGCCGGGTGCTATATAAATTTAGGCATAAACACAGTCCCTGTCTTTAGAGAAATTGCACAGCATGTGATACAACATTCCCTCAACCCTCAAGGGTACTTGTTAAAGCAGTGTGTATACTCTGAGTAAGAGGCTTAGTAGAGTGGCCAGGTTTGAAGAGGAATGCGTGGTACAAGTGATGTCAGTACTCCAGACAGGGTGGTGCCTTTGGAATTATTTAATTTGAGGGAGGAAGATGTGTTGATCTAGAAACAGAATGATGTTGGAGCATGGGCTTAGTGGTGAGTACAGGATGATCTAGAAAGATGGCTGGGAGAGATTGTTTTGTTGAGGATTCATTCACCAGGAATGTATTATGTAAGTAAGCAGGAAGGAGGGTGGTATCATCATCAGAAACATCCCTGGAGGCCAGGATGCTGTTGCATTAGTCATTATTTGGTGATTGCTGTGCTGAGCTGGTGCCAGTCTTGGAATTTCTAACCTGGGATGGAGTCACAATCTAGGAAATCTGTGTGAAGGAAGCTTTTGATTGGCAGGGGAGGGGAAGCCAGGGAAGGCAGAACATACCTAGTCTAGAGCAGAAGAGAAGTGTTAGCCATCCAAACACAGCTCTGACATTTGGGGCAGCTCTGCCATCTTGTGGGTTAAATGCTCAGTGATTTTTTTTGTGAGGACAGTACAGAGGTTTGCATCTTCCTCCCTCTTAGCTGTCTTGTGACCTCAGAGTAATTTTCCTGCACATATTTTTTCTGCATATATTAAAAAATTATTTTAATTAAATAAACTCTACCCCCAAGGTAGGGCTCAAACTCACAATTCTCAAGATCAAGAGTCGCATGCCCTACTTTCTAAGGCAGCCAAGGTATCCCTCTGCATGTATTTTTAATAAGTTTTAAGACTGAAATAATTTCAGACTTTTAAAAAGTTGGAAAAGTAGTACAAAGAATTCCTGTATATCTTCAGCCAGATTCCTCCACTAGTTTGCACTTTGCCATGTTTGCTTTATTTATTATATTTTTAAAATATTTTCTGTTTATATCTGAGAGACACAGAGAGAGGCAGAGGCAGAGGGAGAAGCAGTCTCCCCACGGGGAGCCTAATGTGGAACTCAATCCCAGGACCCTGGGATCACAACATGAGCAAAAAGTAGATGCCCAACCTCTGAACTACCGAGGCGCCCCTGCCATGTTTGGTTCATTGTTCTTTTTTTTTTTTTTTTTTAAAGATTTTTTTTTTTAAAGTAGGCTCCACACTGGGCAAAGCTTGAACTCACAACCATGAGATCAAGACCTAAGCTGAGATTAAAAGATGGTAGTTTAACCAGCTGAGCTACCCAGGTGCCCCCCCCCCCCCCCCGCTTTTTAGGTAATCTCTACACCCAATGTGGGACTTGAACTCAGAACTCCGAGATTCAGTCGTATGCTCTACTAAGCCAGCCTTTTAAAAAAGTATTATTTCTGAATTGTTTGGTATCAGTTGTAGAACTTTACCCAGAGATATTTCAGTGCTTATTTCCTAAAAACAAGGACATTCTCTTACATTACTACAATATGATTATCAAAATCAGGACCTTATTCAGATTTCCTCAGTAGTTCTAATAATATCCATTATAGCAAAAGTTGGAAAAACATTTTTTCCTGGTCAGGATCCAATCCAGGATTACATATTGGATTTCATTGTTTGTTTCTTTAGTCTCCTTTCATCTGAAATAATTCTTTAGTCTTTGTTTTTTATGACCTTGACATTTCTGAAGGATATGGTGTCCCTCAGTTTGGTATCTTCTGATGTATCCTCATGATTAGATTTAGGTTATTAACTTCTAGTGGAAATACCATGTAAGCAGGATGTTCTTTTTAAGTGCATTCTATCAGGAGGCATGTGATATCTGTTTGTCCCATTTATTGGTGATGTTAACTTTGGTTACTTATCTAAGATAGTATCTGTTCTATTGTAAAGCTATTATTTTTCCCTTTATAGTTAATAAATTTCTTGTGAGAGGATACTTTGAGGCTCTGTAGATATATTGTTTTTCCATGAAACATTTACCTACTACTTCAGCATCCGTTGGTATTTCTTGTACAGAACAGTTTTTACTCTGATGGCTGCCAAATAGTGCTTTCTAACTTTAATAATTTCTCTTAACATTTTATTAGTTTGTATTCTGTTATAAGGAAGAGCTCTCCCTTCTTTCTTTATTTGTATCCACATGGATTCATGGATTCTGTCTTTGTTCTATGGGTTATAATCTGTGTCTGTCATGTTTTTTCTTTTTTAAAGATTTGGGGCGGGGGGGAGAGAGAGCGCGCGCGCATGAGCAGCTGGAGAGGCAGAGGGAGAGAGAGGATATCAAGTAGATACCCTGTTGAGCATATAGCCCATTTTGGGTCTGGCTCTCACAACCCTGAGATCATGACCTCAGCCGAAATCAAGAGTTGGATGTTAATTGACTGAGCTACCCATGTGCCCCATATGTCTGTCATTATTTATTTTAATACCCACATTGTCCCAGATTTGGTCAGCAGGAGCCTTTCAAACTGGTTCCTGTATCTTTTTCATTCTGCAAGCACTTCTTTATTATTTTTTAAAGATTTTATTTTATTTACTTATTTTTTTAAAGATTTTTAAAATTTATTTTTAAAAGATTTTACTTATTCATTTGAGAGAGGGAGTACATGCATGAACTCGGGGTGGGCAGAGGGAGAGGAGAAGCAGACTCCCCATTGAGCAGAGAGCCCAACTCAGGGCTGTATCCAAGGACATAGGGATCATGACCTGAGCTGAAGGCAGATGCTTAATGAACTGAGCCACCCAGGTGCCCCTAAGGATTTTATTGTCCTTTTTTAAATTTCATTTTTTTTAATTTAAAATTTTTTTAATTTCTTTTTTTGAGAGAGAGAAAGCATGAGCAGGGGCAAGGGCAGAGAGAAAAGCAGGCTCTCAGCTGAGCAGGGAGCCGGATTTAGGGCTTGATCTCAGGATCCTGGGAAGGCAGATTCTTAAGTGGCTTAGCCACCCAGGTGCCTCCTGATTTCTCTCTCTCTCTCTCTCTTTCCTTCCTTCCTTCCTTCCTTCCTTCCTTCCTTCCTTCCTTCCTTCCTTCCTTCCTTCCTTTCTTTTCTTTCACTTTCTCTCTCTTTCTCTCTCTCTTTCTCTTTCTCTCTTTTCTTTCTTTTCTTCCTTCCTTCCTTCTTTTCTTTTCTCTTTTCTTTCTCTTCTCTTCTCTTCTTCTTTCCTCTTTTCTTTTCTTTTCTTTTTTTCTTTCTTTTCTTCTTTCTTTTCTCAGAGAGGCAGAGACATTGGGGATCCCAATGCGGGACTCGATTCCCGGAGCCTGGGATCTCGCCCTGATCTTGCCTGGATCTGGCCCTGATCGGAAGGCAGACACTCAACCACTGAGCCATCCAGGTGTGTCTCCCCCCGCCCCGCCCCCCCCATTTCTTTTAAATGGAAAATTGTATTTAGAAACCACAATCTGAATGTGAGATATGCTGCTGCTTCTGAGGTATACAGAGAAAATGTAGAAGTTCCTCTTTACTCCCTCCGTTCCTAGTCCACGCCCATTTCCAGAAATAACCACTACCAACATCTTAATTTCTGTCCCCTGGTTTCTTCTCTTTGCATCTAAAAAGATAAATATTTATTTAAGTAATCTCTGCACCCATTGTGGGGCTCGAACTCACTACTCTCAGATCAAGAGTTACATGCTCCTCTGACCAAGCCAGCCAGGCATCCCTTTTCCTATGCATTTTTATAATATCTTTTTTTTCCTCACCTGTTACCATACATGGGTTCATATACTATGGTATGGACTGGGTAACTTTCTGTATGGATATCTTAAGATTATCCATATCAGTAAGCATAGAGCTACTTCATTCTTTTAAATAGCTGATTAGAATTATATAATGCAGACTTCTCATAATTTATATAACTGTTCCTCTACTTAAGGACATATTTAAGGATATTTTGCTTTTATTTGATGCATTTGACTGGACTTGCTGTGAATATTTAAATCTATTCATGTTTGATTGATTGCCTTCTATTGCTTCAGAGCTGATAAAATTATTTCTTCACACACCTGAAAAATGTTCTACCCATTATGTCAAAAAAGTATTAAACTGCTGGTATCACATGATGTCTTTGCTGACGGGAATACCAACTGTATTAGGAGGTGGTGCTGCTGAGGGTACATACATAAGACAGTGAGAAGTGGCCCTTATCTTCTGGCTGGAAAAGTCGCAAATAACAGGCTCCAGGAACAGATCCGAAGTGCTTAAGATGGGGTGCATCAGTCATTTATGCCAGGAGTTGATGGCATATGGTCCCTAAGAGCCAGTGCCATTTTGACAACTTCCTAGATGTTGAGTAAGCTGAGTCTGGATAGAAGTGAACACTGGCCAAACCATGGTGGAATGGCAATGAGAGGGCAAAGCCTGAGTGGAGGTGTGAACTATGAGACCGTGAAGCAGTTGGCTGGACAGCTGCTGAGGCCTCATTGTGGGTTGATGGGAGGTGAGTTTGGAAAGCAAGGTGGTACTTAAATTGACATGAGCTTGGAATGCTAGGGTATGGTCAGTGAGAATAAATATCACCGTCATAATCCTCTGTGAGGTTTGAGGTTCTGGCAATGGGTATTTTAAAAAAGGGTTAAATAGGATTTTATTTCTAAGCCACATTTCAGGAAAACATCCTTTAAAAAACTTCTTTTAGTATAAAATTAATGTATGTTTATCATAAAAGGAAAAGTATAAAACATTATCCAAATAGAAAATGAGAGGGTTCTGATCCTGCTCTATATTATCTACTGCTATGTAACAATTTTACCACAAACATGGTGACTTAAAACAACACATTTATTTTTTTATAGTTTCTGTGGATAAGGAATCCAGGCAGAGTAGTCTGCAAGACTGTAGTCAAAGAGTTGACCAGGGTTGTGTTCTCATTTGAAAACTCTGCTGGGGAAGGATTTGCTTCCAGGCTCACATGGTTATTGGCAACATTCAGTTTCTTGCAGGCTGTCAGACTCAGAGCCACAGTTCTTGCTGGCACTTTCAGTTACTTGTCCTTTTGTCTCCTAGTAACTGCTCCTACGTTGACAAAAGATGGTAGTGTCCCATAGTGGAAGATGTATATAACTGGGTGGTGCCATCAGTGACATATAATACAGTTAACTCCCATTGGGAAATACACACCTGTGTGAGACCTGGGATCTACACAGACTGTGTGTGGCTCAGTGGGCCTTATGGGCAGCCAATGGCTCTCCTAGTCCTTTACCGTGCTTCTAGCACCATGTTTCTTTCACCACAGGAACACTGTTCTGGGGAGTAGTATAATACAGAAATATAAAAGCATTGTGTTCTTTCTGTTGTGACGTTAATATAACTATTATACCTAATTAGATAATAAAGCGCAAAAGAGTAGAAAACACTTGTTTTTCTTTTTACTTGAAGTCTCATAACCAAAGGGTTGCCGTTATTTATACTATTATATTGTGTATATTTTTCTTATAATATTTTGTTTTGATCGTAGTATTTCTCTTGTGGGTTTTCTTTGGCATAGTTATGCTATGCATATTCTTTTTTTTTCTTTTTAAAGATTTATTTATTTATTCATTCAGAGAGAGCAAAGAGAGAGGCAGAGACACAGGCAGAGGGAGAAGCAGGCTCCATGCAGGAAGCCCGATGTGAACTCGATCCTGGGTCTCTAGGATCACACCCCGGGCTGCAGGTGGCGCTAAACCGCTGCGCCACCAGGGCTGCCCTATGCATATTCTTTTTAAAAATTATTTGAAAATGTAAAATATTTTGCTGGTTGCATCTTTTTATTGTTCCTGTTGTGCTTTTATTACCAAACTTGAGTGTGTGACTAATAAAGTTGGGCAATTAGATGTTAAAATTTTTCAGGTTGTGCCACTGATACACTGACCTCTGGCTGGGATTATGCATACCTTTGATTTTTTTAAACAAACAACTATGAGGTTGGTGACAACCATCATGACAACTAATGTTCAAGTAACTAACTCTAGTTAATAATGGCTTTTCTCTTCTGTTACCTCAAGGAAACATGTAGGAGCCTTGTGAAATAAGTATTTTCCCTCCCATTTGGTGAGGAAACCATCTTGGAGAGCCCACTTCTCTTGTTTAATGTTGTTCACCAAGATAAGTATCATAGGAAAAATAAAGAATGGGGCATGTTCCCCATTTCAACATTTTAGAATAAAGAATGAGCAGAGCCAATTGTAGTACAGATAGAAAGGGATAGATACTATGAGATTTATTTTACATGAAATACTTAATGGGAATTCAGAGAAGGCAGGATAGATTATTTTCTGCTGAGAGGCCAAGGCAAAAACGTTATGCAAGTAGGTGGCATTTGAAGGATGTGCAGGGCTTGGTTTGCAAGTGCAAAAGGTAGGCTAAACAGAGGGAACAATGTGACCTACACTGGCCAAACTGGCAGCTTTCATTGTGCAGATAGGCTTGTCTTGGCTGTCATATGCAAAGACTAAGTTAAAATTACCAAGTCTGGAAAATACCGTTTTTATATCTCTTTAAATTAGTTGGGTTCAAAAATTGTACAGTTTGCAAGGTCTTCATGAAAAAGGAAATGATTACTTAAATCTTGGGATGTTTATCTTTTTTGCTGTTGTTTCATTTTAACATGTCCCAAATATTTTGTTATCATTAAAAAGTTAACATAAACATTATATAATTACTATATAATATTTTTATCTATTTTTTGATTTGTGGATCCAAAATTAGAGTTAATTATGTAATTTATCAGATTTTGTCAAAGGCTATTATCTGTAACTGATTTATACTCTATTTGCTGCTTGTCTCACCCCGATGTTTGTGTTGTTTTTCCCAACAGTGCAGGGTAGATTATGGACAGGCTTATAATTGGAATGGTTTGTATATCAATAATTTATACTCACTGAGTTGAGTTTATGAAGGAATTTTACATATCAAACTTCTGTAGTTGAATATAATTCTCAAATCTTTCTTTTAATATTTACTCCTTTAGGCAACAGCTAGCGACTGATTTTGTCTCATTGATGTTGCCGTTTTGAAAAGAGCTCTTGGTTTGGTCAGGGGCTTTGTGACAGTGATACCTGGCAGTATGTTCTCTCCTGGGGAGTTTCTTTACTTGAGCTGCTGTGATTCTAGGACTACCTCTTAAAGGCAGTTTGGCCCACCTGAGTGCCATGCTTGCTTACCTTTGGAAGTCCAGCTGTTCCTACCTTCTGCTTAGCTGTGCGGAACCAAGGGTTTTCCTTTGAGGGGAAGAGTTTCTGTTCTGCCACCCTAAACTTACTTCCTTTAGAGAAGCTTACTGGATTGGTAGACTGTCTGTCTTCATCCGTTCAGGCTACTATAACAGTATCTATAGACTGGATGGCTTAGGAACAAGACATTTGTTTCTCACAGTTCTGGAGCCTGGGAAGTCCAAGATCAAGGCACCAGCAGATTCATTGTCTAGGAAGAGCCTGCTTCCTAGTTAGTAAAAAGCAGTCTTCTCACTGTGTAGTCGTGTAGCAGAAGGGGCAAGAGAACTCTCTGGGGTCTCTTTAATAAGGGCCCTAGTCCCATTCATGTGGGCTCTGCCTTCATGACCTATTCACCTCCCAAAGGCACCACCTCCAAATACTGTCACATTGGGGGTTAGGTTTTAATATCATAATTTTTGGGATCTATAGCACTATGAGACCATGTGAATCTTTATTTTAGCAGTTAGTTTGAGCACATCTTTTTTGGAATCTCTGTCTGAACTAGAAGGAAATAGATGCATGAGTATATTGGGAATCTGCATAGATGAATTGAATTGGCTCAGGCAGTTCTATCCAGAGAGTGTAGATTAATTGGTGTCAGCCTGAAGGCTATCCAAAGGCTGTCCTCAGGTCTGTCCCACGAGATCTTTATCAACAACTTAGATAAAGACTCAAATATATAGAATTACAGAATCAAGGTTTATAAACTTCTTGGACTAAAATAATCTGATGGAGTTTGTTAGGGATAAATGTGTAACTTCCAACATGTAGTTTTACAAAACTATTTGAGGATAATGGAAACACACTTTAATTCATGTTTTAAAAAGGCAAACAACACAAAGTTCCGGATTTTGGTGCACTAAGCTGGTACTTTCCAGCACCATGTAATGTGATTATTAAAAAAATAAAAACAAATCTATAAAACTCTTTGGCTGCATTAGTAAAAGTACCATGTTCTGAAAGGTGGGGGTAATAATTCTATTGAGTAGCCATATTAGGAACCTTCTGGTTGGTTTGGATTTCACATTTTTAGAAGGATGTAGAAAAACAGAATGCTTACAGAGTGATATGTTTCCCAGCCAGAGCTTATGAGGGCTGGTTGGAGGAATTTGACTGTGGTTGATAATTATAATGGCTGTCTCCAGCTACATTCCATAAATGATGTAAGCCTGTTTATCAAGATGTATTTAATACTTTAAATGACCTTCTTTATGCCAAGCACCTATGTTATAGCCTTCCCTCAACTCTTTAAAATAGGTGGTATTTATTCTTTTTTTTTTTTTTTTAGATGAGAAACCAAATGAGAATAGTTTAGAAAATGTGCACAACTTATTTATACAGCTAATGAAAAGTAAAGCTGGGATTTAAAAACAAGCTGATTCCATTATACCATATTGCCTCTAGCATGAGCACAGAGTGGCTGAAGGTGGTGGAGACTTCTGTTGTTCTGCTTATGAGCAGGTTAATTCCTTAACAGCTGTTCATAAGTCCCATTTATTTAGAAGTCCAAAATTATACTATATAGTAGTAAGAACCAGTATTTATTGAGTGCTTAGTATGTGCCAGACACTTTTCTAGGATCTTTGCATGTACTAATTTAATTCTCACAACTTTGTGAAGTAGTTACCACTAATCTCTCCACCCTGCACATGAAGAAGCTGAGGCAGGAGGAGTAAGTAAAGGAGTCAGGATTTGAACCAGGCCAGCCAGCTGCAGAGCCCACACTTTTTAACCATCGTTCTGTCTTTGCCTTATGCAGATGATCAGTTGTGTATACACAAAGGTGCAGAGTTTTTGAATAGAGAGAATGGTAATTCTTCATGGAATTGGTTCAAAGTTCTCATTTTCAGCTCTTAGATTTTTTTTTAATTCAAAGATGCTCGCATTTTGGCAGTCTTCTTTGCCATTATAAATAAATATATCACAATAAACCAGGGCTACGAACACAAGCCGAAGGATACATGAATTTACTGTGGCTGAACTTGACTGCTGTAGTTCTCAGGTGGTGGCAGGAGGTGTTGATGCTCTCCTACTTGGACTTTAGCTTTGTTCATATGATGGTAGGTGGAGTTGTCTGCAATGATTTTTGTTTTTTTAAAGATTTATTTATTTATTTCAGAGAGGGAGAAGGGGGAGCATGAGCAGGGGGAGGGGCAAAAGGATAGGGAGCCAGAGAGAGAATCTCAAATAGACTGCACATGGGGCCCAGTCTCATGACCCTGAGATCATGACCTGAGGCAAAACCAAGAGTCACACAACCGATGGAGCCACCCAAGCATCCCTTGTCTGCATTGATTTTTAAGACTGTCGTAATAGAAAAGGAATTATTAGGTTGAACCGTATGAAATAGCCAATATTTAACTTTCTTAATTACAAAAATGGCACATTCATATGGTTCAACTTTTAATAGGTCCAAGAGGAGTAAATTCCAGGAAAATTGCTTATAATTTCTTTTAAGAAATAATTTTAGGATATATTAGAGGTTTGAGGTTTGAATTTTTCCACTGACATGGTTTCCAGCACAACCATTTTTGTCTATGTATTCCAATTCATTTCATGTTACTATTCTTCTCTTAACTGCATCTTATTGATTCGAACCTCTTTTATCTCTTGTCATAGATAGAAAGTGATTTTAAGGCTTTTCTGCTTTGGGATGTATATGTATTTATATATAATTTCTTACTTGTTTAAATTGTCCATAAAATGGCATCCATCAGATCACCAAGCATAGCAGCTTTGTAATCATACCCTAGTGCTGATTTTGAAATACAGAGAGTGATTTAGATTGAGTTTAAAATTTTTAAAATATGGGCAGCCCCGGTGGCGCAGCGGTTTAGTGCCGCCTGCAGCCCGGGGCGTGATCCTGGAGACCCTGGATCGAGTCCCACGTCGGGCTCTCTGCATGGAGCCCGCTTCTCCCTCTGCCTGTGTCTCTGCCTCTCTCTCTCTCTCTCTGTGTCTCTATGAATAAATAAATAAAATCTTAAAAAAATTTTTTTTTTAAATATCTTCTGGTTATGGAATGCAGCTCTGTTTTTTGTCATTGATACATAACAGACCATTGCCTTCTGTTTATTTGTTTTTTTTTGGGGAGTATTTCAAACTTTTTTTGCCTCTTTAAATTTGGTCATTGACTTGAGTTGTCCTCATGTCTTCAAGATCCATTTATTTGGTTGCCTTTTTTTTTCTGACTGTCTTTGAGTCTCTTTGCTCAGGTACACATAGCAAAATTTCAAAAAACTTTGCAACAGTTAACACTTTCTGTGCAAAAACCATTGTGTGATCCCTCATAAAGAGATTCCCACCAGAATATTCCCTAATTCTGTCCACACTCACAAGTATCAGGATGGTAGTAAGTTTGAATTTGATCCAACTCATGAGTTATAAGTGCTGGGTTGGGTCCCTGATTTTTGGTTTGTTTTTAAGGATATTCCCCTACTCTTTCCCTACAGTCTATAACCTTGAGAACTTGTATGACTGCTTAACAAAGAAAAAACATGTTGATCTATTCTGTCAGAAGATGAATCATGGTTGAGTCTGTATTATTTACCATTCTCTCCAAATAGTAATATGGGGAGGTAATGGATGTCTGTCTGATGTCTCCAGCTACATAAGCATTCTGCTCTTTCACTTTCTATTGCCATGTGTTAATGCATATGTTATAATAACTAGGATAAACACAAGGGATTTTTGTTTTTGTTTCTGTTTTGTTTTTCAGTAACAAATACTTTTAAGAAAACAGATGATTTTGTGACATGTAAAGCACCAGCTGTTGACCTAGATCACAAGTTCAGGTGCAAGGTTGTGGATTGTTTAAAATTTTTCCGCAAGGCCAAACTGTTGCACTATCACATGAAGTATTTCCATGGGATGGAGAAGTCACCAGAGCCAGAGGAGAGTCCAGGAAAGAAGCATGTCCAAACGAGAGGCTCTTCAGCTTCAGACAAGGCCAACCAGGAGAGCTTGACCAGGAAGCGGGTCTCTGCCAGTTCTCCAAGTAAGTATTTTGGTTCTGTGTTGTATCTATATTATATTGAACTCTGTTGCTCAGGTCACAGTGCTTGCATTTCTCTCACAAACGCAGCATTAGGTTGGTCTGGTCTAATTGAATCTCAAAGACTGAAAATCACAAGTGATCCTTAGGAGTTGCATCATGGGGCTGTGGCCCTCCTAAAGGAAATAGAAATACTTATCTGTTATTCTTATCTCAACCTCCTGCTGCTCAAGTTATTTTGTGAAGTCACTTAGCTTTTGAAGGCCTTGTCATCCTAGTATAAATGGGGACAGTCAAGGAAAGGGAGCTCATTCAGAAGCCAGCAGTGAACTTGAGCTCAGAACAGCATGGGTGCAGTCATCCTGTCCCCCAAATCTACTCCATACCTGCTTAGCAGGGCAAAAAAAAAAACAAAAGAACTAAAACTTGTGTGGGATTCTCTTGCTGTTTCCAAATATAAGTTCAATTTCCTCTTAATTGCAACTGAAGATATGTTCTAACAGCACTGTTTATTTTGCATAGAAACAAGGATGGTAGTAAGGGTTACCACAAAAATCTCATGTTTATGTGTTATTACAAGGAACTCTTTTGGAGATTTTTTTCTAAAACTTAAAGATTGAAAAATTACATGTTTCTCGGGGAATTTCAGAAGCCTTTTTTTTTTTTTTTTTTTTTTTTAAAGTAATCTCTGTGCCTAATGTGAGGCTCCAACTCATGACCCCAAATCAGGAGTTGCATGGTCTATTGACTAAGCCAGTCAGGCACCCGAAGAGGCCTTTTCAATAAATTCTACAAGCTCTTCAGTTTCTTTTTACCTGAAATTCTAACCTCATTATATATTTTTGGCTTATAGCTTCTCCATTAAAATACATAGGTATTTCTTTTATTTTTTATTTTAAAAAAATTTTTAAAAAATATTTTATTTATTTATTCATGAGAGACACACAGAGAGAGGCAGATATACAGGCAGAGGGAGAAGCAGACTCCATGCAGGGAGCCTGATGTGGGACTTGATCCCGCCTCTCCAGGATCACGCCCTGCGCTGAAGGCGGCGCTAAACCGCTGAGCCACCCGGGCTGCCCCCACATTTAAACTTCTGATAGGAATCCCTGGGTGGCTTAGTGGTTTAGTACCTGCTTTCAGCCCAGGGTGTGATCCTGGAGTGTAGGGATCGAGTCCCACATCAGGCTCCCTGCATGGAGCCTGCTTCTCCCTCTGCCTGTATCTCTGCCTCTCTCTCTCTCTCTCTGTGTCTCTCATGAATGAATAAATAAAATCTTTAAAAAAATAAAAAATAAATAAACTTCTGATAAGTGATGCCAAGTCACCTTTTTCTTTTTTATTCTTTTTTTTTTTTTTTTTTTCCCAAATCACCTTTTGAAAAACTAGTCCTGGTTTGTAATCTCCTGCCAGTTATATGTATCAGTTTTTTACATTTATTCATAATATCAAATTTTAAATTATTATTATTATATTATTATGAACCCGATAGGTAAAAATATTTCAGTGATTTTTTAGTATTTTGTTTTTAAGATTCTAGAATATTTTTTTTTTAATTTTTATTTATTTATGATAGTCACAGAGAGAGAGAGGCAGAGACACAGGCAGAGGGAGAAGCAGGCTCCATGCACCGGGAGCCCGACGTGGGATTCGATCCCGGGTCTCCAGGATCGCGCCCTGGGCCAAAGGCAGGCGCCAAACCGCTGCGCCACCCAGGGATCCCAAGATTCTAGAATATTTTAAACATACAGAAAAGTACACAGGATTTTATAGCAAACATGTATGTATCCAATCCCCTGCCCAACTTTTTTCTGCATTTCCTTCAGATTTTTTTAAAATTTATCTTTTATTTTTAAAAGATTTTATTTATTTATTCGTGAGGGACACACAGATAGAGGCAGAGACATAGGCAGAGGGAGAAATGGGCTCTCCGTAGGGAGCCTGATGTGAGACTGGATCCCAAGATCCTGGGATCACGGCCTGAGCCAAAGGCAAATGCTCAACCACTGACATCCAGCTGCCCTGGATTTTTTTTAAGGGAAACAAAAAGTTAGGATGAAGTAGAAACCCTCTAAATTGCATTTTCTTTTTTTCCTTTTATACTTTTCCTAAATACCACGTCTTTATCATTTATATTGATAAATAATGGTTTTTATGCTTTAAAATATGCATAAATAATACATCCTAATACTCTTTTGGAACTTGCTGCTTTTGTGTTCAGCATTATGTTCGAGCTTCATCCAGATTGAAACCTTTTGGCAGATCTCATTGATTCTTTGGCTGGTGTGTAGGATTGCATTGTGTTTTCTTAGGCACGCCCATCGCCCCTTGCAGATGTAACTAATTTTTTTTTTTTAAATAAAATAGCTGACAATTTTATTTTCAGATTTTACAATACAAATAAAAATTGCCTTTTTTTTTTTTTTTTTTTGTCCCACTACTCCCCTGCAAAAACTATTCTCTCTTTCACAGGAAGGGGAAGCAAGTCTTCCTTGTCATGATGTTAGAAAACACCCAGAGGGGGATCCCTGGGTGGCGCAGGCAGCGGTTTGGCACCTGCCTTTGGCCCAGGGTGCGATCCTGGAGACCCGGGATCGAGTCCCACATCGGGCTCCCGGTGCATGGAGCCTGCTTCTCCCTCTGCCTGTGTCTCTGCCTCCCTCTCTCTCTCTCTCTCGAATAAATAAATAAAATATTAAAAAAAAAAAAAAAAAAAGTAAACACCCAGAGTCACAGCACCATGATCTCCTGGTGAAGTAGAAAAAGTAATATAAAATGAATATAAAGAGGTTTCTATCTCTTCTTATCTGTCTAGTCGAGTCATTCCTGGCTGAGTGGGCACCATCATGGGACAGGCAGGAGGTCTCTTTATTGGGGGCCCAGGCATCATTGGCATGTGGCCTCCCATAGGTGGCCTCATTCCAGGAGCAGGTCCCACTGACATCATCCCAGGAGGAGGAGGGCCCATCATTGGCATCATGGGAGGGCCCCCCATATGGGGGCCTGGTATCATAACAGGACGAGGAGGACCCGGGAGCCTGGGAGGAGGTGGGATCATTGTCCCTGCAGGAGGAGGAGCAGAGAATAGAGTCGGAGGTATCTTTCCTTGTTAAAATGCAGCGGTTGTTTTGTCGATCAGGCTCTGAGCCTGCTCTTCCATCCATTTCTGATAGTAGTCTCTTTGTGTTTGCTGCCACTGCAGTGTGTCTTTCTCACAGATGGAGAGTCATGGGTGAGTTATGTGTCACAGTAGTCCCAATAAAACAGGCATGTTGCTCTGCAGGCCGTTGGCCACTCCATCCTGCGCCGCCCGGAAATGATAGATGTAACTAATATTAAACAATTGTTAAATATACTTTAGTTTCTTTAAACCTTTCTTACTCAGGATCATTGAGGTTTCCAACTCTTTACTGTTCTAGATGATGCTTCAGGGATTGCCTTTGGACATAGTCACTGTGAATGAACTATTCTTTATAGTATTTTAAAAGAGGAGTTGCTAAATGGATGCCAAATGGAAGGGTTTTAGTTAATGTACCAGAATCCATTTAGAATGGGGGTTCTAATTTATACTCCTGCTAGCTCTATGATTTCTCTACATCCTCACCAACTTTTGGTGTTATATAAATTTCCCCAATCTTATGAATTTGAAATGGTTATTTCCTTGTTTTTCTTATTGAGAAAAACATGTTTTGTATTTTTTAGATTAGAATCAGAATTATTAGATTAGAATCCTGTAAGTGGAGACCATATTGGGTTGTCAGGATCCAGTAAAAATAGTAGGCACTGGATATAGTGATGGAGTAACATCTCAGCAGGTAGGACTAGGGACCTTCTAGAAGTGGGTGGAGTCTATCCCAGATGACAGAGTTGCTAGAACCAGGTTATTCCAAAGGCTAAGCTTAACAGTAAGCCATAAGGGGCCCGAGGAAAAGTTATGCTTGCCTGACCACCATGATGTGTGCCCTCTGTGCTGGGGCATGATTCTACCTGACCCTGATCATGGTAATTGCCTTAGGAGGGACCTTACCCAGTACAATGCGTCTGAGTACAGGGTGGGTGTCTGGCCGTATGCAGGCTGCTTGTCTGGTGTAGGGATTCCCGATTAACTATGTTTGAGTTTTGATTTGTGTTAGTAATATGTGCAGGCTCAGAGTCAACCCACCTGAATTTGAATCCAGCTTTTACCTCGTTTGCTATGTGACTTTGAGCAAAGAACTTGCTGAACTTCAATTTTCCCCTCTGTGAAATGGAGATAATAGTACTACCTACCTCAGAGCTTTGTTACATTAAATGCAATATAATGTAAAATGCTTAGCACAATATCTGGCTTATAGTAACTCTTAATAAATAGTAGCTCTTTGTCTCAGTGAAGTCATTTAACTCAGGCAGTCAGAGATATGAGTTCTAAGCCAACTACTAATGAGCTATAAAATCAATAGACAGGTTGTTGTCATTTTGGCATAATTAAGAACCTGAATGATTGATTTTCTACTTTTGTGTACTGCCCCTTGGGTCTCATACCAACATATATATCTGAGATTTTATTCTCTCTCTTAATGCAGAGGGATCCCTTTCACTGTGATTTGGAAGTCCCTTGGGTGAACTGGGGAATTTTTTGCCTGTCGGTTTCCTTTTTAATAATAAGACCTGCTGTGGGTATACTCACCTGGCTGGCAGGGGTGGACAGTACAAGATGTTTTAGGGTGAACAAAAGGAGTTTTTAAATTCCTGTTCTTTAACTTGTTACTCCCCTGCTGGCCCTCTGTAAAACTGGTTCATTTGGAGGCACTCATTGGCCACTCACTGTCTGGGGTATAACCTGGTCATCCCTTTCCTATATGCTCTTAAATGGAGAGTAGTTTTGTGTAGTCAGGAAGGAACACACCCCTGTCCTCATGTCAAATGGACACAGATTTCATGGATGATTTCACAACTCTCCTGTGCAGAGATGGCCAGCAGTTGTTACCAGGCTAAAGGAAACCAGACCATTTACCTTTCTGTGTTCTAGGTGGGAAATGATAACCCTGGCTACTAGTCCTGCTTGTGCTGCTAACCAGCAGGAGCCTCAGTCCTCATCGTCATCACCGAGCTGGGGTCAATAGATATGTTCAGCCTTCATCATGATGCTGTCAATGAGAGCAAACACAGCAGGGTATTTAGAAGATTCCACAGACCCCAAGCCTCCAGAGAGCTCTCCCTGTTCTAGGCATCTCCCCTCACTTCCTTCTGTCAAAGCTTCCCTCTGTTTCCTCATGGTTTTGCTGAATACTTGACTAATCTGATAACTAAATTTCTCAAGATTTGAAAGAAAACCAGCTTAATAGCTTACCTGTTCTCAACATATCTAGGTTTTGCTCAGATTTCTAAGAAAGCCTTTATCCTTCGGGTTGAAATTTCAGATGGGGAGTGGGTTCAGATGGGGAGATGTTCTAAGGTGAGACTGACTCCAGGCAGACTGTGTTCTCGTTCACAGACATTGTGAACTTGACATTATGCTTAAGTGTAAAACAGGCTATTATAGGACTTGCGGTGCTTAGGGATAATTAATGTAAAAAAGTACTCCCTTTATACTGAGTGCTCTGATTATAGCATATGGGACCTTGAGATCTAATGGAGTTCTTAGATGGAGATTCCTGGTGCTTCTGTTCCATGAGGACCAGAAAATGTTCTGCAGAGATTATTTTTTTATTCTTTCAATTTCCCTGCTGGTTAGGTTGAGCAAGAGAAGCAGTTCTGGTCTGAGAGTCCACAGACTGAATCTTAATAGCAGTCCTACTGCTGTTCACTTGTGATCTGTGCTCTTCATGGATCTGATTTCCTTATTTTTAAAGTGATAATGTAGGATCAGGTATGAATGAGACAAGACAGACCCTTTCATTTGAGGAGAAAAAGCCCATAATCAGATACAGTAAAAAGGGCTAAGTTCTACATTAGGAACATATAAAGGGCTGTGGATAAAAGATTCAGATTTTGCCTGTAGAGCAGGGGCTGGGGATGTTGAGAGGATAGGTGGCATTTGAGTTAAACCTTAAAATGTAAGGGTAAAGGAGTTGAACCAAGGCCAGAAAATAGGAAAGTCATAGCCATGTTGGGACCCAGCAGAGTGGAGGTTCAGAGGCATCAAAGAAAATAAGTGGCTATGATCGTTTATCCATCCCTAAGGTGCCCTTCTGACTCTGGCCTTTAGATATTTCCCCCTCCCTCAGCCAAGCCTTTTGTCACATAAGTGAATTTGGAAAGTCAGTTTAGATTTGCTTTTCCAAATGAGGTTTCTCAGAATACCAGAATCCGTTTAATAAACTATCTTCCAGTGGCAAGTTCAGGCTTCCTTGGCATTTGGATTTGTTTCTGCATAGGTGAGTTCAGTCCCGAGTAGCGGTTTGTCCCAGAAAGAATATTCTAGAATCAGAGGAAACCTCACCTGTGCTTATTACCTATTGTCACATCCACTTGGTTCATATTCTTGCTCTGCGTAACCCTCAGCTTTAGGCCCAAATGAGTTTTAGGGCACTAGAGTGGGCCCAATCATTCTTTGTTACCATCTATGCCTTGTGGCAATAGACTAGCTTTCTTACAGGAATGTGCTCTCTCTCCCCTTAAAGGAAAGAGAGCAAATATGAACTTAACAGATTATGGTGCCTAAAAGTGAGAACCAAAGTGGCCTGCTTGAACGAGGAAGAGGTTTATCCCCCTCTCAGGTCAAATCACAAACTCCGCATGGTGATTCTGTTGTAGATCTCTGAAGTTGTCCAAGGCCAGCTCAGCATTGCATTATTCTTAGGTGTTGCTTTTCTCTGGGTGGTCCAGAATTGCTTACCACCTTGCCTGTCTTTTAGCTTCTGGGAAGGGAAGAGTAGGGCATATCTCTTTTCTTTTAAGGGTACAACCCAGAAGTGACACACATCACTTCTGTTTTTAGCGCATAGGCCAGAACATCTGTCTCTGGCCCCACCTTGCTCAGGAGAAGCTGGAAGACATACTCTTTTCTTATGAAAGAAGTGGAGAAATGAGTATTGGAGAATACATAGAAGTCTCTGCCATGTGAGCTAAGGCAGAAAAAATGCAGGGTTTGAGAGAGGGATTTGTTAGAGGGCCCTGTGGGGCTAGTGTTTGGGTGGGATCCATGGTGGGGGCAGCAGGACTGCTGGGAAATGAGACTGAAGGTAGGCGTGATGAAATGGTAGTGTGAAGCCACAAGTACCACCTCCTGTGATACACAGTGAGAAAATCCCTCCAAGAGCATGCCCACTTCACTCTGCCCTTGAGCTGCTTGCTGTCCTTTCATACAGGTCAGAACATGTTCAGGTTACTGCTTGTCTCAGCCACATACGTGGCTGTGCTCTGTGGTGTATAGCAGTTTCTGCATAGATGATGGTGATGTTACTCTGTGCCTTTTCCTCCTGGAAGGAGGAGCTAAATGTCCTGCTCTCATAAGCTGGTGATAGTCTGGTGGAGAAATAGGGAGCAGGCTGTACAGAGGGAGGAAGAAGGGCTCTAGTACTTCTAATGGGCACCTATAGGCTGAGAAAATGACAAGTGGCCATCCTAGAAAAGCCTCACCTGCCTCAGGTGTCAAGTTACTCTCTGATCCAGAGCTTTGGCAGGAAATTGCTCTTTGTGCAGCCAAGCTTGGGCAATTTGGAAGAAGCCCTGTAGTCAGGCTCATATTGTGTGGCTCGCGGGACAATTGGTCAAGCTGTCCAAGTAGAGAGCTGACAGCAGATGAGCATCATCTTCCTGGGAGACAGTATCACAAACAAGATAGCAACAGCTAACATTTGAGAACTCACCATGTGCTAGGCACTGTTCCAACCTCTTTACTAGTACTGTCTTTATTTAATTCTTAAAACAGGGACACCTGGATGGCTCAGTGGTTGAGTGTCTGCCTTTGGCTCAGGTCGTGATCCCAGGATCCAAGATCAAATCCCACATCAGGCTCCTGTGAAGAGTCTGCTTCTCCCTCTGCTCACGTCTCTGCCCCTCTCTGTGTCTCTCGTGAATAAATAAATAAATTAAAAAAAATAATTCTCAAAATAGACCCTGTGAGGTGGGTACAGTTGTGCCCAGTTGATAAATTAGAAACTGAAATGCAAATGAGATGGATTAGCTTGAACCAATATCTGTGCATCTAGCAGGTGGTAAAGCCACGATTTGAATCTAATTGCAGAGGCTATACCCTCACTCTAGGCTGTGTGTGTGGTCTTGTAGGATTGCAGGGAAGGATGCCCTGCCCCTGGGTCCTGGAGTGGGGAGTAGGAGTGCGTCCCTGCAGGAGATTTCTTGTGTATGAGTTCTGCCTATTGTCACCTTGTCTGCTTCTGTACCTCAGGGCATCACCTACTTTAGCTTAGTCAATGATGGACAGTTCTTCTTGTTAGTTCTGCCCCCCCAGGCCATGAGTGACTTCACAGTTTTCAGCCGATAGCCAGGGTGAGCCTCTGAAGACTTTCTCTTCCCTCTGTGTTCAGAGTACATAGGCCTCGATAGAACAACTTTCTAGAATAGCTCTTCTTTTTATCCTCATTGTTTACTCCTCTAATTGAAGCCTCAGGAGGGGACTCTTTAAAGTTTAAGGTGACCACATTTCAGACCATCTGCAAGACTTGGGATACTTTTAGTTACAAGTAACAGGAAATCCTATTTGTATTGACTTAGTTAAAATCAGTTGAATCTGATTGTTTACCTTACCCCATAATTGCTTTGTGATCATCTTGATTCCATATCAGAATCACTTGAAGAGTGTTTTTGATGCCCCTGGAAACATTATACTAAGTAAAAGAAGCCAGACACAGAAGGTCACGCGTTGTGTGATTGCATTTTTATGAAATGTCCAGAATAAATAAATCTGTACCCACACGTGTGGATTGGTGGTCTGATAGGGGTTGAGGGGCTGGGTAGAAACTGCTTAGTGGTAAAGAATTTTCCTTAGGAGTGATGGGAATGTTTTAGAGCTAGGAAGAGCTGATTGCACAACATTGTGAATGTACTACATATCACTGTTTTTGTTTTTGTTTTTGTTTTCCACAGCTTATCAAAGCTTAATTGTGCAATGAACTGCCTTTATTTATTTATTTATTTATTTATTTATTTATTTATTTATTTTTTCCTGCCCATATTTAAATTGTATAATTTGAAGAGCAACATAGTCAAGATAGTAAATACATCTAATTGCCTTCCAGATTTTCCCCATGCCCCCTTTTTTCTATTTAAAAAAACTTTTTTTAAGATTTTTTTTTTTTAAATTTATTAGACAGCATGCATGTGCACATACGAGAGAGAGAAAGAGAGAGAGACACTCAGGGGCAGAGTGAAAGGGAGAAGCAGACTCCCTACTGAGCAGGGAGCCTGACACAGGGTTCTGTCCCAGGACCTGAGGATCATGATCTGAGCCACCCAGGCACACCCCTACCCCATGCCCCTTTTTAATTCCTCCTTTCCACCCATCCCTTCCTTTCATCAAGAAGCCACTACTCTGCCTTCTGTTTTTATAGATTACTTTTCATTTCTAGGATTTTATACAAATGGGATCATGAATTTTATCTGGCTCCTTTCACTTAACATACTTACCTTGAGATTCACTTACTTTACTGCACATATTAATAATTCATGCTTTTATTGCTGAAAAATATTCCTTTGTGTGAACACACCACAAATGATTCACATTTGGGCAGTTTTTCCTTTGTGTGATCCAACTACAGCTTAAGTGAGCATTCATGTACACATCTTTGTGTAGACACAGTATCTCTTCTCCTGAGTAAATATCTAGGAGTAGAGTAGTTAAGTCCTAGGATATGTGTGCTTAAACACTTCTTTACACAGAGTAAGGTATGATCAATTACTTGAAATGCTATGGACATATTTTATAAGCAAAACAACTGGGTTTTTGCAATGGTAGAGCTATTGTTAACTTTGAAAACTGATAATAGTCTCAGAGTGATAGGTGAGAAACTTTTTAGAATAGAATTAGGAAAAACTATGAAGTGAGAAGTTTGGACAGGGAGTGTTGATGGACTTGAGTTTGCTATGAAGAGTAGCAGATAAGGAAGTTGTGGTATTTCGAAGGTGTCAACTGTCATTTTTAAAGGAGTAATTTTACATTATGTGAATTGTACCTCAATTATAAAAAAAAGAAACAAAATGTTTGACATACAGGTCACACCTTAAGCCATGTAAATCAGCATCTCTGTGGGTGGGACCTGGGCATTCACTTTTTAAAAATCTCACCCAGTGATTGTAATATATAGCCAATGAGGAGTCATGGTCTATGTAGGGTTGGCAAACTCAACCTGTAAAGGGCCAGACAAATATTTTCAGCTTTGAGGGCTATAAAGTCTTCATCTTCACTCCTCAACTCTGCTGTTGAAGCATGAAAGCAGCCACATCATCAATATGTAATGAATAAGCCTACTGTATTTTAATAAAGCTTAAAATAACAGGTGGTGGGCCAGAGTTTGCTCACCATTGATCTAAAGGCTAGACGATGGAGAAGGCGGTTCCAGAGCCTTGAGAGAGATAGAAAATAACCTCCTAGGCAGAACCAGATCTAGAGCTCTGTTCTGTTGCTCATTTTATTTTTCATTATTTTTTTTTAATTTTTTAAAAAGGATTTTATTTATTTATTCATGAGAGACACAGAGAGAGAGAGGCAGAGACATAGGCAGAGAGAGAAGCAGGCTCCATGCAGAGAGCCCAATGCAGAACTCGATCCTGGGACTCCAGGATCACGCCCTGGGCCAAAGGCAGGCACTCAACCACTGAGCCACCCAGGCATCTCTGTTGCCTGTTTTAGTTCTTCACATTGGACATACTTACTTGAGAATAAACATCTTAGTGTTGAAAACAAAATGTTAGAAAGCCAAGACTAATACTTATTTTTAATTCCAGCTGCAAAAGATAAGGAAAAGAATAAAGAGAAGAAATTCAAAGAATTTGTGAGAGTGAAGCCAAAGAAAAAAAAGAAAAAGAAAAAGAAAACCAAACCTGGTAATTTTTTATCCTTTGGGGTGTTTCACTTGGGTTTCTTACCATGGGTGTGGAGGGATTACTTTGTCCCCAGTCCTGGTCTCTGAGCTTGCATGGAGGAGAAGAGGGTCCAGAAGGCCTTTACAGGAGCTTGTGGGCTCAGCCTCCCCTTGGTAGGGGAGGAATCTATTCATCCAGGTGTTACAAGGCCATATTGGCATTTAGGAAGGCCTTCTTTCTTGCTGCACTGGCCAGTATTACCTGTCATATGGTAGTGCGTGTGAAAGCATTATAGTAGAAGATATATAGATGAATGACTGTATTTGTTTGCACACACAACTCTTTCTTTTCTTTTTAAGACTTTATTTTTAAGTAATTTCTACACACATCGTGGGGCCATAACTCACAATGTGGGGCCATAACTCACAAGAGTTGCATGCTGTACAAGCTGAGCCAGCCAAGTGCCCCTTGTACACACAACTCTTGTTCTTTTTTTTTTTTTAAGGTTTGTTTGTTCATTTGTTTATTTATTTATTTATGAGAATAGAGCTGAGGTTGAGGGACAGAGGCAGAGTGAGAAGGAGAGAGATTCTTAAGCAGACTCTGTGCTGAGCACAGAGCCCAAAGTGGGGCTCGATCTCATGATCCTGAAATCCCAACCTGAGCTGAAGGCAGATGCTAAACTGGCTGAACCTCCCCGGACCTCTACACACAACTCTTAAAAACATATCTCTGGACCCTTTCAATAAAGGATTCACTTCTTATAAAGTGTGTCTAGCTCCTACAAAGATGTTGGTTAAGAAAATCAGTGTTTCAACTTTGGGAGCCAAAGGGATGCCATGTTTTATTCTTAATGTATCTTCTGGCTTAGAAAAACAGTCTTATCAGAAAAAAGGGGAGAAGGGTGATGGTGAGGAGGAAGCTTTTGGTTTTGAGGTTCTTGGGGGTTGCTAGAAGTATTAATCCCTAAATCTGTCCCTTTATAGTTTAATTGCCTCTTTGTCTTGGAATTATTTGAACAGTGAAGCTATTGGTTGGATAGGATTGATTCTGGAATGCCCTGATAATATGTGGGGGTGCTAATTCCTCTTGATCCTGTCTTCCAGAATGCCCTTGCAGTGAGGAGATCAGTGATACCTCCCAGGAACCTTCTCCACCCAAGGCATTTGCTGTCAACAGGTGTGGGTCCTCACATAAGTCTGGGGTCCATATGAGCCCACAGCTCCATGGCTCAGAATCTGGAAACCATAAAGGGAAAGTGAAAGTATCTGGTAAGGAGGCTGTCTGCTGACTTGATCATTTGTAATAGCACTGTACGCAGAGAAGGCTGGATTATGTTGATACTGTAACTTACTCCCCAGGCCCTCTGCAAGTACAGTCTGTTTTCAAAATAAAGAAGTACATCAACTAAAGCAAAGGCTATTAGGTGTGCCTTTTCTGAACTTCCCTTCTCTCCAACTTTGGTCTTAGTTGGTCTCTTACCTCCAGCCAGTATGTCTATAACCAAAGCCATCATACCCCGTTCTCTTTCACACCTGCCCCTTTCATTCCTGCATTTCTTATTGATGGACTCTATATCTAACCTGGTTGCTTGGGGGAATCTGAGTCAACCTTGAATCATCTTCTCTAGCAATTTAGAGAGTGATTGTGAGTTTATGAGTTAATATAATAAATATATGGAAAGTACTTAGAACAGTGTCTGGTACAAAATAAGTGATCAGTAAAGGTTAGCTGTCATTATAACTAATCAGGCACCGAGATCTAGTGATTCTGGTTCTGATTATCCCTGGAATCTGCCCCTTCTTCATTTCCCATTGTCTACAGAGTTTTAAAGGTGGCTCTGGATGTAGACTTGACAGTAAGCCATTCTGGCTGGAAGAGATGAGGTTGAGGAACATGTTTAAGTCATTAGGATGATGATCTGTGTAGTCCATGAGAAGTTGCAGCTTCTCTGTCAATGAGCTCTGTGACCTTGAGTTGCCATTTACTATGGGCCTCACTCTCCGTAAAATGAGGAAATCAAGTTCAGTTCATCACTAGGCAGCATATATCATTTGGGTTATTGCTAGATGACAGGCCCAAGGAACAGATTGGAGGTCCTGTTTCCCAGCTCTGTGAAAGTTCATAGAGGAGTGAGGCTAGAAGGTCACTTCCACTCTTAACATTCTAGGTTTTTGAGAATTTTGTAACTATACTTTAAAATTGTGACTGTTGTTTTTCCTTTCCTCTCAGAGGAGGATAATCTGAGTGAGTCTTCTTCTGAGAGCTTTCTTTGGAGCGACGAAGAGTATAGTCAAGATGTTGATGTGACCACCAACCCAGACGAGGAGCTCGATGGGGATGACCGCTATGATTTTGAAGTGGTCCGCTGCATCTGTGAGGTTCAGGAGGAAAATGACTTCATGATTCAGGTAGGTAGAGCTTCTAGGAGACAAGCATAGAAAAACACAAACTGGTCCTTGGAATTTTGAGGAACTGCAGTTTGAATGAGTCATGTTAGAATCCCCGGCCCGATAGACAGTATTATCAGCAGCACATTGAGATTTACTCTTTAGTTTGGCTTCCACTGAATCACAGGCTGGCGTAAATAGCCTATTAATAGCCTAAGAGAGGACTTGAAACATCACTGAGTCTGAACACCTCCTGCTCCAGGCACCTCCAGTTGCTTGGGGCAACTGGGACCCACAAATGGGAAGGGCCTTGCCTGTGGTCACACAGTGAGGAGTTAAACAGCAGGGATCTGAATCTCTGGAGTAGTAGTTGAATCTTCTTATGGTCCCTTACATTCTCTCCGATGTAAAATTTCTATATGGCCTTAAGAAATGGAGGCCAGTTTTATAACTTGTTTGTTTCTTGTTCTTTAATTTCCTAACATTTGTATCTGTCATCTTCATCTCTGGGATGTGCCTGTGGTGTAGGCCTCCCTGTCTCCTTGGGGACAGCATCACTGGCCTGCACCTGCTTGCCTCTGGCCCTTCTCTTGCTCTTAATGACAGTTCTGGTGGAGGTGGTTGCTGGCTGGCTGACTCCAAAGGCTGTCATAAATACCCTGCGTGTCTTGGCAGCTGCCTGGACTATCCAGGGAACCTGAGTTTTTCAAGTAAGTCATGGTTATGTTGGATAGGATTCTTTGGCGTTTCTTTGTTTTTCAGTAGCCTTCATGCTAACCTCTGGGAATTCAGAGTACATAAATGGTCTCAAATAGTACCTGATTATTTATGACCTTTAGTAAGCCTTAAGTCAGTGGTTTTCAAACCTTTTCAACATCAGAACCCTTTTCCTAATGAAATTTTTCATAGAACCACAAAATGTATAACAAGTTTAAAAGCAGTAGCTTTGAAGGTTCAGAATAGATCGTCTTCACTTTTGAGCTTGAAATGTGAATGGCATGCTTTTTCCCATGAAGTCTGATATACATTCAGGGTTGTGCATGACAGTTGCCAAGAAACATTTCAGTGACTGTAGTTTTTCTCTTTTTGTGAGATGGGGCTGTATGGGTGACTTTTTCCTAAAGTGCATGCTGTGTGATCACTTTTAATCAGAGATGGGAGGGAAAGCTTTGTTCCAAGTATAGCACAATACTGAGCTAACCTGGTAGTACAGAGTTATGTGTACTGGTGGATGTGTTGTCTTAACTTTTAAGTTTGGGACACATCTAAATGTACATTTTTTTGTTTTAGTTTTTAAAAAATCTTATTTTTTAAAATATACCCATTTACACAACCCTTGAAGCTCAGTAGATTACAATTTATAAACTCTTACACAACATGGAAACTATTGTTTAAGTAGAATTTTTTTTTTAAGTTTGGTTTTTAAAAGGATGTTGCAGATGGTTTTTATCCTCTCTCTGGACATTTGATAAATTCTGGGCCTTGGAAGCCTGATTTGGTCTTCATTTGTCCATAGAAATGTTTAGTGGGTGAGTAATGACAGCCCTTCCTCGCAGGGCTATTCCAGCTAATCAGTGTAAGAGACCTAGTTCTGATCTACTGTACTTGTTCCTTTGACTTTTCTGTAAGTAGCAAAGATGATGGGATGTTCAAGGAGGTAGAACTTGTTGTCATTATGTGCTCTATGAAGAAACTTAAGTTGGAGCTGTTGAGGCCATACCAGCTGTTGTAGGGCAGAGTCAGGATCATCTCCAGCTTCCCAGGCCGTGGCTTCCCCTAGTTCACCTCACATCAGTGCTTGTGGCTTCCTGTCTTGTATGTGGTGATGATGATCTCACTTCAGAATGCCTCGAGTTTTGCCTTAGAAGACTTTTCTCTGCTGTCCACTTGCTGTCCAGCTGGCTTTGTGGTATAGAGGGACAGTTTTTGACTTTCCCTGTCATTGTGAGCAATGTACTTTTTCCACTCAGTAACTTTATCAAAAGACATACATTTGGAGGGAGCTAACTGGAACATATATAATTTAAACTTTCTAAATATATTCATTATCTAGTTTTAAATGCATTCATCATCTAGGAAGATTCAATCATTATTTTTTAAATAAAATTTTTTACTTACGTTGGTAATTTGTACCACCTTAGAATACATTTAGAGTTTGTTTTCTAGAAGGTGCATGCATTAAGGAGTAACTTTCTCTGATCATTTTCATTATCTGATTGGTATTAACATACTCAAGTAAATTATTATTTGATTTTTATTTACCAGTGCTAATAATTTAAATCGTTGGGAGGTTAAAATCCTACTTAATAATTATGAATATTTGCAAAATCTGGGTAACTACATAAAAATGAACATCAGGAAATCCATTTGATATTTAAATTGTCGTAACTGCTCTAGGGCAGGTTTGGGCAAACTTTTTCTTAAAAGGGCTAGGTGATAAATATTGTAGGTTTTGAGGGCCATATGTTATTTATTGCAGCTACTCAGCTTTGCCTCAATCACCCATAGGCATTGCATAATAAATGAACATGGATGTCCTCATATGATACTTTGCTTATGAAAATAGGACTTGAACTGAATTTAGCCTTTGGGCTGTAGTTTGCTCTAGACTAAAATATATTAGGTGTAAAACCTAGTAAAAGTTGTATAGCAGCTCTGTTTTGTTTTTTTAAAGATTTTATTTATTTATTCATGAGAGAGACAGAGACAAGGCAGAGACATAGGCAGAGGGAGTAGCAGGCTCCCAGCAGGGAGCCTGATGTGAGGCTTGATCCCGGTACTCTGGGATCATGCACTGAGCCGAAGGCAGATGTTCAACTTTTGAGCTACCCAGGCGTCCCTTGTATGACAGTTTTAACCAGAAGTCCATTTTAAAAGCTTTGTTTGTTTTAAAATTCATATTATTTGTTTGTTGCTAGCTAATGCGTTCACATAGTTTAAAGTCTAAAAGTTATACATAGGTATACAGAGAAAAATTTGACCCCCACTTCCCCTTCCTTGGAAACAGCCTTTATCAGCTTCTTGTGTAGCATTCTGGAAACACTCTGGCTAAGCAAGCAATAACAAATATGTTGTCTTCTGTTTTATCTTTCTTTCTTTCTTTTTTTTTTTGTGGAAAGATAACAAAATTTACATTTTTAAGTGTATATAGCATTAGGTGAATTGGCATTCATGTGAGTACATTCACATTGCTGTGCAACCATCTTTTAAAAAAAAACACAAATATTACTTTTTATGTAGTATTTTTAGTATCTTTTCTCATTTAAAAATATAGAAGTTGAAGCCTATTCCATTTTGTTTTATTTATTTATTTATTTATTTATTTATTTATTTATTTACTTATGATAGTCACAGAGAGAGAGAGAGAGGCAGAGACACAGGCAGAGGGAGAAGCAGGCTCCATGCACCGGGAGCCTGATATGGGATTCGATCCCGGGTCTCCAGGATCGCGCCCTGGGCCAAAGGCAGGCGCCAAACCGCTGCACCACCCAGGGATCCCGCCTATTCCATTTTGAAACATAAAAAAGCTTCTTCATTCTTTTTTATGGCTGTTGCATAATGGAAGGATCATCATTTATTTATGTTGATGACATTTAGATTGTTTCTAACCTTAACAGTAATGTAATGAATAATTTTGTTTATGTACACCTGTCGGACCAAGTTTTGAAAGTAGAATTCCTGGGCCACAGGTTATGTGCATGTATAATTTTGACAAGTATTATTTGACATAATTATTATTATGTAATAATTTATTACATAAATCCTTGTTGGAGGCTGTGCCAACAAACAGTCTTATGAGCATCCTTTTCAGTATAGGGTATTATCAAACTTTATTTTTGCTCTTCTGATAAGTGATAAAAAGGAGTGCCTGGGTAGCTCAGTCCCCTGAGTGTCTGACTCTTGATTTTAGCTCAGGTGATGGTCTCAGGATCCTGAAACCGAGGCCCTCATCAGGCTCTGCACTCAGCAGGAAGTCTGCTTGAGATTCTCTCCCTCTCCCTCTCCTTTTGCCCCTCCCCCTGCTGGCATGCTAGTGCATGCTCTTTCTCTAAAATAAATTTTAAAAAAATAAAAAATAGGTGAGTAAATAGCCTATTGGTATAGCCATTTTGTAATTTTTTAAAAAGATATTTATGAGAGAGAGCGTGAGTGCACATGAGCCAGGGGAAGGACATAGGGAGAAGGAATAGCAGATGCCCCGCTGAGAAGGGAACCCTACTTGGGGTTTGATTCCAGGGCCCAGGTATCATGACCTGAGCTGAAGGCAGATGCTTAACTGAGCCACCCACGCATCCCTGTATTTATTTTTAAATAAAAAATTTTTTAAATTTCATATTTGTAGCATTTGGAAAATGCAGAAAATCACAAAGAATGAAACAGTTACCCAGAATATTTTTACCCAGGGATAAGCACCGTTAATATTTTGGAATACACATGTTTATATAAATGAAAATTATGCCCTATAAATAGTTTTTCATGAGAATAACACTTTCAGGATAAAAGTGTTATAAACATTTCAGGCAGTACATAAACATATAAAGAATTACTTGATGTTTATATCTAATCCCCAAACCTAGAAATATTAATCTGTATGCATATTATTAGTTTAAATGATTTCACATTAATTTATATTAATTTAAGTAACTACATTAATTTATTCTTTTAGTGGTTGATTTGAAAATGCATCTTTTTATTTAAGAATTAAATATTTTCCTTTGACCTGTCTGTTCATGTCCTTTATCCATTTTTCGTTGGATGGTTGGTCGTTTTCCTACTCATTTGTATAGGCTTTTGTAGATCTTGCTTTGTATTGGCTGTGAGAATAGTTACAACTAACTACTTGTACCCACTTTGCCATCTGTCTTTTGACTTTCAGATTTTTAATTTGTTTTTATGAGTCAACTCTATCAAATGTTTCTTTTTTTTTTTTTTAAGATTTTATTTACTTACTCAGAGACACAGAGAGAGACAGAGACAGGAGACGCAGGCTCCATGCAAGGAGTCTGATGGGACTCATATGGGACTCGATCTTGGGACCCTAGGGTCATGCCCTGAGCCAAAGGCAGACACTCAACCGCTGAGCCACCCAGGTGTCCCTATATCAGACTTTTCTTTAATGGCTTCTGCAACTTGAATAACAAATTGCTTCCTCATTGGAAGTTCATAAAAGTTTACAGAAAAATTTGTAACAGAATTTTCCCATGGTTGATTCTGGTACTTTTGAAGTTTCACTTCTTCTTAAAGCGATGTAAATATTTGATCCACCTGGAATTTATCCTGGTATAAGGTGTGAGGGCCATGGCTCCCCAGTTGTCCCAACACCATGCCCCATTACTGAAATGTCGCCTTTGTTTATTTTATTTCCATATGTATTTGGATCACTTTTTGGATTCTCCTTTTCTGTTGCTCCATCTGTCTATATATTTGCTTATACAATTCTATTTTAATTATTTTATCTTTATTTACCTCTGATAGGGCGATAACCCCTTTTGTTCTTTTTTATAAATTTCCTGGCTATTAATTTTAGGATCAGCTTCTATCCAGTTCTGCAGTTATTTATTTATTATTAATTTGGTACTACCTTATTATTATAAATTTACCTGTTACCTAGAATGACTTCCTTACAATGACTCTTGCTATCCTGGAATAAGATATTCCTTACCAACTAGTCTTTGTGTCCTTTAAATAGTATTTTAAAATTTTCTTCGCAGAGATCTTGCATGTTTTATTCTTAGATATTCTTGGATATCTTATTCTATTCTTAGATAGTCTTAGGTTTATTCTTGGATATTTTATATTTTCTGCTATTATTCTTGTTCATTTCTAAATTTTAGCTTTTAAAAACAAATAACGTTTTTCAGCCAAACCCATATGAAAAAGTTAATTTGAAGTTTTCAACTTCCATGTATTTGAATTTTAGTGAATGCCTGTTCTCAAGAGATTTCAAAAGTCATTAGTGAAACAGACTTTCATTCTTAATTCTGCTTTTTGCTACTCTTTATTGTTGTGCACCCTTTACTTTCCCCATGAGCCTTAGTTTCTTCATCTGTAAATTAAAGAATCTGGATCGAATCTTAGCTGAAGTGTGACTTTCAGCTTTGCCTATGTTGATTCTGATGCAGTTAGCATCCTAAGAGATTCCCAGCTGCCTACAAAAGCTCTCTTAATGCTGGGGCCTGACTCCAATAGCTGAGGACCATCTGAGCTTTAGTCCCTGTGGCCAGGGTGGTGGCCTACCATCAAGGCTGTGCTGGGAAGGATACACATTGTCCACCTTGCAGAGCTTTCTGTTTGGTTAGGTAGTTAAAGGCTTAGGGTCCTGGTTTAAGATTGCATGAAGTGTCCTGGTATCTCATTTGGCATTGCTTTTCCTTTCCATTCCCTCCAGACCCTTCCTTACCCTTCAAGTTTACTATCCTCAGGCCATCCACACAACTCCCAGTGCTGCCTTCATTATCTGCTCCTTTCTTTCCCTCTTTCCCTCCTGTTTCTCCTTCTCCCCTGTTCCCCTCTAGCCCCTTACTCACTTAAGGCAGTGGAGCCTCAGAGTAAAAGAACTAGCTTTGCCACTAGCCAGGCCTGTGTTCTGATCCACTGTTGCCTCTCTTCAGCTGTGTGACCTTTGGTAAGATTTAGAGAGAATAAACTCAAAGTGTTAGCATGTGCTTTTTCCAGGAGGTATCAAAGTAAATTAGGTTGCCCAGTCGTAGTAGTAATATGTGCCTGATACATGAAGACTGTGTGCTGGGCTCTGTGATGGCAGTTTTTCTATATAACCCCATGATTCCTCACAAACAGTTCCCACGGTCAGTAGGAAGAGTACCCCATTTGCAAGTGGGAAAACTGAAACCCAGGGAGGGGAAGTGACCTGTTAAAGGTCACACAACTAATGAATATCTGAGCTAGAATTCAGACTCAGTTTTTTGTCTTTTCAAGTTAGTCTTCCTCTAAGGACTTGAATATTTTTTTCCCTCTGTTCTCATAAAGTGACTAGAAAAGTGAAAGCCTCTAGAAACAGGAGTGAAAATAGTCATTTTTCTTAGATTAGCATGGTTTTATAGATCTAAATGGTCTTCATCTGTGCTGTCCGGTACAGTAGCCAGTAGCCTCATGTGGCTTTTAAGCACTTAAGACATGGCTAATAGGACTAAGGAGTTGAATTTTAAGTTAATTTAAATTTAAAGAGCCACAGGTGGCTAGTGGGTGCCATTGAGGCTGGCACAGTTGTAGATGAGGGGTTGCAGCTCAGGTCCTGAGTAGGTCATTTGGGAGCATTCTCCCTCCCCTTTCCTTCTCCCTCCCACTGCCCCTCCCACCACAGTGGGGGTTGTTTTTGGATGGAGGATACCTTCTTGAGTTTAATTTTTATTGCTTCTTTAATTCTAACAGTGTGAAGAGTGCCAGTGCTGGCAGCATGGGGTCTGCATGGGATTACTGGAAGAAAATGTGCCTGAGAAATACACCTGTTATGTTTGCCAAGACCCTCCAGGTAGAGATTTCTGGAGTCAGGGATTTTAACAATATGTAACCTTTTCCACAGCCAACCATCCAGCAGCCTCACTGTCTCTGGTCTGAGAGTTACTTCTCTGACATGGCTAGACTGACTCCTTCTTGCCCCTGTTGCTAGCCTACCTGGTAGCCTGCTATCCTGAACTTTGCAGTGAGAGAGCATGTGTGAAGCTTGTGGAAAGCCTAGCCTTGAGCTATAATTATTTTTTTATTGTAAAAATTGTATAATATATGATCTACCCTCTTATCAAATTTTTAAGTGTACAGTACAGTATTGTTTATAAACTATTAGCACAATGTTATACAGCAGATCTCTAGAACTTTTTCATCTTGCATGTCATGACTGAAACTATAAACTGTGGAATGCTTTACAGGTTTGCGTGTTTAGGGGCCATGCCAGTCTTCTCTGTATTGGGCTAGTTTTACAGTATGTACTGCTGGAGTAAGCACCTTTTGCTTTTATTGAAGGTTCTTGAAGATGTGGGTGGTCTTTGGCTTTTTGGGGCTGTTGGAGGGTTAGGAACCTGCCTCTGCTCCCTCTGGTGGCACCTGCCTTCCATTGCATCATTGCCACATGGAGGAGAGACACCATTGAGGGGAAGGGGAAAGGTGTAGTTGATAGGGCTTAACTGCTCTCCAAACCAGCTAATTAATTCTGTAACAAGATCAGTTAGTTTCATTGTTCCATAGCTGCATGGCTGGCCTGTGGCTTTTGGGTTCCCCTTTCCAGAAGTCTTACATATCTGTGGTTCTTGTCTTGCCGTCAGTGGGGTGGTGACATCTTTTCCCTTCACCACCTGTAAGATTTCTCCTTTTGGCTCCAGTCCCGTGATCTCAGGTGAGGCAAGGCTAGACAATGCTTAAGTGCCTCTACTTCTGTTGATCCTTTTTGTCTTATGAAGTGGGCCTGGCAGGGACTCCTAGTCCCTTTTTTGCTTATGAGGAAAAAATTGATGCCCAAGGACATGAATGACTTTCCCATTCTCATTAACCAAATTGGAATTAGAACTGATTTGTGGTGTCAAATCTTGATTTTGCTGGTTGTGAAGAGAGGGGCTAGTCACTGTAGTTTGTGTTCTAGCAAGTGTGTCCCCTTGGGACCTGATGACTTCTGTTGTGACACTGTATCTCCTTGTGCTAGATTAGTCCACAGATGGAGAGGAATCTGCTCATTTGTCCCTTTATTCTAAGGAAAGAATATGGCCAGAAGATTAGTTTATGAATCATAGAATATTATTGATGGGCAGGATCTCAGAGACCACTTAGTTCAGCCCTGACATTTGATAGGTGGGCAAGTATAGGCCCAGAAGGGACATGAGGCTAAGATCAGTCAGCAACTTAGTGCCAGATAGGAGACAAGAGCCATGGTCTTTGACTTTAGTTTTAGCAAATAGGTGGTACTGTTCTAAATCCTGTTGCTTAGGCCACTCATGCAGCAGGTGCCTCTGAAATGCCACACATAGTCCCTAGGGCTCCTTAGCACTGTTTAAAAATCTCTTTTGCCTACTTTATTATCTCTCACTCCTTCCCTCCCTTTACTTTTCCCTTTTTACAAACCCTACACACCATCTTCATCAACTCCTCTGCACTTGCTGAACTTTTACAACTCTAATTGCCAATGCTATAAATAGACTCCTCCTTGAATTGAGTACTCTGTGTCTTTTACATTTATGTTTATATTTTATAGTCTATGTTTGACTCTGCAGTGTCTTAGACCAGAATTTTGACCTAACAGATTTCTTTTTTTTTTTTTTTTTTTAAGATTTTAAAATTTACTCATTTGAGAGAGAGGGAGAGACAGAGCCCAAGCAGGGGGTGAGAGAGAGGGAGGAGAAGCAGACTCCCTGCTGAGCAGGGAGCCCCATGTAGGCCTTGATCTCAGGACCTGAAGATCATGATCTGAGCTGAAGACAGATGCTTAACCATCTGAGCCACCCAGGCACCCCCAGATTATTCTTTAAAGGTTACTTAAAGAGGGGATCCCTGGGTGGCTCAACAGTTTAGCACCTGCCTTTGGCCCAGGGCACAATCCTGGAGTCCCAGGATCGAGTCCCACGTCAGGCTCCCAGCATGGAGCCTGCTTCTCCCTCCTCCTGTGTCTCTGCCTCTTTCTCTCTAATCATAAATAAATAAATAAATAAATCTTAAAAAAAAAAAAAAGGTTACTTAAAGATGTTTTTAACAGAATTGATGACATCCCTACCATGTGTTTTAGTAAAGCCAGAAAGAGCCCAAAGACCTTAGTAGGGATTGTATGGTTATTTCAGGGTTTTTATAGATATGGAGAGGTAAACGCTTGTCTGGTTGAAAGTTGTTCCCTAGGCTTTTGGAGCAGGTAACATCGCTGAGTCCTGTGTAGTTACAGTTCTTCCTGAGGATCCTTGTAATAAACAAGACCACGGAAACCATCCAATTCATCTGTTACTGCAATAGATGGGAAATGAAGGTGCAGAGAAGGGAGGGCGCCTATTTTTTATATTTAGTAAGGTGGGAGGTAACAGTTGGAAGGGGGACTTGGAGCTTCTTTACACTTGATAAATCCATTCAAGATTCTTCTGCCAAATGCTGGGGATACAACCATGAACAAGATGGTTCCTATTATTTTTGCTCTAAGTGGGGTTTGGGCCAGAAACAGATGTCAAAATAAGTCAAATAAGCAAGATGTTAGCTGGGCATGACTGCTCTTTGACAGGGGGTAGGGGTAAGGGGAAATACGGTAAGCAACCAGTATCTGGGAACTTATCTGGGAACCAGTTAAAAGCATTGAAGAGGCTTTCTTACTTTGGAAGGTAACATAAGGCCTGTCTGAGGGGAGTGAAAAGATGCCAGTCCTTCAGAGACCTTCGAAAATAATGCTCCAGAGGGGATCTAGAGCAGAGATCATAAGACCAAAAACTTGGATGTTTTCCAGAAACTGAAAGGAGGCCACTGTAAGGATAAAGCAAGGAGGGCAGGAAGGAGCTGGGTCTTGTCAGCCTCATTAGGCTAGTGTTAGGGCCTTGGCTTTTTTTCTTTTCTTTTCTTTTCTTTCTTTTTTTTTTTTTTTTTTTTCTGTATTCAGTAGGAGGTCATTGAAGGTTTTAAATAGGAGGGTACGACGATGTGATTTAAATTTAAGGAGATACCCAGGTTCCCACTTCACCTCTGGCCCGTTCTAAGATGTCAGAAAATATAGGTCTTACTGCCTTATTCCAACCCCTGGTAGAGAGCCCAGAATATAGTAGGTGCCAAGTACATGTTTATTGGATGAATAAATAAAATGAACATACTGGTCCATCCTTCCAGTAATTTATGTGATAATTGTGCAGTGATGCAATGGTCTGTGTTTCCTTCAGACCAAGTATTAACTCTCTGATTGTCACTGCTTTAGGTCAAAGACCTGGCTTCAAGTACTGGTATGACAAGGAGTGGTTGAGCAGGGGACATATGCATGGCCTGGCATTTTTGGAAGAGAATTACTCCCACCAGAATGCCAAGAAGATTGTGGCCACCCACCAGCTTCTCGGAGATGTGCAGAGAGTGATCGAGGTTCTGCATGGCCTCCAGCTCAAGATGAGCATCTTGCAGTAAGTGTGGCACCTCCAGCTTTGGGGATGAGTCTGATTTGACATGGTCTGGTGGGGGAGGGGGCGCAAGATAAATTTGAGATTGGAAAGCCACAAAATCAGTAATAAGACCAATGAGTTTGAGACTTTTACTAAAAAATTTTCAGCTATGTCTCACGCTTTTGGCGAAGATCAAGTGTAGTGTCTGTTCTTAGCGGTTTATTTTTTTATTTTTTAAAGATTTTATTTATTCATGAGAAACACACAGAAAGAGAGAGGCAGAGACATAGGCAGAGGGAGAAGCAGTTTCCATGCAGGGAGCCTGATGTGGGACTCCATCCTGAGACTCCAGGATCATGCCCTGAGCTGAAGGCAGGTGCTTAACCGCTGAGCCACCCAGGCATCCCTGTTCTTAGCAGTTTTATATCTGATACATCCTCTGTCTGAGGACAATATATTATTATTATTTTTTTTTAAAGATTTTATTCATTTATTCATGAGAGACGCAGAGAGAGGGAGAAGCAGAGACACAGACAGAGGGAGAAGCAGGCTCCATGCAGAGAGCCCAACGTGGGACTCGATCCCTGGTCTCCAGGATCATGCCCTGGGCTGACAGCAAAGCGCTAAACCTCTGAGTCACCCAGGCTGCCCTGAGGACAATATATTAAATGGATTTTGGAACTAGATGTAATAGGAGCTTGTTCCAGCCACTCCATGCATTGACCTGATAATTGTAGTATTTCCAGGAACGTTGCACCCCCTTGGGGGGAAAATGTCAGTTACATGATAAACATTAAAAAAAAAAAAAAAAAAAGAACCTTATTTAGGTAGAATTTATATATAATTAAGTTTACTCATTTTACGGGTTCATTGAGTTTGGACAAATGTATTCACCCTAGTAACCACCACCATAATGAAAATACGGTGTATGCATTTATAGTTTATGTATTGTTCTGGGTACAGTTCTGAATTTTTTTTATTGTGGTAAATAAAATATGCATAATATGAAATTTATATTTTATAAAGAGTCTTACATGTTTTTAATATATAGTTCAGTAGTGTTAAATACATTTATCTTGTTGAAACCAGTCTCCTTAACTCTTCATCTTGCAGAACTGCAACTCTGAATTGGTTAAACAACTCCTTTCCATTTTGCCTCCTCCCTGCCTCTGGGGACCACCATTCTGCTTTGTGTTTCTATGAAACTGACTACTCTAAATGCCTCATATAAATAGGATCCCACAGCATCTGTCTTCTTTGTTATTATTTCAACTCACTTAGCATAGTATCTTCAAAAATTCATCTGTAGTATGGCCTGTGTCTGAATTTCCCTTTTTAAAGGCTAAATAATCATCTGTTACAGGTAATGCTGCATTTTGTTTATCTGTTCATCCTTAACACCCTTGACAGTAAACAAAGTAAGATTAAAAGCTGCTGGAAGAGATAATATTGGCAGGCCTGCTCTCCAGCCTAATAGTTCCTCAAAAGTCTTTCTCTTAATGGCTTGCTTATGCAAAGAATTTTAAGTGTTCTGGAACTGGACTTCTGACTTTTAGTGGCTAGAAGTTTGAGGAGTGAAATTGAGTGTAAATTCCCCTTCCATGGTTGCATTCTATGTGTCAGATGACCCAAGTTCATGTAAGTTCTGAGAAAGACATGTAGCTCTTACTGGGGTCTCTTGGCTTTTGTAACCTACTCCCATTTTACCAAATAGGAGATCTGAAGCCTTATATGAGGCAGTTGCTCTCCCATGATTACCAGGGGTAGAATCAGGTCTAGAACCCCAGGCTTGGCTCCTATCAAGTATTTGTCCTCACCTTTCTAACTTCCTTCTCAATGTTCCATGCATTTTCCAGCAAGATTTCCTTTGTGTAAGTTAGTCCTGGAGGCCCCTCAGCAGCAGGCTCAGTGTCAGAGCCCTGGGATGGTGGAACGGGGGTTTTGCTTTCTCTTGCATTCTTGTGCATATAGGCCTGGTGGCTTCAAGAACTGGCAGGACAAGGAGTGTTTGAGCAAGGTATATATATTGGTATATATATATACCAATTCAGACATGGTATATATATTGGTTTGGGTATAAGCTAAGGTACTGTAACAAAGACCCAAAAAATAGAGGCTAAAAAAAAAAAGAAATATTCTTTGTCACATAATGAATGGTCCATGGGTAGTAAGGGATCCAGGCTAGGCAGATGGCCTTTTTTCCAGGATTCCACCTGTGGCCTTGGAGACTTGGGTTCCTTCTGTCTTATGGCTCTGGCATTCCATTGGGGTTCTTCTCACCTGCGTGGTTGAAACAGCCTCACTGTACCTCAACTGTTCCAGCCCCCAGGTGGGGAAAAAGAGAAACAGGGGAAAGCAGGCAGCCTTCGTGAACACACCTAACTGAAGAGAAGGCTGTCCATGTGCTCTGTTTGAACCCAGGAGTAGGGAAGGAGGTGGGTATAAGAGAATGGGAAGATAATTGCTGGGGAAGTTAGCTGTCACTGTGACAATAGCTGTTGAAGTGAACTGAATCAAGTGACAGCCCTGGATAAGGTATCAGAGGTAAACTTGGGGCACCTGAGTGGCTCAGTCGTTAAGTGTCTGACTCTTGATTTTGGCTCAGGTCATGATCTCGGGGTCGTGAGATTAAACCCCATGTCAGGCCCTGTGCTCAGTGGGGAGTGTCCTTGAGATTCTTTCTTCCTCTGCCCTTACCCCCTTCACTTGTGAGCACTCTCTCTCTGTCAAATAAATCTTTAAAATATGTCAGAGACAAGCTTTTCCTCACATTTTATAAAATCAGAAAACTTTATCCCAAATTGATTTCTTCTTAATGAGATGCCAGAAATTGAAGCTGATAGAAGGTGGTCTGTGTAAGGGCCGGGAAAAACCTCAGGTGATGCTCATGATTGTAAACTCTGCTTTATTTCTTTTCATTTGAAGATGCATTCGGATGGTGTTTTCTTTTTTCTTACTGAAATACCAGTGCTCCTGGCTCTATCCCATGTTCTGGAACCTTTTCTATTCTGAATTCTCCTTTAGGTCCTTCCTCTTTATAGCATTGACTTTGTAGTGGAATTAAATCTGACTTTTCCTAGCAATTCAGATGAAGGTATAGGGAGATCTTGTTCATCATTATATGTGGAGAAAAGATCCTGGTGGGGTGGGGGAGTTGGTCCCATTATGTCTGTGTACACATGAGTAGTCTCTGTTGTCACAAGTTCTGGGTCCTCATTCTCAGAAATGCTGTTCCTAAGTGGCTTGGCAGGTTTATTTTCAAAGGCAAACTATAACTGGTAGTAACCTCAGAGCATCTATTGTCATTTAAAAAGTAGCATATGTGGTTGTACATTCCTTCTTCATAAAGGCCAGGAAGTTATCTTTGTGTGGAAAAGTAGCTGGGGCTTCAGGTATTACCTAGGAGGGCAAAGATTCTAGGAAGGGGGAAGCAAAGACTTGTGATTTTCATGCAAGAGAAGGTCCGTACTGGGGCCTATATGCTCCAGTTAACAGATTTCAGACTATAGTAAACCTGAAAGTTAACAATGACTCTCACTTCCCCTGATTCAGAGGGATGTCTGGCATCTTGTATTCCTGGTACAGATTGTGATACCCTACCAGCAGTGGTCCAGGGACCTACTGCCTTGACTTTGTTGTTTCCTGTCCTTCTCCAGTGGATAGGAGGGGTTGTTGGTGATCGGTGGAGAGGGCGAGCTAAGAAAGGACACTTGTAGCCCTTTGAGAGCAGAATTTTAGGTTCTGTAAGATCACTCCATGCTTTCACGTATGGCCTATTCCATTTGTGCAGGACAGCTTCAATCAAGTGTATGTGGAGGGGTACCCATATATTGGGGTTACTGGTGAGTAAGCTTGTGCTTTCAGTGTATTTCAGCTGGAGGCTGGAAAGGTGCTATCGACTGTATCATGGGATGATTCTTCTTTATCTCAATCACATGGGATTGTTCCAAGCGTCATAGGATGTTAGGCATCCTTGGATTCAGTGAACTAAATGCCAGTAGTACCCGTCAGTCATTGTGGCCATTAGAAAGGTCCCTACACATTTCTGAGGGTCTCTGAACCCAATGTGAGTAGCACCTGTCTCTCTCCAAACACCCCCTAGAGGGCACTGCGCTCCCAGCGAGGAACTCTGGTAACCGATAGGCCTTACTCCAGAAGCCCACTTTTTTTTCCTTCCCTCCCTCCCTTCCTTTTTTCCTTCTTTAAATTTAATGATCAAAGGTGATAGTGGAAGTTTTGGATAGTACAGAAGAGTTAAAAGGTGAAGTTTATCTAGGGTAGCTTTTAAACTGAATAAAATGTATATCCCACAGTGAGAAATATGTTTTATATTCCTCACATATATAAAACTGAAACTAAAATTTCAGTCACTGTTACTTAGAATGGTACAGTCTGATATTTCCTATTCTCTTTTTCCTTTTTCTACAATTGATTATGGTGTTCGCTTCAGCAGCACAGATACTAAAATTGGAACAATACAGAGAAGATCAGCATGGCCCCTGTGCAAGGATGATGCACAAATTCGTGGAGCATTACAAATGATCACGAGCCAGTAGATTAATGTAATGATCCTCCATTGGGTCAAAACTCAAACAGTGAACGATTCTGGGAAACTAAGGTGTTAACACAGTTTAACGTGCACATATTTATAAGCAGAGCTTTCAACAGATTCTCAAAGGAGTCTATGGCTCAAAAAGGGATTAGAATCCTTGTTCTTCAGTAACAAAGTTTTCTCCTTGGAATGGTGAGAGTAAAAGATTTTAGAACAATTTAAAAAATATTTTATTAATGGCTTATATGTAGGTGACTTTGATTCCTGCCCCCTTGACCCATTGTCATTGCATTTTTAAAAAGATTTTATTCATTTGAGAGAGAGAATGAGAATGAGCAGGGGAGAGGGGCAGGTACAGAGAGGGATATGCAGACTCCCCACTGAGCAGGGAGGCCAGTGCTGGACTCGATCCCAGGACCCTGAGATCATGACCTGAGCCAAAGTCAGACTTAACCAACTGAGGCATCCAGGTTACTGAATGTAACTGAAAGTTATTGCATGCCAGGATTATCATGCCTGCTTATTTGGTTAGTTTTAGTAACTCACATTTGAAGAGTACTTTGCTAACAAACTACTTTTATTTGGATTAATGCACTTAATCTTTACCAAAGTCGTTGGCTAAAGGCAGACAAATACTTAGCCTAGTTTTGCAGAGGAGGGAATGGGAATGAGTCTGGCTGAGTGACTTAATACAGCTGCACTGCTGATCAGTGGCTGAACTGAAATGCAGTCAAGTCTTCTGACTCCCAAGTCTAATCTTACCATGAGTGTTCACAGCAGGAGCTTGCCTGCCCGTGATCTCCTCAGAGACCATGAATTTATATTCCCTTTTGCTTAGCAAATGGTGGCTTGTGGCCAGATGGCCCAAGTGGGGAGTTCTTCTTCCTATTGGGAGAGTGGGAATTGAGAAGCCACTGCAGTGGTCGCAGTTACTCCAAAGCCCTTTCTGTGTTTGTCCTCCCAACAGAAGCAGGGAGCATCCTGATCTGCAGCTGTGGTGTCAGCCTTGGAAACAGCACTCAGGGGAGGGGAGATCTCATTCGAAACACATCCACGTCACTGAAGCCAAGAGCAAAGAGGAAGTCCTGAGCTATAGAACTTTGAATGGGGCAGTGGAGAAGCCCTTGCCCCTCCCCATACCCCGGTCTATGGAGGAGTCCTATATTACTAGCGAGCATTGTTATCAGAAGCCCCGTGCCTATTACCCTGCTGTGGAGCAGAAGCTGGTGGTGGAGACTCGGGGCTCTGCCCTCGACGATGCAGTCAACCCCCTCCATGAGAATGGTGATGATTCTCTCTCTCCACGTCTGGGCTGGCCTCTAGACCAAGACAGGAGTAGGGGGGACAGTGACTCCAAATCTAGCTCCCTAAAGGTATGTGGCTCACTTGTACTTGTTCTTAATTTAGTATTTGAGTGCTTGAGCTCCACTTGTAGGGTTCTGTGGAAGATGCTTTTTTTTTTTTTTTAAGATTTTATTTATTCATCAGAGACACAGAGAGAAAGAGAGGCAGAGACATAGGCAGAGGGAGAAGCAGACTCCATGCAGGGAGCCTGATGCAGGACTCGATCCCAGGTCTTCAGGATTATGCCCTGGGCCGAAGGCAGCGCTAAACTGCTGAGCCATCCGGGCTGCCCTGAAAGATGCTTTTTGTAAAATTGTATTTAAATTTGCTTATCAAAAAAAAAAAAATAAAAAAAATAAATTTGCTTATCATAGGTGTTTTCTGGTCAGTTAAAATGGTTGTAAAGTCAGGAGAGCCCAATTAAACCAGAGATCACAGGTTCCAGGAAATGCCCACAAAATGACATAGTCACTAGGGGTGGGAGGTGGAGAGGTGGGAAGAATTGAGAAGGATAGTGTTGACACTTGATAAATGGAAGTTAGGTAGGAAAATTGTTTTTTTTCTTTAATGGCGTTTATGTTGTAATTGCACCTAGCTGCTAAGTCTTAGCATGAGCAAAGAATGAGTAAAATGTTTTGTTAGGCATAAGTTTTTCAGTACAATTGTATGATAGCTTTACTTTGGCTTTTAACTTTGTAGCCCTGACATAAAAACAGTCCATTTCGTCAGAATATTTAATGGTTTCATCAGCTTGCCCAAGAAAAACTCAGTTTTTTGTTACTCGAACCATGCTCTTCTAGAGCCTCTTTGTGTCATTTTCCTGCCAATATTGTCATCTTTAACTGTTCACTTATGCCCTTCTGTCCTGTCCTCAGTTGGTCAGTGAGGCTTTGTGTAAGTGGAGAGCTTCTCCACCATCATCATCCTTCCTTTTAAATTTTCTTTTAAATTTTACCCTGTGGCTGGCATCATCAGCATTTAGATATGTTACTGCATGTTGCCAAGTGGGACATCCTAAATGATAAGCCACTCACGGGTGGGCACTGTACCTCTTTCAGCCTGTCCCCTTGCCAGTGCTGGTCATGGTTGGTGAGGTTGGTCTTTGGAGACAGACCCAGTGTCATGTCTGGGCTTAGCCATTTACTGTGTGATGCTGAGCAGGTCAGCATCCTTAGATGTGTCTCTTCACCTATCTGTGGGAGGGGCCAGTGCCCATCCCTCTAGTTACTGTGCAGTGTGTCTGCGAAAAACCGTCAGTACAGAGCTTTGCACAGTCAGCTCTAATAAATATTAGCTCAACTTTTTCATTTCGAATGAATGAATGAAAGGTTGAGATCACAAACGGTAGAAACCATTTGTGATCGTAAAACTAGGCAGATTTCCTAAAGACATCTGCCACGTAATAAAAAGTCAGAAAATACGAGGCCTAAACAAGGCAGCTAGGATTAAAAATATCTTTCATTCATGGCAAGCTGACCATAGGCCAGCATGGTGTTTTATAAACCTTATATATTTCATTCTCATGAACCTAAAAATTGGGTTTCACTACTTGCATCTTTCCCATAAGAGAACAGAGGCTCAGAGAGGAAAAGTAACTAATCTAGGCTCACACATTCAGCAAGACAAGAAGCTAGGACTTAAAACTAGTTTGTCTGAGTCCTGCTAAGTAACATACTAATTCCTGTCTGCACCCATCCTGTTCTACTCTGATCTCAGGGCTCTAGAAGCCATTCTGTGAGGCCTATTTTGGGTCTGGAGCATTGGGCCAGTCACTAGGAAGCAGTTGTGAGGCCTCTTGATGCCCTAAGGTGTTTGTGATTGCTGCCCCAGGCATACTTCTGCCTGGTGTCCAAGACAGGAGAGGGAGATAGATAGAGGTTTGGAATATTCAGACTGCAGCTGGTTTTTCAGATGATTGCAAACACTGGCTAGTTGGAGAATGGGCTGGGAGCAGTCTCCACACAGTAATTTAAATACCATTCCATTCCTAGGTGAGAGAATATGTCTCCAAAAAGGTCCTACCCGAGGAAGCCCCTACTCGGAAGCTGCTGGACAGAGGCGGAGAGGGGCTGCTGAGCTCCCAGCATCAGTGGCAGTTTAACCTGCTGACCCATGTGGAATCCCTTCAGGACGAAGTCACGCATCGGATGGACTCCATTGAGAAGGAGCTGGATGGTAGGGCTGCATCTCTGGCTCTCCCACAGATGCTGCATTCTTGCCTCTTTTTTTTTTTTTTTTTTTTCCAGCCTCCTCCACCCACATCCGCCCCCTCAGGCACCTAAGGTCTGTGTAATGTCAGGAGTCCTTAACTTACCTAGTGCCTTCTGCAAAACAGAGTGCAAAAGTGTAACTAGACTCTGCCTACAGGCTGTGTGCAACCTGAGCAAATCTTTGCCGGTGGAGTTCCATGGGGAATTTCAGCTTGGACTTAATATTGTTTTGGATGTCTTTGAGGATTAATCTGAAGAAACCTTTTATTTTGGCCTTTCATCAAATCTAAACTGAAGCCTTCTCTTCTTTATCAGTAGAGGTTTAAGAACTTGACTGAATCATTTGGGTAACCCTGGGTATTTCTCCCAGGTGTTAGAGGTAGTAGATGGGCCTGATGATCATGCTCAAGTTTAGTCTTTTTTGATCCCTAGGAAGTTGCCAGCTTGTTTTTTTTTTTCTTTGTTTTTTTTGTTTGTTTGTTTGTTTGTTTTTAAAAGATTTTATTTATTCATGAGAGAAAGGCAGAGACATAGGCAGAGGGAGAAGCAGGCCCCCTGCGGAGAGCCCGATGTGGGACTTGATCCCAGGACCCCAGGATCACACCCTGAGCAAAAGGCAGATGCTCAACCACTGAGCCACCTAGGCATCCCGACTCCAGCTTGGTTTTTTTTTTGTTTTTTTTTTTTTTTTTTTTTTTTTTTTTTTCCAGCTTGGTTTTTGAAGACAGAATTCCTTGATTGTTCACTTATTTCTTATTTGTTGTTTTCATTCTTAAAATGGAGCCAAATTGAAAAGTAAATATTCCATTTGAGGAGTCTGAGTATAGTCAGGCTACCACTACTCTAATTGAGGATATAAAATTACTTGTAGGATGCCTGGGTAACTCAGTGGTTGACCATCTGCCTTCAGCTCAGGGCATGATCCCAGTCCAGGGATAGAGTCTCACATCGGGCTCCCCGGGGAGCCTACTTCTCCCTCTGCCTATGTCTCTGTCTCATGAATTAAAAAACCAACAAACTACTTGCATGAAATAACTCAGAAAGATGCCATACGTTATATAGGCTAGAGTCATGAGGTGTGGCCATAGCACATGCATGGCCAAGGCCCTGCCAAAGGTGAAGTATGGCAAGGGAAACAGTAACAGGAAGGCTTCCTGAAACTTCTGGGTCTGAAGCCGAGCCTTGAGGAGAGTTGAGGTTTTCTGTGGGAGAGGGGGTGACTCAGTGGGTGATAAGAGGACTAGCCTGACTGGGAAAGGGTTGTCCTGTGGGAGGAAAGTAAGAGAAGGACCTCCATGCTTCTGTCCTGCTGCTGAGGCAAATCTGAGGAACAAGGAATGGGAGACTAATTCAGAGTCCATTCTGAGGGCACTTCTGGAAGAGGGGTGTTTCTGTCTCTTGTACTCCTAAAAGGTTTCCTTGGGCTCCTTAGGATGCTAACTGATGCCACTATCTGAAAACCCTGCTATTCTCTAGCTGAAAGAGGATTGAATCCCAGACTGGAAATTATGGATTTTGAGAGAATGGCAGTAGGAGTAGGAGTGGCTCTGTGTCCCTGAGAGTAGGCTTAGCCCCGTGGAAACAGGGAGAGTGTTCTGTTGTTGCCAAAGGACCATGCCTCTGGGGGAGACATCAGAGTTCCCTACTTACTCACTGACTTGCCACTCCCATCCAGTCTCATGGCTGGTGTGGTGAGGAGGATAAATCTGAGCTCCCTTCTTTGGCTTTCCTGAGGGCCTTTTAGGTGTCCTACTGATCTGAGGTCATGTACTCTGTTAGTGTTCTGATACTCCAGGCTCTGAGATATGAAAATCAATTATAAATCTTAAAGATTTTCTTCAGATAAACAGACTTTTCCATTGTACTTAATTAAAATTTATCAGAATCCCATTTTATTCCAACTATAATAGGAAGTGTGAACTCTTTAGTTCATCCAAATACCATTAAGATAAACTGAGCTTTTATAAGAATTTGGATATAGTGTTCCTTTTAAGAAACAGCTAGTAAACTATTCTGTTGACTGATTTATACTTTAAAAGAGTTATTGTTTTATATTAACATAATTTAATAATTTATGTAGTTGTACAAACAGTTGTAAAAGCAAAAGATAAGATTTTTAATGACCATGAAAATATTGAATCTTTTAGCATTAGAAACATTATCTTAAGAAAAAATGTTACTTTAGTGAGCATTGGCCTCTATCTAGATGGTCTGGGAGAGTGTATATGAAATAGAACTTTACCTTTGTGACCTTCTGCCTTGCTTACAATCATTATACTCCTGAGAAGCTGTGAGCTTCCTTAAAAGAGAAACTTGGGGTGATGGTTCAGCCCATGGTACAGAGAGAAGACTGGCCTCCTGGATGCTGGAATCCAGAGGAGATGCTGTTGGTTTCCACAGTTCCAGGTCATCTTCAGTCCTGTAGATCTAGAGAGAACACTTCCACCTTAGGGGCTCATAACACTCCTTTTAACCAAGCCCAGAGACTACCGAGTGGCCTAGACTCTTCTGGTCTGCACACTGATGCTTTCTCCTTGTGCATGCCTTCTGGATCACCACAGTATTGGGGGCTGTCTTTGGTGAGCCTGAAACCAGATATGAAGTAGAGCCTATGCAGCCTCTCAGCAATTGTAGGATCATCTTGTCAAGGATAGACTAACATTCTGTGTTTTGAAAATCACCCAGCCAGTCCTCACTGCTGCCTTTTCTCTTCTCTTCCCTTCCCTTCTTTCCTTCCTTCTTTTCTTTCTTTCTTTCTTTTTCTTTTTCTTTCTTTCTTTCATTCATTCATTCATTCATTCATTCATTCATTCATTCATTCATATATTTGAGAGAGAGAATGAGCACCAGCATGGGGAGTAGCAGAGGGAGAGAGAGAAGCAGACTCCCCACTGAGCAGGGAGCCTGATGCACGGGGCTTGATCCCAGGACCCTGAGATCAGTACCTGAGCTGAAGGCAGACACTTAACCTAATGAGCCACCCAGGCACCCCGACTGCCTCTTTTCTACACTCATCCAGATGGGCTCTTCTGGCATTGATTTGGCTTTTTCTCCATTTATTCTTGTGCCCTTTTGCTGAGCAGTCCCCTGTCTCCTTCTGGTTTTTTTCCTTAAAGAATAACTGATGTATTGAAAATGGTCACTGTGGAGTTTTTCTTGCTCAGCAGGTCACTAGTCACTCTCATATGACTTTGATCCTTTACTCATGACTTTCAGGTTCAGGTCTGAGAGGCAGTCTTATTTTTCTTATTTTCAGGTCCTTGTAGTTGTTGGGATGAGGTGTAGGGGTTGTTTCTCATCCTTGGAACCCCTAAGTACCAGCAAGAAATCAGAGGGAGGTAGGTGAGTTCTGTGGAGCCTGAGCAGTCAGTGGGACACTTTGCTAGGCCATTCTTACACTTTCTCACTGCCTTTGCTGAGTGCCTGCTATGTTTCGGGCGCAATTGAGAATTAGGTATATAATGGGGAGCAAGGTGAACCTCTGCCCTCATGGAACTTGATTTTGTGGCAGAGATAGGTACTAATTAAATTTATCTGGGGATCCCTGGGTGGCTCAGTGGTTTAGTGCCTGCCTTTGGCCCAGGGCGTGATCCTCAGGTCCTGGGATGGAGTCCCACGTCAGGCTCCAGGCATGGAGCCTGCCTCTCCCTCTCCCTCTGCTTCTGCCTCTGCCTGTGTCTCTGCGCCTCTCTCTCCCTCTCTCTCTTTCTCTCTCTCTCTCATGAATAAATAAATAAAATCTTAAATAAAATAAAATAAAATAAATTTATCCCATTATATGTACTTATAAACTATGGTAAGTGCTCCAAAGGAGGAAAGCATGTGATCACATAGCACCCTTGATTTAACACAGTGACTAGTAGAGTTGGGAAGGGCTTCTCTGACAAGTAACTTAAGGGAACAAAGGATTTTGAAAGGTGAGAAAAAAGGTGGAGGGCTAGATCTAAGAAGGGAAAAGGATTATGTGTGAGGCTGTAAACTGAGGAACAGGCAGTAGGTGGGTCCTCTTTCTGTACCTTCAGCTCAAGGGTCCAGAAGGTGCTCAGTACAGGTTGGTTTATGAACTAGAAAGGTTACAGGCAGGCCAGGTTGGGCACAGGCCTCCCCGGAGGGGCCGGCTCTTACCAAAGATGTATGGTTCCAAAATGGCCTCTCCCCAAATGTCAGAGCTTTAGGGAGTAGCTTGGGAAAGAAAAAACATCTTCTGTAGAGAAATCCCTGCTCTCAGAGGCAAGGCAGCTTTTTAAGATACTGAACCAAGATAATCAAGGATATTAGTACCTGGACATCTTACATTAAATACTTAGAAAATAAAGTCATAATATTCTGTGCTACTGATGGTAGGAATATGAAGCAAATCTGAGTTTATAGTAATAAACACAGACTTTTTCAAGTTCCTTTAGATACTCGATTTTCTTTTTTTTTTTTCTTTTTTTTTTTAAATTTTTATTTATTTATGATAGTCACAGAGAGAGAGAGAGAGAGGCAGAGACATAGGCAGAGGGAGAAGCAGGCTCCATGCACCGGGAGCCCGATGTGGGATTCGATCCCGGGTTTCCAGGATCGCGCCCTGGGCCAAAGGCAGGCGCCAAACCGCTGCGCCACCCAGGGATCCCTCGATTTTCTTAATAGGAGTCTAAAACACCAGGCTCACTGATTTCAAACAAGGGAAAACCTTATAAAAATTGGGGAGTAACGTTGAGAAAGGTGGGTTCCTCAAAGCCTTCTAGACTTCAAAAAAAAAAAAAAGCCTTCTAGACTGTAGAGCTGCACTAATACAGTAATCACTAGCTATATGTGGCTCTTTAATGAATTAAAATTGAATAAAATTTGTTTTTTTTTTTTTTTAATTTTTATTTATTTATGATAGTCACAGAGAGAGAGAGAGAGAGAGAGGCAGAGACATAGGCAGAGGGAGAAGCAGGCTCCATGCACCGGGAGCCTGATGTGGGATTCGATCCCGGGTCTCCAGGATCGCGCCCTGGGCCAAAGGCAGGCGCCAAACCGCTGCGCCACCCAGGGATCCCAAAATTGAATAAAATTTGAATTCAGTTTCTCAGGCACACGAACTATGTTTTAAGTGCTCAGTTAGCTACATGTGAGTAGTGGCTACTCTGTAGACAGCACAGACATAGACCATTTCCACTGCAGAAAGTTCTGTTGGACTGTGCTACTCTATAAAGCATTTGAGTTTTGTCCTAGGGGTAATACTTTATAGAGATGATGATGTTTCAGTGTTGCTTGAGGGGCCCTCCCTCCTCGCCCCGTCTAGGGGTAGATGAGAAGATGCTGAGATTCTTGCTGATGTGCTCACAGATGAAGTGTTAGGAGCTCACTGGGTGTTCTCCCTCTTCTGTCTACAGTGCTGGAGAGCTGGCTGGACTACACTGGGGAATTGGAGCCCCCGGAGCCACTGGCTAGGCTTCCGCAGCTCAAGCATTGCATCAAGCAGCTGCTGATGGACCTGGGCAAGGTGCAGCAGATTGCACTCTGCTGCTCAACATGAAACTGGGCACCCAGAACTAGTGGGGGCACTATCCTGGGGTACCTACAGGAGGAGCTTTGCATATTTAAATACATAAACCTAGCATGCCGAATGCACGTGACACCGACTGACTTCAGGGGTCTGGGCAGGGGGTATGATGGACATTGGACAGAGGGGCCATTTTGGCTGCTGGTGGGCAGGGCACTCTGATCTTGAAGCCTACCAAGAAGGTAGCAAATTGACTCTTGGGATTCCCTTCTTCTGTGCACATCGCTGAATGGAGAGTGAGTCTTTTTGCACAAACTTCACTTGAAATCGTGCCACCGATAAATGGAATGAGAGCCAAAAAAGTTTAGTCGGAAACAGTTGTAAATTCAACCTGCAGCTTATTTAATTGACGTTTTTGTCAGGGTGGGGCATATGCCAAGCCTTCTTGTTTCTGCCTGGCATGGATTTAGGCAGCAGGCATCATTTTCATTTTTCCAGCTTCGTGAGAATGTCGTGACTTCACATTCTGTGGAGGTTGGGAAGGAGCAGAGGCCTTGGCTGCCCTGTCTTCTCCTTAGGACTCTTCACTTTTCTCACCACCTGTCTTGCATGACTTCATGGTACCGGGGACAAGTTTTGTATGCTTTTACCCCCAGTGTTGGCTGGGTTATGTCTTTTGTAGCAGAGCCCACACAGCCTGTGGAGGAACTAGAATCTCACTGTAATAAGAATCTAGGAATTCCAAACTGAAGCAGGCAGGGTCTGGAACCCAAAGGACAGCGTTTTCTACCCACTTCTTAATATTGACAACTTCCCGGTTCTATTTAATGTCCAGAAAATGTTTCCCCAAATTTTGAACTCTTTCACTGTAAAGATTTGTTACAAAGAATGTGGTTTGGAGAATTACCTTATTTTATATTGTTGTAAACAAACAAGATTCTACATGTGCCGCTTTTCTCCTTCCCAGAAGGGTATATGTTCAGTAGTTGGCATTTTCAGAATTGTTTTAATATACTTTAACGCTTTAGATTTCCTGTTTGTATTATTTTGTGAGGTCAAGGTGATTATGCTGCTTAAGGTCCAGGTACAATTTGTACCTTTTAAGACAACGTTTGTTACTCTTGCAGGTTACGGTTCCATGTGTAATTGCTATATTGTTTTGTTTTTCCTTACTAGACAAAGTTAAAGAAAATGCTCCATACTTGGAGGAGTGACCCCTTTCACCATTTAGTTTTCTTATCACTAAAGGCAAAAATCAAAGCACAGTTGTCCATTAACTCACAAGTTAATTATGGGTTTATGAATCTGTAATGTTATATGCTGCAAATATTTACTATGTAAACGTGAAGTAGCCAATATCTCTATAGCAATGACAGTATCTCCAGTAACCTTTGGAATGATTAGGCCTTGAAGGCACACTGGTCATTGTGGTCTTGAAGGCCTCTGTTCCAAAATCTGTTTCAGGGAATGCTCTGTCCAGTGATTTCTTCACCATTTGATATAAAACGAATTTAGGACTTTTGACCTGCTGTAGCTTATCCATCAGAGGGAAAACGTGGCTGTGGCATCTGTAGTAAAGCTGACTCAATTCCTCTACAAGAGGCTGTTTCCCATTGCTAACGTTGGCATTTCTGGTGTGGGAAGAAACGTCTAAGGAGAGTGCGTGGCATCTATGTGTTGCGCCATTTATCAGACAGCCACATTAAAAGAATTGTGTTTGTCCAAAAAGGGATGAAACAGAATGATTTTCTGTAGCCACAACTGTGAGGTATGATGACTGTTATATTATTAGATTACTGATTTTTCTTTTCCCAAATCATTTGAGCATCACATCTGGGGAAGCTACAACTTTAAGGGAGTCAATGTCATGTCTTTCTCAGAGGTGGAAGCAGAAACTAAATTACCCTAATTCTGCCAAGTATTGGGTTTATGGTTTATAAAGGAAATAATCCCATTTCACTATTGTGACTTTTGTCCTTAAGGAAGCAGGGATGACTCCAAGTTCTGATAACCTCAGTGTGCTTCTCTAATTTAAAGCCATGTTGAGGGGCTCCATCCCCAATTCCTGGGTCAAGTCGAATTAACCCGAAGTTGGAGCACTGGAAACTGTTATTTGCAAAGATTTTTGTTACCATTTAGAAATATGTACACTACCTAACCTTTCTTTTGAGGAAAACTATCCACCTATAAAAAAAATTGCCTTGACAAAAACAGTTCCGGTGTGACTATAATCATTTTGTTTCTTTAATTAGTGTTATGCAAGGTGGACCCTTGATGAGCCAACATTGCACTGTGGATACATATCTATGTTTACGCGCTATTAGAACAGAAGGCGCTGTGTATAGAAATGTTGCTTTGAAGCAATATTTGCAAAACATGCAAACTTCTGTATCTGTATTTGGAAAAAATAAAACAGGTTTTTGTTGCAATGTTTCAACCATGTTATTATAAAGTTCTGTGCCCTATTTTTAACATGCATTACATAATTTTCTATGAACTTCTCTTTTAGAGGAAGATTTTTACATTGTCAACAGATTTATCTTCTTCAGGGAAGCAGATGCAAGGTCAAGATCCTAAATCCCAAGAAAGTATGCAAAATAATTTTGAATTCATTAGTATTCAAAAGTAAAATGCCCCACACCGTCCTCTAAACCAGTTTAGCTCATGCTTTGTGCTGTGAGCTGCAGGCTTATTAGATTTCAATTGTTGAGAGCAGTGTGGTGAAGATAGGTCTGGCCTTCATATTAAGAGATGGCACCCTTTGCAATTAGGACCCTTTAGAGACCAATCCAAACTGCCTATGGACCCCAACTAGTTCCTTCCTGGGTAGGCAAAAGAATTAAGGAAAAGTAGACTTTAAAATTTAATAGCAGAGATACCCTATTACTTGCCAGATTCCTTCTCTTTCTAAACAAGAGTAGCTCTAGCAATGTAAAAATCCGTTAGTTCACACTGGCTCTACTTAAATCCTAGGGGCCTAAAATATGACAAGAAAGGGGAGTTTGGGGTTTAAACCAGAGCTCAGAAAGAGCTATCTGTAAAGGCCTGCACTAAAAGACTTCCTAAAATAGCCCTATGGCATGGGTCTTTTGGGAAGCCTGTGCCCAAAGGCAGGCCCGTGTAACAAGTTGGTGGCCCAACCTGTATAGAGGTAGCCAGTTAAGCACTTTAAGTGGAGTCCGCTTTCTCCCTGCCACAACCATATCCACTATCTTTTACGGAGGGGGGACAAATTCACATTCTAGTGAAAGGTAGGGGCAAAAAAAAAAGGTAGGAACCCAGCCTGCTAAAGTCCTTTACGTAGACTCCCAACTAAACAAAGGAATCCCAAGTGGGTCCTGTGGGAGGGAGCAGGAGAAAATTTTCCAGACGTGGAGGCCCAGGCCTAGCCAACACGTAAATGATCCCACAAAAGCCAACAAATGCCAAGTGAACAGGAAACAAAGGCTTTATTCTCATGGGTCCCAACGCGGGTTTTGCCACCAGCCAAAAAGGAGATTGGAAGGGAAAAGGCTCGGGAAAATACACCTAGTAAGGGACGAACGAAAAGGGGCACATCAGACGCTGGAGCTGCCAAAAACTCATTTTTCATCAACAACGGAGAGCCTGGCTCAGGCCCCTGGACCCGATCGTGGCCCCAGCTCAGAGAACGCCGGGGCCCCGCCGCCCGCAGCTGCGCAGCTCAGCCCGTGATGCGCACATCGGTGCGGCGGCGAAGCCGCCGGGCCCGCGCCGCCTCAGGCAGGATGGCCAGCAGCTGCTCCTGCACCAGCATCTCCACGATCTGCTCCTTCGTGCGGATGTCGGGTCGCAGCCACTGGCGGGAGAGCTCCCGCAGCTGCCGGAACGCCTCCCGCGGACCTGCGGCGTCCTGGTAGCGGAACTGCCGGAAACGCTGGCGGAATGTCTCCGGGCCGGGTCGGGAGCCGCCAGAGTGTGGGGGGGAGCGCGGAGCGGCTTCGGCAAGCGGCGGGGAGCTCAGGGCTGGGGGCCCCACGGGCAGCTCCAAGGGCGCGGAGGCCGCCGCAGGGGGCGTACGAATTGCTTCGGTGGCTGCGGCGTTGGCACTGGAGGATTCGGGGGCAGGTGGTGCGGCCTTAACGGTCGACGAGGAGCCCGCAGAATTACGCTCCGAGCCTGAACCCAGGCCGGCTCCTTCCTCCTTCTCTGGCGGTAGCGCGAGGCCCCCAGCAGCCGCCAAGCTCGGCTCCGTCGCCGCCATGACTCCAAGCTCTGGACGTCACTCTTTGTCCCGCAGCTGTGGGCTCAGCACTGCGTCTGCGCACGGGCCGGCTGAGGAGGGAGGCGTTCAGCGCGTTAGGGCAGAGCCCGCGGGGCCTCCCGGGCGGCGGACGGGGGCGGGCCGACAGCAGACCAAGCTTACCTGCACCGGGACAGGGCCTGAGCGCGCCGGAAGCGGAAGTCTCCATTAGCTTCTATGATGAGCTCGGCGCCAGAGCGCCCGGAAGCCGAATGCCCGCTCCCGGTAGCGGCGCCCCCTCGCGTTAGCGAGCCGCGTCAGGGGGCGGCTGTGGCCGGGGCGCGGGGGCGGGGGCGGGGGCGGGGGCGGGCCTATCTAAGCGAGCCCTGGGCTCCTCTTCAGTATGCTCCCTTCCAGGACCGGTTCGAGGAATCGGAGTCCGAGTCCGAGTCCGAGGAGGGTGAGGAAGAAGAAGAGGAGGAAGAGGAGCAGGAAGAAGAGCTGGAGGAGAAGGAGCGCCGAGGGGTCTTCGCCCACTTTGCCCGCTCCGGGCCGCAGGTGATCTGCACGTCCCGCTGCGTGCGCGCCTCCTTCCTGGCCCCTGACTGGGACGGTGGCGAGCCACGGCTTCGCTGGGGCGGGACGGCGGGACGAGGTCGGGCTCCGGGGAAGTCCTCTTTCTGTCAAAGGAGATAAGCAGGGGCACTCGCCTCGTTTCGAGAATGACAAAATCTAACGTGTGAAGGTCCTCAACAGACACAGTAAGACTCGCCTCTCCCATGGCACAAAGTATATGCTCAACAGCTGTGTGCCATTGTTATTTGGGCCGCGTCCTTTGAAACCAAGGGACAGGTGCCTCTTTGGGTTCTGCTTTTAACATTAAAATTAGACTCTAAATGCCCTGTGCCGTATGGCGGCCGCTAGCTCCGTGGGCTTACTGAGCCCTTTGAAATGTGGCTAGTCGGAATGGGGATGTGCTGTAATGTAAAATATACCCAAGCTTTGGTACAACCGGTAATAGATCTCAATGTCTTTTATATTGATTACATGTTAGATTGGTAATATTTTACATGTGTCGGGTCAAATAAAGTCTATTATTAAAATTAACCTGTGTCATTTTTTTTTAAAGATTTATTTATTTATGATAGAGAGAGAGAGAGAAAGAGAGAGAGGGGCAGAGACACAGGAGGAGGGAGAAGCAGGCTCCATGCCAGGAGCCTGACGTGGGACTCGATCCTGAGACTCCAGGATCGGGCCCTGGGCCAAAGGCAGGCGCTAAACCGCTGAGCCATCCAGGGATCCCTAACCTGTGTCATTTTACTTTTCAAGTGTGGCTACTAGAAAAATTTATATGTATGGTTTGCATTATGTTCCTGTTAAGCAACACGGTGCTACCGCTTTGGAGTCAGGCTGCCTTGGTGGACTCCCCATTTCAGGGTTTATTTGCCTTAGGCCAGACTTGTTGAGAGGATTAAAGCAGTAAAGCCCTTTGAAGGAAAGGGTTTTTTTTAAAAATATGTTTGCTGTTGTCTTCATTCGATAAACTGCTATCTCTGAGTGGCAGGTTTTTTTTTTAGAGCTGTAAAATGTGGAGATAATACAATTTACCTCAGAAGTTAGGAGAGTTCAGCGAGATGATACAGATGAAACCTCGTACCTCTTGACAGCTGACTCACAATTATGCTTTATACTGCCATTGGTAGATAGGGAAGCTAAGACCCAAAGAGAGAGAGAGAGACAGGGGACCCATATGAAAGGTTTTGTCTGAGCTTTGTGCAGAAGGAGTGGGTCTGTTTAACAACTTGCAATACACCAGCAGCCCTGATATAAAACTTGCCTTCTTAATAGGATATGCTCTCTTGGATAGGTAGAAATGGATTCTCACAGAACATTTTTCATAGCCTGAAAACCCTGAAAGTCATTGCAATGGGTCTTGAATATTTTTTAGTTATTGGCACTTAAAATTGGGAGATTTCACATGTGCAAATCTGGATTTCCAGCTTCTCTTGAAAAAGTAGATGAGCTGACCACATTGGATGGACCCACCCACATTCCTGCCAATCAACAATTAGCTGGAACTGAGTAGAGTCTCCTTCTTTTGGACAAGATGCTCTGTTTCAAATGGCCTCAATCCCCACCACTCCCTTTTGTCTCTTAAACAGAATGCTGTTTACATTTACTGTTCCTCTCAGATTGTTTTCCTTAGATCTGATATTTTTCTTTATTTCCAGAGATGGGAAAACAGGAGTCTAGAGTTTGTTATACCTACTAGCTTCAAACCTTTACTTCCTTTGCCTCGCCTCTTGGCATTTTGATTCACTGCCCTGAGTGAACCAACAGTCCTATTCCCTGGATGGTGACAGGCAGTCAGAAATCTGGGCTTAAGGGAGCACATCAAACCTTGCTGCAAGGATGAAGGGTCATGGAAGATTTTTACTGGGGGCGGGGAGGAGAACTTTAAGCTGAGACTCAAGAAGAAAAAGGGAGATTTAGGGCATTCCAGGTAGAAGGCATTGCCTGTGCCAAAGCACAGAGTGAATGGGAGCAAAACTTTGTGGAAACTGCAGTCTACACCTGGGGGCGTGGCCAGGGTATGGGAAAGGGATGAAAGCTGAGTTTGGAAGGTCATTTGGAAGTTAAATCATAGACTGTCTAGAATCCCATGTTGAAAAATTGAACCCTTGTTCTTTTGGGAAAGGGAATGAACTCTTGCAGTCCATGGAATCTCAGAATGTTAGATCTCTAGTCCCATTTCTTGCATCCCTATTAGAATCATGGAATATTAGAAATAGATCTTGGAGGTCTATTAGAATTGTGGAATGTTAGAATGGAAGGGACCATATATTAAATATAAAAGTTAAATGCAGTTATTCTAAACTGTATGGGTGAGCAAATGCCCAGAATCTGAAAACAATACCTCATCTGGAATTATTCTACATATTTATGCATATAATTTTAGGTGATTTCCAGATATCCTTGAACCTACTCACAGGACCCAGGTTTAGTTTAAAATACATTTATTTATATGTATTTCATTCTCCCAAATTTTGCAGATTAAGAAGTCAGCGCACCAAGAGGAAATGGATTGGTCCAAACTAAAAAACCTAGTAAGTGGTTCCACAAGGACAGAATTCTTCGGACTTGTAGTAGTCCGATGTTCTTATCATATTAGGTCTTTTCATTAGCAACTAGGTTGGGAGCTCACTTGAGAAGGTGTCATAAATCATGCATCTCCTATCACTTAGCTTCCAATATAAGGCCTGATTCCCAGTTGGACTCTCAGTAAATATTGAATCAAGAAAAAGTGGTAAGTAGAGGTTTCATCTCTGAAGGGGAGCTCTAATGTGATTCCCATACTCTTTCAGAGAGACTTCGGTGTCTTTTGATGGCATACTGTTGGGGGTTGTGGTATAGAAGCCTGGATATTTTTTTTAAGCCTTTTTATTTGGAAATAGTTATGGCTTCATAGAAAGTTACAAAAATTATACAGAGAGGTCTCATGCATACTTCACCCAGTTTTCTGCAGTGGTGACATCTTATACAACCACAGTATAATGTCAACACTGGGAAGTTGACAATGATACAATCCACAGAGTTTGTTCACATTATACCAGTTTTATAAGCACTTATTTATGTATGTGTATAGGCCTATGCAATTTTATCACATGTGTAGATTCATACAACTGTACCACAATCAATATCTAGAAATGTTTGATGACCACTATGATCCTGTAACTGAACTAAAGTGATTTTGATCCTTAGTGAATCACAGATAGAAACTACACCACATAGAATGCTCTCACGGGTAAACTGCATTTGCAGCAAGTGAGATCATGGGTAATAACTTCCAAAGCTGTGACTCTTTGAGCAAGGGTGAATTAATTCCTTTTATTTAGGGTTAGGATGAATATTTAGATAAGAGGTCCTTGTCATCATATGTAGAGGTGGGCATAAAGTTGTGCATGCACCTTAAGGAAACATGCCAATAATGTGCATCGTATATTATGTAAATGAGGTTCATGCTCCTCCTTGAGTGGAGATTTTAGTATTATAATGAGGGAAAGGTAACAGCTGGTCACTCCATGGCCCATCTGCACACATGTGAGTCAGGGGTTGAATTGAAACTGATCTGGGGGGTCTAGGCCAGCTACTGCTCTTTATCCAGGCAGTTTCCATCACAGGATGCTATGACCATTGGGTCTTTTGCCTGAATTAAAGAGATAAGCTGGAAAGAAGAGCTTAAGGAAAAATGTGGGACAAAAGTTGGTGAGTACAAGCAGGTAGGCAGTAAAGGTCAGGTCTTGGGGTCTAGTTCTCACAGTCTCTCCTGCTACCGTTTTATAATTACACCTACCCCTCTCCCCTACCCCCCATCTCTAGCCACAGGCAACCACTAATCTGTTCTCCATCTCTATAATGTTGTCATTTCAAAAATGTTATATAAATGGAATTGTACAGTGTGTAACCATTTGGGACTGGCTTTCTTCATGCAGAGTAATGCCCTGGAGATTCATCTAGGTTGTTTCATATTCTAATAAAACGTTCATTTTTATTGCTGAGTAATAATCCATGATGTGGCTATACCATGGTTTGCTTATCCAGTCACTGGTTGAAGGACATTTGAGTTATTTCCAATTTGGGGCTATTCCAAAATGAAGCTGCTATGAATTCTTTTATCATATGGCCTTGGATAAGTCAGACTCTGAGCCTGGGGGTAGTAAGTATGACACAGAATGGTTCTGAAGAGTCAAAGAGGAAATATGTGTAAAGGAACTGGTACCAGGTCTGGTATTATTTAGATGTTCTTTAATTTCTTCCATCAATGTTTTATCATTTTCAGTATACAGAATCTGCACATATTATATTTATACCTAAGTATTTCATGTTTTTAGTGCTACTATAAATGGTATTATTTAAAATTTTTCAGTTTCTAGTTGTTCAATAGTATATAAAAATAAAATTGATTTTTGTCTAATGACTTGTATCCTGTGACTTCATTAAACCAGGAAATTCACCCACATTGGGCTGGTTTTTTTGTTTTTACTACCCACCCCCAAAACCCAGTACACTTGCCTTTACTTATTTATTTATTTGTTTGTTTGTTTTTTTAAAGATTTTATTTATTTATTCATGAGAGACACACAGAGAGAGGGAGAGAGGCAGAGACACAGGCAGAGGCAGAAGCAGGCTCCATGCAGGGAGCCCGATGTGGGACCTGATCCCGGGACTCCAGGATCATGCCCAGCGCCGAAGGCAGGCGCTAAACCGCTGAGCCACCCAGGGATTTCCCGCCATTATTTATTTGTAAGAGTCTCAAATTGTGTTTTGTCCAAAGTTTTTAGTTATAATAGATGGGAGAGAGAGGCTGTAACGGGGTTACTGCCTCTTGGTTGCCACTGGAATTCATTATTTATTCTAATGCCCAAATTACCCTATATTGGACCAATGGGAACACCTTTTGGCTGCCTTCTATGTCCTTTTGACATGTCCCCATAATTTTTTGAAATTTTCTGTACTTTTCAGCACATGTTGTACCTTCCCTATCCCAGCTCTGGAATCGGCCATTTCTCCAGAAAAACAAAAAACAAAAAAAAAAATCATTTCTTTTAGTGGAGAATGGTGTTTAGAAACCAAGATTTGGGCACTGGGTTTGTTCATGCTGTTGGGATAATCCCAGCTCCTAGACTCCCTCTTGAACAGAGGGAGGGAAAGTTAGCAAGGGAAACCTCAACTAAAGTTGGGACTTGGGAAGGCTTGTAGGGGGAGCTCTCACCCAACCACTCATAGCCAGTTACCCCAAAGAGGAGGAGAGATACCTTGCATCTCCAACAGGAAGGCGTTATTACATCACTACTTCCCCACCCCACCCCCACCCCCACCAAAGGAAGATATTCTTGTGGCCCAGCAAGCCCAGCCAATGGAAAGTGGTGTGGTTCAGCCAGTGAGCCAGCCATTATCCTCTTACTTTCCTCGAATGAACCTTCATGTTTCCTTTGCTAGAAGCTCCTTGTCCCACACTCCTCTCTATGAAAGCCTTCCATTTTGCATAACTTCAGAGTATCTCTGTTTGCAAGATGAGGTGTTACATGGTTTATGAATTGTTTGATAAAGCCAATTAGATCTTCAAGTTTACTCAGTTGAATTTTTGTTATTTTAATCGTATATTTATTTATATATCTATTTCTACATCTGTCTCTATTGAAATGCATGATTCACACCAATACTTTTTTTTTTAAGATTTTATTTATTCACGAGAGACACGCAGAGGCAGAGGGAGAAGCAGGCTGCTTATGGTGAGCCTGAAATGGGACTCAATCTCAGGGCCCCAGGATCATGACCTGAGCCAAACTCCCTATTCACCCCTCTTCCCAGCCCCTAGTGAGCACCGTTGTATTTTCTGTCTCTGTGAATTTGACTCTTGTAGGAACCTCATATAAATGGAATCCTACGATATTTGTCCTTTTGTGTCTGTCTTCTTAGCATAATGTTTTCAAGTTTCATCAACATTATAGCATGTATCAGAATTTCCTTCCTTCTTAAGGCTAGTATTCCATTATATGTATGTAGCACATTCTGCTTATTCATGTGTTAATGGACATTTGGGTTTCCTACATTTTGACTATTGTAAATAATACTGCTATGAACATTGTTATACAGTTATTGAGTCTCTGCTGTTAATTCCTCTGAGTATATACCCAGAAGTAGAATTGTTGGATCATATGGTAATGCTATGTTTAATTTTTTGAGCAACTACCATACTGTTTTCCACAGTGGTTCCACCATTTTATATTCCCACCAGCAATGCACTTGGGTTCCAGTTTCTCCCCATCCTTGCCAGCAGTTGTTATTTTGCATTATTTTCTCCATGTGAGATGTTAAATAGAAAATTTTACACAGGACATTCATATTTTCAACAGATTTAGTAATCTTATAATTTCAATTACACTCACCAGACACTATGTGCATCATTCTAGTAGGCCAGCTGTGATCATGGTGAAGAGAAAGCAGTGTCACCTAATGAGGTGGTTTGGATACAAGGGCCCCAGGATGTTCCTGTTGTGTGTGTATTTTAATCTGGTTTTTAAAGATTTTATTTATTTACTCATGAGAGACACAGAAAGAGAGGCAGAGACATAGGCAGAAGGAGAAGCAGGCTCCCCACAGGGAGCTTAATGTGGGACTCAATCCTAGGACCCCGGATCATGACCTGAGCCAAAGGCAGATGGTCAACTACCAAGCCACCCAGGTACCCCTAATCTTTTATTATAAAGTCTAAGAAGCTTACTCTGGTCTCTCTACTGACTTTCTTAATTTCTTTTTGCTAACCTATTTTATCAAGTGTGTTTGATCATGGGGTAAAGGTCTTTTATCTTTTGATGTCTTGATAAGCTGCAGATAACTGGTCTAGGGTACTTTAGTGGATTACGTTTATTAACTCAGTTATTACTAATTATTGTTCTTGATAAACCAATGTAAGTTCAGAAGCCTGGGTACTTTAAAATCCTTTTGTCATTTTCTCCTTTCATTTATTTCTATTGAATTGCAAGCCTTCTAGCTTCTAGTTTTCAATGAATCTCTTTTTATTGTGGTGTTCTACTAGTAGCTGTGTCGCTTATTGCACTGCATTGATTTTGTTTAATTTCTTAAAAATTGATGCATTCAGAGGCACCTGGGTGGCTCAGTGGTTGAACCTCTGCCTTTGGCTCAGGGTGTGATCCTCAGGTCCTGGGATCAAGTCCCAAATCGAGGTCCCCGCAGGGAGCCTGCTTCTCCCTCTGCCTATATCTCTGCCTCTCTCTCTCTGTGTCTTTCATGAATAAATAAAAATCTTTAAAAATTAAATAAATAAAAATTGATGCATTCGTTTTAACAGGCAAGCTATATATGTAAATATGCCTAGTACAAAATTCAAAAGTCGGAAAAGTAATTGTTATAATTCTCCTTTTTTTCTTCTTTTCTATCTAGTTTTAATTATTATTGTAGTTCCCTTTATATCTTTAAATAGGCTTATACATTTTGGTTTACCAGATTTAAAATGTGTCTTAAGACTTACAGCTATAAGGGTGCCTGGCTTGTTCAGTCGGTAGAGCATGTGACTCTTGATCTTGAGGTTGTAGGTTCAAGCCCCCCATTGGGTGTAGAGATTACTTAAAAATAAAATCTTTTTTTTTTTTATAAAATCTTTTTTTTAAAAAAAGATTTACACCTTTAAGAGTTGAAGAAAGCCATGTACTCAACCCTCCCACTCTCTCTCCCTCTGTATTTCCATACCTGTTAGTTGTTTCATTTCTTGGTTCCTTTTTAAGTGCTCATTGACAATTCCCTCACTTGCTTTTTGCAGTCCTGACCTCTGTATTCAGCAGGGATAACTTCCTTTTTGATGTTTCTGAAATAATCTTCAGTTCTGAGGTTTTTTTTTTTAAACAAAAACAAAAATACTTCTTTCCTGAGCTTTGCCAATGCCATCTCCTACAGTTGCTTCATCATCTCTTTGAACTTTTGCATCTTTGCTTTGAACTCTAGTTTTAAAATGTATTAAGCCCTTTGAGTTCTTTGTGGTTCATGATTATCATCTGTTTCGTGTTAATTTTTTTTTTTTTCTGGTGAACGCCTTTCATCTGCCATTTGTTTTTCTGGTTCCCTGCCTCCTTCCCCCGCTTTTCTGTAATATATGGGTCTGGTGCTGTTTATTTTTTATTATGAATCCCCTTTAAATGAAGTGAGTTCTTTCTGGACCAGCTCTTTGTTGGAAGTGTGCATGGAGAAGGGACTAGAGTAGAATTCCAGACTGACAGGAAGCCTCTTAGGGTCATCAGCAAAGCTCCTTCTGACAAAGGTTCTGTGTGACCAAATTGGTTTAGCTCTTTCCTGTCCTGGCAGATGGAGCTTGGCAGCTGCAGGGCTGCAAGAATGGCAGTCTGTGTGTTTTCCCTGGTCAGCTCTTGTGCTCTGCTTCTCCTTGGTGCCAAGGATACCATGGAAGCTCTCCGAGCCCAGCCCTTACAATCCCAATGTTCCGCAGAAGGTGCTATTGGTTCTGCCTTCAAATGTACCACCTTTTTGGGATAATTTGCAACTCTGCCAGCTGTCCCACAACATGCAGCCCCAGGCATTTACTGTGGGCTTTAATCCTCTGGCTTGTCATTTCTGCACAGGCTAACCAGGCAGCTTCCTACTCTAAGTACCTTCACTGAGGGCTTTCTCTGGCCACTGGGTTGCTTAGTCCAGAAAAGCAAGTGAATGCCTCCAGGGGTAGCCCTTAACCAATGGGATAGCTTTGAGGCATGCTCAGCGCAGTATTACTAAGGTCCCAGCACTGGACCCCCAGTTGTCTGGAGCCCCAGTTGTCTCCAAGAGTGACATGTTCATTAACGTGCCCTCTCAAAAAAAAGTTTTTAATTTTTTTAAAAAGATTTTATTTATTTATTTATTCATGAGAGACACAGAGAGATGCAGAGACACAGGCAGAGGGAGAAGCAGGCCTCCTGCAAGGAGCCCAGTGCAGGACTTGATCCCCGGATCCTGGGATCATGCCTGGAGCGAAGGCAGATGCTCAACCACTGAGCCACCCGGCTGTCTCAAAAGTTTTTAATTTAAGAAAAAAAAAAGTTTGTTTGTTTAAGTAATCTGTACACCCAGTGTGGGGCTCAAATTCACCACTCCAAGATCAGTAGTCGCATGCTTTTCTGACTGAGTCAGCCAGGAGCTTCAAGATTATTTTTTTTCCTTTTTTTAAAGATTTTTTTCTCTTATTTTAAAGTAATCTCTACACCCAATGTGGAGCTCAAACCTGCAATCCCAAGATCAAGAGTCACATGCTCCACTGACTGAGCCAAAGAGGTACCACAATGATGTTATTATATTTTTTAGGATTTATTTATTTGAGAGACAGAACAGGGGTAAGGAGGAGGACCAGAGGGAGAGGGAGAGAGAAACCCAAGCCGACTCCACATTGAGTGCAGAGCCAAGGTGGGGTTCGATCCCCAACCCAGAGATCACAACCTGAGCCAAAACCAGGAGTCAACCACTTAGCAGACTGCCCCCCCCCTCCCCCGGTGCTCTCCAGTAATGTTATTTTTAAATGTACTATTGAATTCTATCTGCTTATATTTAGGATTTTAAAGACAATACTCATGAATCTCTAGCTTTCTCTTCAGAACCTGGTACTATTTTCTTTCTCAGTGATGGTAGAGGTGGTGAGAGAGCTCTTCTACAATTTCCTTTATTTCTTCTACAAAAAGTAGTCCATTTAGATGGCTTATATCAGGGTCACTTTGGTGAATTATGTTTTCCTAGAAAACTGCCCATAGGGACACCTGGGTGGCTCAGCAGTTGAGCATCTGCCTTAAGCTCAGGTCGTGATCCCGAGATCCAGGATCAAGTCCTGCATCCGGCTCCTTGCAGGAGGCCTGCTTCTCCCTCTACCTGTGTCTCTGCCTCTCTCTGTGTGTGTATCTCTCTCACAAATAAATAAATAAAAATCTTAAAAAAAAAAAAAAGAAAACTGCCCATAAAATTCTAGTATTTAAGTGTTGACAGCTAATTAAAAAATGTTTTAAAGATTTTTTTGATTTTTAACTAATCTCTACACTCAACAGGGAGTGTGAACTCACAGACTCAAGATCAAGAGTTGCATGCTCTACTGACTGAGCCAGCCAGTTGCCCTAACTAATTAAAAAACATATTTTTTTAAACTGTTGGAATGGGGCAGCCCCGGTGGCCCAGTGGTTTAGCGCCACCTTGGGACCAGGGTGTGATCCTGGAGACCTGGGATTGAGTCCCGTGTTGCGCTCCCTGCATGGGGCCTGCTTCTCTCTCTCTGCCTCTCTCTCTGTGTGTCTCTCATGAATAAATAATAAAATCTTTTAAAAAAAAAAAGTTGAAGCATGCCAACAGGCTATATATGGTCTGTGGGCCACAATTTTGCAACCATTGATTATATAGTCAAAGAATTTTAGGTCTGAAAGAGGCCATATAGATCCTATACTGAGAGTTGCAAGTAGATAGCATGCCTGGCAGGTTACATGGTTCTGTGAGGTGAGGATTTTGGTGAATTAGTGAGCCCACTCCCCAACTAAACATAACCAAGTTAAGTTTTAACAATATTTTAATCAGAACACCATGTGGGTCAAATAAAACAGTCTAAAAACTCAATTTGCTCCACGGGTGGCTGGTTTGTGACCTCTGCCTGCATACCCTCACTTCCTGCCTCCTGGGTATCTCATATTCCAGCCACATCTCGTGCTCTCCAATCAGTCTCTCCCTTTTCTTCATTTATGTTTATAGCTTAATTTTAGTGCAACTTTTTCTGTTGACTGTGGTTTCCATCGCCACCATATTATGAACTCCTTGTGAGCAGAAACCATGTCTTATTCACCTTTTCATACCTTGCATGTAGTTGGAGTTCTATAAATATTAGTTGCATAACTATTATAATTAGCAAAACAATAAGGATCTTATCTTGAAAAGAAATTGTTTGGGGCACCTGGGTGGCTCAGTCAGTTAAGTGTCTGACTCTTGATTTGGCTCAGGTCATGATCTCAGCAAGTCCCCCCCACCCAGTTGCTCAGCAGGGAGTCTGCTTGAGATTCTCTCTCTCTCCCCTTCTTTCTCTCCCCCTGCTCATGGTTTCTCTCTAAATAAATAAATAAATCCTTAAAAAAAGGAAAAGAAAATAAATTATTTGTGGAATTGAGTCTAACTCAGTTTTAAAAGGAGGAAAGTGAGGCCCAGTATGGTTAAGTGATTTACCCACTATCACGTAAGAATAGGACAAATTCCCTTTCTGGCATTCTGCTCCACAACGGTTCAATCTTAAGATTATAAACTGCAACAGAAATGACACTTTCTTTTTTTTTCTTTTTAAAGATTTTATTTATTTATTCATAAGAGATAAAGAGGCAGAGGCAGAGGGAGAAGCAGGCTCCCTGTGGGGTAGGAAGCCTGACGCAGGACTTGATCCCAGAACTCCAGGATCACGACTTGAGCCAAAGGCAGAGACACTTAACTGACTGAGCCACCCAGGCACCCCAGAAATGACTCTTTCTTAATTTCTAGACCTGACTTTAATATCTGTCTGCCTCTGGGTCTCCACCCTGCCTCCTAAGAGACAACTTAATTTAGATGTGTCTTCAAGTAACTTGAGATCCAATCCAGTAATTTTGAGAGGATATAATTTCAGGCTGATTGACTCATCGTAGGCCAGTTCAGAGTTTTCCAAACCTCCTGCCCCTTTCTCCCCAACACCAATCCAATTCCCCAGGAAATTATACAATTACTGCTGGCAAGAGGTAAAGTTGGGAATGTCTACTTTCAGGGTCTTGTCAGGGTCTTGGCCCTACTTACTGACATCCTCCGATGCCCCTTATTAGTCTGGATCCTCTCCAGGTCACTTGCATCTCAGGCAGCTCAGAGGACTGGTTGGATACCTCCCTGTCTGTAACCACCTCCCACCATCTATCTTGTCTTCCTCACCCCCAAGAGTTTGTTTCAGAAACTCCCTAAACTTTTGTATTTCCTTCCTTAAGATCAGGGTTGTGGTAGAGAAGGCAAAAACTCCACACTGCTTCTCTCTCTTTTTCTCTGAAACATTCTCTTACTCTGTTTCTCCCTGAGTTCCTTGTATCTTTTCTCTTGGCAGGGGAGGGAAAAAAAACAAAACAAAACAATTCTATCTCTTCTCATCTCTGTAAGTGATTAGTGTCTCACTCTATGAGTGCTGGCCTTTGAATTTAGTCATTTGGATCTTGGGTCTTCCCCGCTGTCAGGCTGTCTTTACTGCATTCAGCGTCTTTCCATTTGGCTGTCAGCTGGGAGAGCGTTGGCAGATGGGCCTTGCTGGATAGGAATGGCAAATCAGGCATACTTGAAGTCGTAGTTTTTTATTGAGGATTCTCGTATACAAGAGCAAACTGCGACCATCAACTGCCATCTTTAATCTAGTAGACAGCCATACTTTAGATCCTATTTTCTTTTCTCCTTTGGAAGGGCCTCAGGGTCATTGAGTTCTAGTCACCAGATTTCCTTTCATCATTTGGCACTCCATTTAGCTGAGGACTTCTGATTTTTCTGAGAGTTCCTGATCTACTAATATAACAAGATTTACGGGACTGTGTCATACAACAGGGTTCTAAGCCTCCGAGTTCTAAGCCTCAGAGAGCCCTCTCGGCTGAGGTGTTTGGTGCTCCTGCCCCCAGCCCAAGAGCCTCTTACTTTCCTTAAATGGTCCTATGACTGGCATTCAGTTAGCTACTTGAAGCCTCAGTCTGTATGGAGTAGTTGTAAGGACCCTCCCCTTGTGGTAGTTGTGAGGATTAACTAAGATAATAAGTTCTATGAGTTCTCAATATATTTTAGACGTTAGACTCCTGGATTCCAGTTCCTTCCCGCTGCCTTCTCTTCCAGAATCTTCCATTGTGATATAAGGAGATTCTGAGAATGAGATTTTTCTCAGAACAAGGCTTCTAGAAGCTATTGGTAGGGTATGAGGAGTGGAGAGGAACTCCTACCTTGCCACTGAGGGAAGTTATTTGTTTCTTAATACAAGTGGATTCTTTGGGAAGGATTTGTGATCCTACACTTGAAAGGCAAAGGGGTTAATTGTGCCATTTGCCAGCTCAAGAACCATGAGGAGATATATGGTGTCTTATTCGTGGCAGATCCTGAAGAAGGAACTGGTGAGGAGAGTCAAGGGTTCTGGGAGGAAAGAGTGAAAGATTGCACAGACAGGTATTTTGAGGAAAAGACGGGCAGGTGTAATAGGGGGGCCTACACTGTCTCTTTTGGAATCACAGCATGACGCAGAGGATAAAGTTCCAGGTTAGGCTTCAGAAAGACTTCAGTGTAGACTGCTATCCTCTTTACACTGGGCATGTCACAGGGTACACTCTGAGCCCCTAAGAACTGCTCTGTACTCACCCTTCCTACTGTTTTGAGATCCAGAGAGAATAGGCCTGGCAGCAGGATAGAGTGACAGGCTGAACTTATGGACTCTGGATTCAAATCCCCATCACCTATTAGTCATATGGCTAATATTAGTATTAGGCAACTTACTTGATTTGCTGTGCCTATTTTCCCCTCTGTAAAGAGTGATTGTAGTATTAGTATCTATTGCACTGATTTACTGTTGAGGATTAAATGAGTCAATACCTATAAAGGGCTTAGAATAGTTCCTGGTGGAAAAGTGGTTATTTAGTAAGTATTAATTTTATTAATAAAGCCTTTCCCTGGGGATCCCTGGGTGGCGCAGCGGTTTGGCGCCTGCCTTTGGCCCAGGGCGCGATCCTGGAGACCCGGGATCGAATCCCACGTTGGGCTCCCTGTGCATGGATCCTGCTTCTCCCTCTGCCTGTGTCTCTGCCTCTCTCTCTCTCTTGTGTGTGACTATCATAAATAAATAAAAAAAAATTTTTTTTTTTAGTTTAAAAAAAATTTTTTTTAAAAAGCCTTTCCCTGTACTTCCTTCAGATACAAATTTTTTTTAAAGATTTTATTTATTTATTCATGAGAGACACAGAGAGAAAGGCAGAGACAAAGGCAGAGGGAGAAGCAGGCTCCTCAAGGGGAGCCTGATGTGGGACTCAATCCCAGGACTCTGGGATCACACCTTGAGCCAAAGGCAGACACTCAACCACTGAGCCACCCAGGTGTCCCCAGATATAAATATTTTTAAAGAAAATATTACAGTTACTGGTGAAGCTCCTCATCATCCCATTCCCCTCCTCCTCACTGGGAACCACTTTCCTGAGGTTAATATGTACCCTACCTCTTTAGATTAAAAAAATTTTTTTAGAGATTTTATTTATTTATTCATGAGAGACAGAGAGAGAGGCAGAGACATAGGCAGAGGGAGAAGAGGCTCCCCACGGGGAGCCTGATGCGGGGATGCTCAACCACTGAGCCACCGAGGTACCCCCCTAGATTTAAAAAGTTTATTATATATATAAGTATTTATAAGCAACATAGTATGTAGCACATTTTTTTAATGATGTCCTAAGTGGCATCCCTTTCCAACCTTTTTTCCACTCAAAATCGTGTGATCTTTACCCACACTGACATGCATGGCTCTAGTGCTATGTTCAGTCCAGGACTATACTGTAATGCGGTGATACTTTCCCCTACTGATGGACATTTCAATTATTTTTAGCTTTTCCTCTGGGAAATGTCTTCTTTTTTCCCCCCCCTGAATCCAATAAATGTAAAATGGTCTCTTGCCACTTGAATTTACGTTTCCATTATCTCTACTGATGTGCAGAATCTTTTTGTTATTTATAGGTGGTTTGCATTTTCCCTTTGAGTTACCTGTTTATATCCTTTGCTTATTTTTTTCTTTTGAGTTATTTGTATTTTTTGCTTTGATTTGCAGAATTTTTAAAATAAAAAAATTGGAAAGTAGGGTTTTTTTTGGTTTGTTTTTTAAAAAAATTTATTTGAGACAGAGAGAGAGCACAAGCAGGGAGGAGGGTCAGAGGGAGAGGGAGAAGCAGGCTCCCCACTGAGCAGGGAGTCCGACCCAGGGCTCAATCCCAGGACCCTGGGATCACGACTTGAGTCGAAGGGAGATACTTAACCAACTGAGCCACCCAGGTGCCCCGATAGTAGCTTTTCGTAATAATTATGTTTTGTAATTTTGGATAGGAATCCTTTGTTGATTTTGTGTATGGCAAATGTATTCTTCCAGTCTTCAGTTTGCCTTTTCATTTTGTCTTTGATGTCCTTGTTAACAGAAGTTAAAAAAAATAAATGTTTTTAGCTTTTGTGCTTGTTTTGTTATGGAAATTTTAAAACATTGAAGTTGAAATATAATGATCACCCCTTAGGTCTAACAGTTAGCATTTGGCCATGTTGGCTTTACATATTTGTGTGTGTGCTTGTTGAATCATTTGAGAGTAAGTTACGTTTCTTATGATGCTTCTTTTTTTTTTTTTAAGATTTTATTTGTTTATTCATGAGAGACACAGAGAGGGAGAGAGGCAGAGACACAGGCAGAGGGAGAAGCAGGCTCCATGCAGGGAGCCCCATCGTGGGACTCGATCCTGGGTCTCCAGGATCACGCCCTGGGCTGCAGGCAGCGCTAAACCGTTGAGCCACCAGGGCTGCCCTCTTATGATGTTTCTTAAAAATAAGGACATAATTACAACATCACTATAATAGTGAGAAAATTAACGTAATATCCCTAATATCATCTAATCTCCAGGCATATTCATTTCCTTATTTGTCCCTAAATAGTGGCCTTTTTCTTTTTTTTTTTTTTAAGATTTTATTTATTTATTCATGAGAGACACAGAGAGAGAGAGATGCATAGACACAGGCAGAGGGAGAAGCAGGCTCCATGCAGGGAGCCCGACGCAGGACTCGATCCCAGGTCTCCAGGATCACACGCCCGGCCACAGGCGGCGCCAAACCGCTGCGCCACCGGGGCTGCCCAATAGTGGCCTTTTCAGCTTGCAATTATGAATCAGGATCCAGAGGTTCATGCTTTGCATTTATTTGCCTGTCTTTTAAGAAACTGGGTTAGTTGACTTGTAGATTGTTTCGCATTCTGGATTTATCTCTTTGTTGTTGAGCTTGTTTCCCTATCCCCTGTATTTACTTGGCAGGCAGAGGGTGACTACCCTTGCTCCCAAATTCATACTGGGATAGAGACTGATTTGTTCTCAGTTTCAATTCCAAATTCCCAGGCTCAAAGGTTGCCTGGGATCAGATGGCCTAGCTTGGGTGAGTGGTTATATTAGTTTCCTATTGCTGCTATAACATATCACATAATTTAGTGGCTTAAGACAAATCATATTATCTTATGTAGGCTAAAAGTCTGGAACAGGTCTCCCTGGGCTAAAATCCAGGTGTCAGCAGGGCTGCAATCCTTTCCTGAGGGTCTAGGGAAGAATCTCATTTCCTGGACTTCTCTAGCTTCTAGAGACCACTCACATCCCTTGGCTTATGGCCCCTTCTTCTGTCTTCCAAGGCCACAATGTTGCATCTGCTCGACTGTTCTTCCCTCAGATCCATCTGATTCCAAAATCCAGGCTTTTTGCATCTCCCCCTTGCTGCCTGCTGTCACTTTTGCTGTTTTCTGGACCAAAGTAAAGGACTTGCTATTTAACTAGAGCGGTGCTGGACAAAGTTTTACCCACCAGCTCCTGGGGAGGGAGGTTTGTAGCAGTTGCCAGTTTGTGTGGCATAAATAGTCCCAGCTGTGGCCATTTTCAGGCTACCAACACAATTTCAGCAGGCTTGAAGACTCCCTCAAAAGTGGAACCATGGCTCCAGCATACCCCTGCATTTAATTCCATCCCATTTCACTTTATCAGTGCTATTTAGCCTGCTGGTGGCTGCTGAAAACAGATGGTTTCTACTGATCTTATTTGTTTTGTTTCCACAGGGACTGTACCAGCTCACCATGGATATCATCGTGATGATTCGAGTGTGTAAAATGTTCCGCCAGGGCCTCAGGGGATTCCGGGAATATCAGATCATCGAGACCTCTCATAGAAAGCACCCTATCTTTTCCTTCTGGGATGTAAGCAGCTGGCCTTAGCACGATTGTGAGGGCTTAAGGGGGTCTGATAAATAGCACCTCACTCCCCAATCCATATTCTGAACCAACAGAGAGAAGACAAAGGGTAAAGCAGATGGGAGACCCAACTGCCACTTTTGTTAATGATGACACTTTTATTGGAGAAGATTATTTGTATCATCAAGTGCAAGGATGACCTAAGACTAAACCCCAGAATCAGATAGCCTTACATGTGTCGTGGACAGTGCTGGACCAAGGCAGGCCTCCACTGTGGGAGCAGACCCTCCTGCCCTAAATTCACAGCAAAGGAGGACAGAGCAGAATGTGATCTCACAGGGACAGAGAAGGAATGATCTCACCCAGTTTTTCCTTCCAAAGTCACCAAGGAGTTTATGTCACTCCTTCTCAATGTGGAAGGAGAAGGGCTAGTAGTGTTCTATCAGCACAATTCCCTCTGAGTAGAAAGAAACACCAGGAGTAGAGAAGAAGCCATCGTCATTCCAACAGGGATCAAAAGAGCCAGAGAAATCCAGAAGTCTCCTTAGAGTCAGGGTTTTCTGAATGCCCATCACTGTTCATCTTCTCAACCTTCTTTCCTGTCCCCCCGCTTAAACAAAGGAACACGTGCAAGGCCCTGCTTACTCTGGAGACCATGCTTTCTAGATTTTCTAGAAGGTCTCTGTTTCAAATATTTTATTTCAGTAGTAGATCATATACCCTTTTTAAGCTCAGAAAAGTTGCTCACCATTCTGTTAACCTGTTCTGGATTCCCAAAGGCATCTTCATTACTATTCAGGCCCACAAAGTTTCTCCCAATCTCTGACAAACCCTGCTTATTTTTCTGTTGTGCCAGGAGTGACTAGATTCAGCCCTGCCTTCCAATTGCACCTAGCAATTCACTCCAAGAAATTGCCCCAAATGGTTTCTGAAGGAGGAAAGAGTATGGGTGGTGCTGATGGGTGAAAAAAAAGGCTGTCTTAGGTGGGTCACTAAGGAGCCAGCAAGTGTAACTGTGTGCATGTGGCTGAGTTAAAGATGTAGCAGGGAGTAGGGGCCTGTGGGTCAGCAGAAAAGAAGAGCATGGCCCATCCAAAGACATTCATATTCATATATATATATATATATATATATATATATATTTAAAGATTTTATTTATTCATGAGAGAGGCAGAGACACAGGCAGAGGAAGAAGCAGGCTCCATGCAGGGAGCCTGATGTGGGACTCGATCCCAGGACCCCAGGATCACAACCTGAGCTGAAGGCAGACACTCAACCACTGAGCCACCCAGGCATCCCTCAAATTCATATATTTAAAGACACTATGCTGGCCAAACCAAATGAACTCTGCAGCCAGATTCTGCCCTATGGTTGGACCATGACTTGGGAAGCGATGGAGTGGAAGAATTGGAACCTGAGAGATGGAGGTTTGCTGTCAGGAAGGATGTTCTGACTCAGGTTGTTGTCATGCAGTGGTAAAGCCATGGGCCCAGGGGTGCTATTTATCAGGAGTCTTTGGTTGCCAGAAGCCTTGGGCTGCCTGGGTACTTGGAAGACCCAAATCAGACTTGTCATCAGGGATGTGTGAGGCTAAGACTGAATGACAGTGCCTGGGCAGAGTGGACTTGAGCAGAGCAGAAGCCTCTTGAGAGCAGCCAAAGGGGAGTCATGTGGCTACTGGGCAGAGAGCTAGGGGGCTGGAGTGTTGGGTCAGGTAGAGAGAACCGTGGGCCACTTTTCATTAGACCTTGTGAATCCGCATCTTTCTGAGCACCATGCTTTCTATCACTGGCCTTCTTGAAAAGCACGACACAGGTACATAAACTATAAATGGGGCACTGGGGTGGGGAGGACCTGAGGTATACCTAGAGAGATGGGGCGTGGGTCCAGGTTTGGGCCAGATGGGGGTCAGGGCCTTGTTTGTCTCTTTCCTTTCCCCTGCCTCCTCCTACAGATCTTCCCCCTTTTCTCTGCCTCTTCGACTATTTCTTCATCCCCCCTGCAACCGTTAGGAGATAGAGTTGGATTAGTTCATCCCTAAGACCTTTTGCGCTGCTTTCTTCTGGACACGCTCTAGGAGAGGACTGTTTCCTCAGTGTGTGATCCTCGGGCAGATTCCTTAACCCCCTGTGGAGTCCAGAAGGGGGCTCAGCAATACCTGCTTTGTCCTCAGGGTGAAATAGAGTAAGAAAGGAAGAGGAGGCGTGTGCCTGGCTCCTGATAGGCGCTTAGGGAAGGCTGGCTTCGTTGGTGTCTCTGTTTTTTCCCTCTCTGTCCCTCTCCACTTCCTCATTTGTTTGCCTCTTTCCCCTCTTCCTTTTCTCTCTCCATCCTTCCTCTCTTTATTACTCCCCTCCCCCCACCGCATTTCTGTTTCCACAATGACACGCTGTCCACACTGGGTCTGAGTCTGGGGCTGAGCTGGGGCTTTCGAGCAGAGGTGGACATGAGAGGTTCCAGTGGGTAGGAGGGTTCCCATGGCTTCCGCCTACCACGGGTGAGCACTGGGGGCACAGGAGGGTTTCAGTGCAAAATTCTAGTAGCAGTCTTGCTGATTCTCTTTCTTCTCCTCAATTTCTCTTTTTTTCTCCCCCAGAAAAGGAAGCGAGGCCGAATCACATTTGATACCATGGACTTCGTCGCAGAGGAGGTATGCATAACTCTGACCTTGCTGCTGAGAATGTTCTTTCTGCACCATGGCCTGGAAGAGGCATGGGGCTGGGTATCGGGACAGCTGGGTCCAGTCCAGGTTCTGGTGCCAACCCACTGTGTCACCCTGAGCTAGCCACTTGATTTCCTCATGTGTGAAATAGCCGACCTCAGTGATCCCAAGATTCCAGTCCTGACATTCCAAGGCTGTGAACCCCGTTGAACCCACTGTCGCCTTATAGCTGAGCAGAACCGGCAGGGAGAACTCCTGTACTTGGACCCGTGGAAAAACAGCAAAACTCAAAGTAGAGGTGGTGAGAGTTCCAGACACAGAAGAAACAATCAGGGTGGGGGGGAAAGGCCTGGCCTGTGTGTGAATTCTGGCTGTGCCCCAAGCCCTCTGACAGACACTGGGCAGGCACCCCCTTTGTGGGTATCAGCCATTCTGGCAAAGAAATGCTTCATATCTGGGTGAGGCTTTGGACTGTGTGACTTGTTCTCTGAATTTTAAGAATTGTTATCTTCCTGGCTTCTTTCCACCAAATCTTGGATACTAAATTAAAATTTAATTTATATTTTTAAAAGGGCCTACCTTGTATAGGAAAGACTTGAGCTCTTACCAGCTCTAGGCTTAGATCTGTGTCTGGTTGTGGTGATTCTAGGTAATATAACATCCCCACCTGCCCTTAAGGAGCTAAGTAAGAGTTAAGGTGAGGAAACTTACCTGGGAAGTTAAATAGCAGAATCAGTTTCGTAGGAATCCAGAGAAGGGAGTCTCTAAGGATCAGTGGTGGTGAGAGAGAATTTCTTTTTTTCTTTTTTAAGATTTTATTTATTTATTCATGAGAGACAGACAGAGAGAAAGAGAGAGAGAGAGAGACACAGGCGGAGGGTGAAGCAGGCTCCATGCAGGAGCCTGACATGGGACTCGATCCCAGATCTCCAGGATCAGCCCCTGAGCCAAGGGTGGCACTAAACTGCTGAGCCACCCAGGCTGCCCTGAGAGAGATTTTCTAAAAGAATTGGAGCCCCAAGTGGGCCCAGAGAATCAGTTTTGTTCATAGAAACCAGAGGCATCTGTGTTTTGTCATAAAAACCCTGCGATAGAAATCCCAATGGGTTATTGATAGCAAGAGAGGGTTAGGAAGGAAGAAGATTGGATTCAGACCTTAAAAATGGCCAACATGGGGCACCTTTGGCTCAGTCAGTTAATGTCTGACTTGATCTCAGCTCAAGTCTTTATCTCAGGGTCATGAGTTCAAGCCCCATGTTGGGCTCCATGCTAGGCATGGAGCCTACTTAATTAAAAAAAAAAAAAAAAAGGCCAACACTTCTATAGTCCTGACTGGGAACCAGGCCCACTATAAGCCCCTTACATATATTAGCTCTGCTATTTATAAATTCAGGTTCTGGGGCAGCCCGAGTGGCTCAGCGGTTTGGTGCCTGCCTTCGGCCCAGGGTGTAATCCTGGGGACCCGGGATCAAGTCCCACGTCGGGCTCCCTGCATGGAGCCTGCTTCTCCCTCTGCCTGTGTCTCTGCCTCTCTCTATCTCTCAAGTATAAATAAATAAAATCTTTAAAAAAAAAAATAAATTCAGGTTCTGCTGCTCTCAGGGAACTGAGGCTCAAAGGGAAATGATTTGTCCTAGGACACACCACCAGGTAGGAGCAGGCCAAGGTTCAAACCCAGGCACCTGGCACCAGAGCCTGTGCATTTAAAAAAATTTTTTTTAATTTTTATTTACTTATTAGAAAGAGAGAACCAGCAGGGGAAGGAGAAGAGGGAGAAGCAGACTCCCTGCTGTGCAGGGAGCCCAATGTAGGACTCAATCCCAGGACCCCAGGATCATGACATGAACTGAAGACAGAAGCTTAACCAACTGAGCCATCTAGGTGCCCCAGGCCTGTGCATTATTAATCATTGAGCAACACTGCCCTTCTGAGTGAACATGCAAGGCTTCAGATCTGTTGTCCAGAACTCCTCATCATGTTCCACTTTTTTTTTTTTTGCTTCTAGGACAATTACTTTATGTAAGATTAGCTGGCATTCATTCATTCTTTCCATAAATTTTTATTTTGTTGAGTGCCTACTGCATGTGAGATGTTATTCTAAAATGGGGTAAATAAGATAGATGAAGCCATTATCATGTTTTTAATGGAGCTTATATTCTAGAACATCTTTGTCCAATAGAGTTTTCTGAGATAATGGAAATGTTCAATTGTATGCGTTGTCCAGTATAATAGCCGACAAGACACATGTAGAACTTGTGGCTAGTGTGACTGAGGAACTTTTTTTTTTTTAAGATTTTATTTCTTTATTCATGAGAGATACGGAGAGAGGGGCAGAGTCATGGCAGAGGGGGAAGCAGGCTCCCTGCGAGTAGCCTGATGTGGGACTTGATCCCAGGAACCCAGGATCACGACCTGAGCCTAAGACAGATGCTTAACCACAGAGCCACCCAGGTGCCCCTCAGGAACTTATTTTTTATCTAATTAAATTTAAATAGCCACATGTGGCTAATGGCTGCCATATTGGATAATGCGGTTCTAAAGTGAGTGAGGTAAAAAAATAAATAAATAAATAAAGTGAGTGAGGTGAGTGTGTGTGTGTGTGTGTGTGTATAGGATGGGGAAATGACAGATAATATACACATTAACAAAAAAGAAAAAAAAGAATAAGGTAATTTCAGAAAGTATGAACTGCTTTGGGAAAAATGATTCCAAGACTTGCTGAGAAGGGGGCCTACTATTTTAGGTCAAATGATCCAGTAGGACTTCCTGAGGATGTGGTAACATAGGAGCTAAGAACTGAATGAAGAGAAGGAAGCAGCCATATCCATGTGAAAATCCAGGGAAGAACATTCCAGACAGAGGAAACAGCCCAAGCAAGACTGTAGGACAGAAGTGAGCTTGGCCTCTTCAAGAGAAGGCTAAAGCCTGGAGAATGAAGCTCTGAGAGAGGCAGGAGGCAAAGTTGGGGGGATGGGTAGGGAGGAAGGCTCCATTAGGCTGGAGTACCGGCTTAAGACTTTATCCTAAGTGAGATGGGCAGCCAGTAGGAGTGTTAACAACTCAAATACCATTTTCCCGGGACATGGGACTGTGGGTGAATGGATGGATCTGTCCATCCACTAGTCCATGAGTTCTGGTTCACCAGGGTTAGTTTCTGTAGGTTCTCTTTATTTCTTAGTCTCGTGTAGTATGCTAAGGTATAGGCTGAGGGAAGGGAAGTCTCCCCTGGCTGCAATGTACATATGCTGAGGGGCCCCTGAAACCCAGGGAGCCCTATATTGACTCGGTGGGTGGTCAGTGAATGGCAAAGGCAGTATGGTTAGGAAGTGGGGATAAGTGTCTTGGCACGTAGCTGGTCTAGGTTATCAGCCTGTTCGAGTGCCTTTGTCTGTTATATGGAAATAATAATTGTGCCTCACTTCTTGGGCTGAGCAAAGATGCCGTGAGATGATGTGTGTAAGATGCATACCCTGATGCCAGACACAGAGTGAGCACTCAGTGAGTGTAAACCACTATTGTCTGGGGAGTGAAGTATAAAAGCAGGAGTGTGGGGAGTTGCCCACCAGCTCCTGGGGGAAACTTCTGAGTCTTGTGTGTCACTCTGGTCCTCTCTCCCCAGGGTCACTTCCCTCCAAAAGCCATGCAGATCACGCAGAAGCTGCCTTCCTGGAGGACAGAGTCGGAGATCCAGGCCCTCTGTAACCTCCTGCAGGTTCTGGACAGCTACCGCAACTACTCAGAGCCCCTGCAGCTGCTCCTGGCCAAAGTCATTCGCTTTGAACGGTCAGTGAGGGACACACCCCTTGGTGTCAGGGCTGGGCTGGGCAGGGAGCACCTGCTTGGCAAGGCTATGGCAGGGCTGCTGGTGTCTCCATGGTACATCAGCCATGGAAATCTATCTGTCTGCTTACTCGAGTGTTCATTATTATGCTTGTTGCATGGTTGATCTTCATTTATTGACCAGTCTACCCAGAATGAAGGAGCCATCGAATCTAGAGAGGCTCTGGTAGGAACCTCAGAAAGGATCTGGTCCAGTCCCTCCTTTTTCAGATGAGGAAGCAGAGGTTCAGAGGGTGACTCATACTCTGTCACCCAGGTGATGAGGGGTAGGGCTGAGACTCAAACCCAAGCCCTAAAAGCTACAGTGGGTCACAGGTGATTGTATGAGGTCCACATAGGAACTGGGGCAAGGGTCTGTGAACTTGGATAAGAAAAAAATTTATATCTGTTTTCATTAACCTGTAACTAAACTTTATCATTTTCTTTAATCACAGATGTAGGTAATGAACCATTATAGTATTAGCTATTCCTGTGACTTTTTCAACAGAAGAAATCACCAATATTACACATTCATGTTGTTGCAGGTTTCTCAAAAAAGAATTTATATTCATCACATCTTTGAAATTGTAGTAGTAATTAGAACGCTGCTAGATTGTGTTATTCAGTGCCGTAATAAAGATGCACATACATTGCTATACCACAATTCTGGTTTTTTTTTAAAGAATTATTTATTTTAGAGTGTGAGAGAGTATGAATGTATACTCCTGTGAGCATGAGGGGGCACGAGAGGGAAGGGACAGAAGGAGAGAATCTGAAGCAGACTCCCTGCTGAGCACGGAGCCCAGCTCAGGCCTGATTTCATGACCCTGAGAGTGTGACCTCAGCCAATATCAAGAGTCAGATGTTTAACTGACTGAGCCACCCAGGCACCCCCACAATTTGGGTTTTGAAAGACAATTATTAACTGTTCGTTATATTTTATTTTATATATTTATTTATTTATTTATTTATTTATTTATTTTATATATTTTTTTTTATATTTTTTTTTTATATTTTTTTTTATATATTTATTTAAAAAGAATTTTTAAGGGGATCCCTGAGTGACTCAGCGGTTTAGCGCCTGCCTTCAGCCTAGGGCATGATCCTGGAGTCCCAGGATCGAGTTCCACATCGGGCTCCCTGCATGGAGCCTGCTTTTCCCTCTGCCTGTCTCTCTGCCTCTCTTTCTTTCTGTGTCTCTCATGAATAAATAAATAAAATATTTTTAAAAAGTGAATTTTTAAAAGATTTATGTATTTATTTATCTGAGAGAGAGAAAAAGAGAACACAAGTGGAGGGGAGGAGCAGAGGGAGAAGGAGAAGCAGTTGGGGCTTGATCCCAGGACCCTGGGATCACGACCTGAGCTGAAGACAGACGCTTAACCAACTGAGCCACCCAGGTACTCCTATTTTATATATTTAAAACATTATTCTGTGAAGCCTTCACCAGATTGTCAAAGGGTCCATGGCACAAGATGCACCATATAAATACCTTGTACTAGAGAAGTCTAAGAGGTGTGTGTGGAAATATTGCCATTTCTTGGAAATTTCAGTGGCTTAAGAAGGGCAGCCTAGCAGAATATTTGAGCTTAGGCCTGTCTTGAAGATCTAGGATGTGAGGACACTGTAGTCTGGGCCCTGATACTTTCCTTCATGGAGGTCATAGGTCACATAATCACAAACTAGCTCTAGATAAAGGCCTGTTATAACCTGTGCAGGATCTTTTTACAGACAATAAGCCCAGGAGAGGAGGGAACACTCTAGTTAGCTTGGCCAAAGGAGATTTACCGATGAGGTGGCAGTTGAGTAGGTATTTTTGACAAGCAGAGGTGTAGACAAGAACATTCCAGGCAGGGGGGACCATCTGCTTTGTTCTAGCCTGGTAAAGAAGAGCAAGTCACCGTTGTCTTAAAGTGAGATTCCATTGCAGGCAGAATGGTGTCAAGCAAAGAAAAAGAATCATGGAGGTAGGAGCTCTGGAATGTAATGCTGCATCTGCCAGCAGATGTGTGACCTCAGACAAGCCAGACATCTGAGGTGTGACCTCAGACACAAGCCAGTTAACCTTGCTGAGCCTCAGGAATGAGGACGCTGGTACAGATTTTATGGGTTTGTGTGAAGATGAAGAGGTGGTGATTGTTAAAGCCCTTTTCAGCTAGCTGATTATTTCTGGGACTGGAAATGCGCAGATTAGACAGGATTCTTTCAATCACAAGTGATAGAAAACCTAGCTGTAAGGAATGCATTGGTGGCTCATGGATCTGAGAAGTCCTGGGATAGTCCTCCAGCTTCTGGCTCAGCCGGACTCAGGGGCCCAGTGTCCCCAGGACCCAGTGTCCAGGTCTCTCTCCACCTCCTCACACTCAATTCTCATGAGCCACTTTCTGCATCAGACTCTCTCTCGTGGCAGCAAGATGACTGATTGCCTGTGAATCAAGAAAAGGTATTTCCCCCAAAGTAAAGTCAGGGTGCAGCTGGTGGAAAAGGTGACCCGCTGCTTGGCCACAAAAGCAACGGACGTCTGCCACAGGAGATTGGGGTCCAGTGGTGACTCAAGTGTGACTCGCTGTGTGCCTTCAGCAAGCCTGGGGCACCCTAGGTCTCCATCCTTCAGCTACTCATCCATTACTTTCAGGATTTGGTCATTCGTTTATTCAGCGGCTATTCACTGAGCATTTACTGTGTGGAGCATTTACTGTGCCTTAGCCAACTGACAAAGGCTCTGCTCTCAGGAAGCTTCAGTCTGAGGGAGGCAGGCAACTGGGTGGATGTTAGTGAAGAGCTCAAGCTTGAGCTGGAGCCGGGCTGCTGTGCGGGCTCTTCTGGTCCCAGTCTGTGCCTTCATGCTCCAGAAGCACACAAGGCAGTGCAGGACTCCTCCCAGCATGGGGCCAGGCTCCCTGTTGCTACCAGGCTCATTTCCCAGCTGACTGTGCCTGTCTTCTTCCATCTAGGCATTGTCATCTGGGCTGTCTCCTCTTTCCAGACTTTTGTGTTCCCCATTACCTTCTGGGTAAAATCCAAAGTTAGCCCAGTATTTGAAGTCATGTTTGCATGTGGTCTTGGTTTGGTCTTGGGCTTTTCTACTGGCCATGGTCTTTTCTCAGGTTTGGTCGCAGGCGAGTGATCGTCAAGAAGGGGAAGAGGGGCAACAGCTTTTATTTCATCTACATGGGCACAGTTGCAGTGACAGAGGATGAGGATGGCAGCAGCGCCTTCCTGGATCCCCACCCCAAATTGTTGCACAGGGGCGATTGTTTTGGGGTAAGCACAGGGAAGGCTCTGCCTTATTCGGGCAGGGTTGGGGGCTCGACAGGACTCTGGCTAGAACAACCAGGCCCAGTCCTGCCTTCTCCTAGGTGTAAGTCACTGCCCTGTTGTGGGACTTAGCGCTCTTACCTGTCACAGGCCAATTGACTGGACCAGGTGATGTCCGAGGCTGGCTCCTCCATCTGGATGTTTAAGGAACATGTTCCCTGTATAGCCCCACAGAGATCCCTCAGTGAGGTATCCCTCAGTGAGGCCGCTCCAGCTTCCTCTCTCTGATCTAGTCGAGCTTGTTACCTCTTGTTCCACAAGCAGCACATTTAAGAGGGAGGGGATAGGCCCCCCAAAGTGGTGAATGAGAAGAAGCTCAGGGCCAGCCAAGGAATCTGCAATCCGGGGAGTGGAGATTTCTGGGGGGCATATGGAAGCAGGAAAGAGGTGGGCAAGGCTGTGAGCAGAAAACCAGAGGTAGCCTCTCACTTACCCATTTCCATGTCCATCCAACAGGAATTGGGCCTTCTGAATCCTTTGGTATGGAGAGCCACCATGGTCTGTATGGAAGAAACAGAGTTCCTCGTTGTCGACAGAGAAGATTTCCTTGCTTATAAGCTGGACCAGGAATTCCAAAAGGATGCTCAGCATCGCTTTGAATTTTTTAGGTACCTCCACCATCAGCCAGCATCTTCCCCTGTGTGTTTGTTAGGTGCCTGGCTGTCCTAGGCCCCGTGGGAAACCGTAGGTGCTCTTCTCTCTGCCTAGAATGCTGTGGAGATGGGAAACACCTCCCACCTGGCTTCTCTGTCTAGCAAACTCCTACTGTACCTTCAGGTCTCAGCTCAAATATCCCTTTCTTGTGGGATAGTACTAATAGAAGAGCTCATGTGTACCGAGTACTGGCAGAGCCAGGTGGGGTGCTAAACTCTTTGTACCAGGGCTTTTACCTTATCTCATTTAATCCCATGACCTTGTTTCTCTTGTTCTGTCCAGTTTATTTTTAATTTTTAAAAAGATTTTATTTATTTATTAGAGAGAGAGGGACCATGAGCAAGCATGAGCAGGGGAAAGGGGCAGAGGGAGAGGGAGAAGTCGGTTCCCTGCTGAGCAGGGAGCCCGATGTGGAGCTCCATTCCAGGATCCTGGGATCATGACCTGAGCTGAAGCAGACGTTTAATCACCAGGCGCCCCTGTTCTCTCTAGTTTATAGGTAAGGGAACCAAGCCTCCAGGTGGTGATGTACCTAAAATGTTCAATTCAGAAGTCTTTGGGCTTCACTGCCCCACCTCACTAAGCAACCTGATCTGCCCTCACTCCAGGTTGGAGAGAACCCCCAATGCTTCTATCACACCCTGTGTTTTTCTTTTTTTCTTTTTTTTTTTTTAAGATAGATAGATAGATTTATTTATTTATTTATTTATTTATTTATTTATTTATTTATTCATGAGAAACACAGAGAGAGGGACAAAGAGGCAGAGACACAGACAGAGGGAAAAGCAGGCTCCATGCAGGGAGCCTGACGTGGGACTCGATCCCGGGCCGAAGGCAGGCACCAAACCGCTGAGCCACCCAAGGATCCCCACATCCTGTGTTTCTTTAAAGCCAGCCAAACTATAATTCTTGATCACACAATACCTCCTTTACAGTTTACTTGCTGCCCCCAGTCAGGAAACCCTTATGGTAGTGAGGGCAGAGTGGCTCTTTTGCCATGGGCACCCCCATGTTGTCATCATGCCAGGCACACGCAGGTACTCGTCTTCTCATTTCTAGTAACTGGCCTTTTGGAAAAGAATGAAAAGCAGATAAAGTATCTGCACCGGCCCTGAAAATACAGGTTGTAGGGCCATGTGGCTCCAGGGCAGTGCTGTGGCAGAGGGCTGCCCTTAGGGTGGAGGAGAGCGGAGAGAGTAGGAGCTGTGAGAGTGTGAGAGGGATGGGGGTCAGGGGAGGGCTGGCTGCAAAGGGAGGACTTAGTCCTGCCGGGAGGAGCACTGCCTGTTTTCACACAGTGGAAAAGTAGGGCTGAGATGCCATCTCAGCTCTCTGGCTTATCAACTATGTGGCCATAGATGAGTCACCTCCCTTCTCTGAGTTTGGGATCCGGCTCTGTACAACGGGGATAACAAGTCATCTCTCCCAGATCATTGTAAGGATTGAATGAGGTGATGGTGGGAAGTCTGTGGCCTGGTGGTGTCCCTTCTGTGGTGACCCTGCTTTCCTTCCTGTGTCTCCAGACTGTTCTCTGGACATGGCACCCACCCTGTTCCCCCTTGGTGCCCTGCATGGAACTCCATCCCCTGAGTCACCCGAGTTCTGGGCTCGTTATCTGTTGGAACTAAGAAAATATGAGCTGGTTGTCAGCAGCCCTGTGGGGCGGGCTGCATGTGAGGGAAGGTGAGCCCCTGAGTGGCGGGCACTGCAGGGTAGGCCTTCAGTCACAGGGAAGAAAGGCAAGAAGTGATTAGTCCAGATGTCCCCATTCATCAGGCACAGGCCCGAGTATTTCAAGTTAACAGGCTGCAGGAGGCTGGATGACATGTTTCCTTTCTGGAAATTGCTGAGAGCTGGGCACCTTCTGTGATGGAGGGCGATGAATTCTTTTTTTAAAATATTTTTACATTTACTTATGATAGACATAGAGAGAGAGAGGCAGAGACACAGGCAGAGGGAGAAGCAGGCCCCATGCAGGGACCCCGATGCGGGACTCGATCCCGGGTCTACAGGATCCCACCCCGGCTGAAGGCGGCGCTAAACCGCTGAGCCACCCAGAGATCCCCGAGGGCAATGAATTCTAACAGGATATTCCCCTCAGGAAAATGGATCTGTTTGAGTCGTGGTCTGATGAGAAGCTCTGGAACCTCGTAAACCTGGGGAAGGTGGAAAAGTTCTCATATGGGCGGCTGATCTCAAAAGACTTTGTAGAATCATCGTCTATCATGTTTGTCAGCAAGGTGAGAGGCCTGGGAGGGAGGGATGGAAGCCGGGAAGGCGCACCTGGTCTAATGTCCTGTGGCCACACAGGCAAGGGCTGAGCCCTGTTCTGCAGCACCTCCTTTTCTGAGCGTCCGTGTTCTAGCTGTAAAAGGCATACCACACAGTTTGGCCTCCCTCCCTCAGAGGACTGCTGTGAACTTTGAGATACCATGTTATAGTAGAAAGAGGGCCTCGGGGGTACCCCCTCCTTGAGCCCATATACATGCTTATTTACATACAGTTACATATTTAAATTATGCATTTGGCCCTTGAATCCTCATGATGCCAGATCACCATTTTAAAAATTATAATCTTTGGGTTGCCTGGGTGGCTCAATGGGTGAGCGTCTGCCTTTGGCTCAGGTCATGATCCTGGGGTCCTGGGATCGAGTCCCTCTCCCTCTGCCTATGTCTCTGCCTCTCTCTGTGTCTCTCATGAATAAATAAATAAAATCTTTAAAAGTAAATAAAAATTATAATATTTAAATTACAGATATGGTACAACCCACATTATAAAACATAGTTCTGGAAAGAGAGAAGAAATCACCCATAGCCTCAACACCTCAAAATAGATTTTCAGAAGTGGAGTTGCTTGGTATCATCATGCTCATGGACCTTGAAACAAGTTGCTGTCCAAAAGAATCCACTTTATCTAGCAGTGTGCATCTTTACAGGTGTCACACACCTCTGCCAGGCTTCCCTGTCCTCTCAAAACTTTCCTAATTTCATAGTTGGCAATTGCTACCTCATTGAGGATTTAATTTACATTTTTCCTGATTACTGGTGAGACTCATCGTGTTTGTTTACTATCTACATTTTGTCTTTTGTGCATTGATTTCTGTCCTGTGCCAATTTCTCTGTTGGTGATAACAAAAGCTTTGCGATCTGAGTCGACCTTTCTGTCACTTGTTGACTCTCCTCAACTACTATGTACTTTTCACAATCATCTTGAGAACTGCCCTGTTTTTGAGACCTTTTGCTTCTGTGCCAGGGGTTCTACTAGCATTGTTCATTTTTTTGGTTTGTTTTGGAACAGATAATACACGCACGTGGTTCGAAATTCAAAAAGTTCAAAAGAGTAATGTCTCCCTCTCACCTCTTTCCCCTGCTGCCCAGTATTCCTCACTGGGGATCGTCACTGTCACCATGTTCCTCTGTGTCTGTACCACAGTCTCTTCCCTGAATATAAAGGCAAATGCATGTGTATTTTCTTTTTTTTTTTTTTAAAGATTTTATTTATTTATTCATGATAGTCATCAGAGAGAGAGAGAGAGAGGCAGAGACACAGGCAGAGGGAGGAGCAGGCTCCATGCACCGGGAGCCCGACGTGGGATTCGATCCCGGGTCTCCAGGATCGCGCCCTGGGCCAAAGGCAGGCGCCAAACCGCTGCGCCACCCAGGGATCCCAGTATTTTCTTTTTTTTTAAAGATTTTATTTATTACTTTATTATTTGACAGAGAGACTGCACAAGCAGGGGAGTGGCAGGCAGAGGGAGAGGGAGAAGTAGGCTCCGTGCTGAGTAAGGAGCCCAATGCAGGCCTTGATCCCAGGACCAAGTGAGCCACCCAGGCACCCCTGCATGTGTATGTTCTTTCCTTGTTTTCATAAATGGTGTCATATGATGTAGGCTGTTCTGCAGTTGGCTGTTTCAAGAGTATTTCTGCAGATTGTTCCACATCAGTCCAGAAAGAACGTATATATATTACCATTTGTGCAGTGTTTAACTATATGATTGCACTTGAATTTATCTATCCAGTTCCCTGTTTCTTTTTAATTTAAAGAGTATTTATTTATTCATGAGAGACAGAGAGAGGCAGAGAGAAAGGCAGAGGGAGAAGCAGGCTCCATGCAAGGGAGCCCGATGTGGGACTCAATCCCAGGATCCAAGGATCACGTTCTGAGCTGAAGGCAGATGCTCAACCCCTAAGTCATGCAGGCATCCCTAGCCAGTTCTCGATTGATGGACTGACTGGTTGTCCCAGTCTTTTGCTATTTTAAGCGGTGCTTTGATGACTACCTGTGTAAGTAGTACCATTTCACCATAAATCTCCACCATAGCTCTATCAGGAAGTTATTATTATTCCACATTTACAATGAAGAAGTTGAAGTTAAGACACTTAACAAAGGCCACCCATTTAGTAAATGGCAGAGCCAGAACTATGCCCTCAAACTTTCAGTATTTCCCATATAGCTATTGCTCACATTAAGCTACCAAACATTTGTTGATTTTTTTTTGCCAAGGTTGGTTCATGCTCTGGAGGGATATGAAGATGGAAAAGACTGTTTCTCTTTCCTTATACCTCCCTTCCACTAGATACTGATCCAAGACAAAGTTATCCAGGCTAACTACCAAGTGATTAATGCAAATTCTTTGAGTTACAAGGATTTAGGAGAGAGGCCTCTCTCTAAAGGCTGGGGGTCTTAAAGAAGGCTACCTGGACAAGGTGAGGGAAGAGTTGAGCCTTGAAGTTTTGGACCATTAGACAAAAGGAGGGGCAAGATTGATTGTGTGCTAGCGCTGGCTCTCATTGGCCTGTGAGGGCTGATTAAGTTTTCAGGAGTTTTGCAAGATGGCAAACACAATAATTATCAAAAATTAAATTATATAAACCTACAATTAAGTACAGTTTATGGAAAACAAGAGTAATAGATACTGAAAATTCATAATTTCCTAATGACATTACTGCATTTTACTACTCTCTGTGCTCCAGAGTTTGTTTATGTCTGTTTTATCTATCTGGTGGGAATACTGCACAATTATACATGTATCTTCCCACCTCCACATTCTGTGACTTCATGTTGGTACCTGAAAATTGGCCCCAGCGGGAGTATATATACAATGGAAATCAGCAGACACCCTGAGTCAGGTTTTGATTTATGGTTTTGCTGATTTGTCTTAAAGCTATAGAGAAAATGTTTATGATGCAGATTACATTTAAGAGTGGGCTGGGTCTGTAGCCATTACATTGTAAATAGAAGAAAATTATGAAAATGTTTTTCCTTATTTAAACACTATTCATGGCTCCTGGGTGGTTCAGACACTTCACTTCAAAGCCTGAAGTGTCTTTGGCTTAGGTCATGGTCCCAAGGTCCTGGGATAGAGTTCTGCATCGGGCTCCCTGCTTGATGGGGAGTCTGCCTCTGTCTCTCCCCACTGCTCATGCTCTTTTTCACTCTCTCTCAAATAAATAAATTTTTAAAAAAAAATAAACATTATTTATCATAGATTCATCATGGGAGTTAATCAATGATAAGCGAAGTTCCAATATACGTAGTGCTAAAGCTAGAGGCGGTCTTAGTTAATGAATGTAATTTATACAAGAGTGAGAAGGAGTTTGCCAGTATATTACAAACCAGACTTAATAATATTAAATTTATTGGGAAAAGAATGGATTAGATGCAATTTCATTCGTCAAATCACGGTTGAATTGTAACTATAGATTGGTCATGGTTGTTACAAGAACTCAGCCAGAGTCTGCAACAACGTTCAGTGAGAATCGCTTGGCTATATGGAACTTTCAGTAAGAGTGTAGTATGTTTTATTATTATTTATAAATTGTGTGCAGCACACCCTTTACAAGCATAAGATTTATAGACATGCATACATTTTCCCAGAGAGCCAATTATTAAACTTATCACCAGGGGAGTGTTTGCGTTATTATTTATTCTGGGTTTAGTCCCAGAGAAGAGAGTCGAGACTGGCTAAATGAGCGCGAAAGGGAGTTATCACAGGATGGTGAAGGGCTAACAGACTTACTGGTGATGGGGAGGCCTGAAGGAACAGACCTTAGACTGAAGATGACCCCAAATGACTCCAAGTCAGAGTCCAGACTGGACAGTCACAGGGGCTGCCAAGTTCAGGAATCCACATCTATAGCCCCTGCCTCCACGAACATGACGGAGGTCCTCTAGTCCAAAACCAAACGTGCCCAAGTGCATCCCCGCAGGGGGACCCAAATCACCTCCTTGGCTGCAAGGGGGCTTGGGAGATGTTTGGGAGCATTTGGTTTCCAGCCTCTACACGCTAAGGGACTGGGTGCACAGGATCTGACCGAGAGGATGGTGGAGATGAGGCCCTTGCCAGCCACAGGAAATAGTTTGATAAGTTTGGAGGATTCTGATGGTCATGTGAGGAGAGTGGGGAGAGCCTAGAAGAGGGAATGGTAGCAGGGAGCCCTGAAGGCCAATCTGAATTCTTTGTAATTCCTTTTCCTCCCTGGCATCTGCTTCCTCTTTCCTAAAATTTGGGGGTGATCACCTCCAAAGCCAAGATTGCCATGTGTCCACAAATTTAACTCTGAGGTCTTTTGATAATATATAGCCAGGAAAGATAGGGGGCACGAGTGGTAAGGGATAAAAGTTCAAGACCTGCTTTTCAGCATGATGATTACATCTTGACCAGCAGAAAGTTCTGTTTTAGCCTCCATTTCTTTGTCTTACCTCATAAGGTCTTTAAGGATAAGAGCGAGTCTTGCACAGACTTACTAGTTCACATTCATCCTCAAATTCAATGGTTCTGAGTTGTTGTCCCTAGATCAGTGGCATTAATCAGTTATCACCTGGGAACTCACTAAAAATGCAGATTCTCAAGCCTACCCAAGAGCCATTCAATCCAAAGCTCTGTTTTGACAACCGTTCCAGGTGATTCTGATGTCACTAAAATTGGAGAACTCGGATTTAAGGGAAGAGTTTTTCAGATTTGACTAAGCATAAAGAACACTTTAGGGAGCTTCTTTTTTTTTAAAAAAATATTTTATTTATTTAAGAGAGAGAGTGAGAGAGAGCATGAGCAGGAGGGAGAGGGAGAAGCAGGCTCTCCACTGAACAGAGAGCCCAATGTGGAGCTCAATCCCAGGACCCTGGGATCATGACCTGAGCAGAAGGCAGACGCTTAACAGATTGCACCACCCAGGTGTCCCTAAGGAGTTTCTTAAAAAGGCAAATTTCTGCCTTACCCCAGGGAGTCTCATTCATTAACTCTGGCAATCTGCATTTGAATAAGCATAGCCCGTGATTCTAATGCAGGCACTCTTGAAGTTCATTCTGAGAAAAATTATACAGATGTCACAAAGTGACAACAGGTGTGTATGGGACATCCTGGCTAGTAGGTGAGTTTGACTTGTCCTTTACAGTGTTTTATTCAAAGCTGATTTAATCATTATGAAGATTGTAGATAAAATTTCGGATTTCTGGTTTCTTTTGAATATTCAGAAGATCAGGCAATACCAAGCTGTACTGCGATGCAGCCCCCTCTGGCTGGAGTTGAAGAGCACCTGCCCCCATTTAAAGGGACTGCTGTTTTCTCCCATTTTTTTAAATTTCCCACCAGGCCAGCTGTTGGGAGTATTCATCTAAGGAGGCTGGGTCGTCCCAGCTCCTGTAATTTGTGGACATGGCCTCGAGAGGGCGATATCAGCAGTGAGAGGCCTGGATGTCCTGCCAAACCCAGAACGTTAGGGAAGGTAATTTTCTGGTGCCACAGAAAACATAGTTAGTGCTCCCAATCAGCTCATTTTGGACAATTTATCACTTGGGGGAACATGGTGAAATTGTTTCCTACACAGATACAGATGGGATTAAAGACCCACAAGAGACTTTCTGAGAGGAGTGTTCACCTGTGTTTTTCTGGCACCAGCAGTTTCCTGTTGATAAATGTTGTATGAATGTTGACTAAACCTCCAAGCCCAACACCTGGTACATAATGAGGGCTTATTAAATGTTTGATCCCTTCTCCTTTCTCTTCAATGGTAATTTGTCTTGAACTTTAACTATAATGTGTCTCTTACAGTTCCTACTAAAAAAAAGGTAAGATTTTATAAAGATACGGAATAAATCAGAAAAATGGCATACCTTTCTTTCCTATCTGATCAGGAAAGATTGAAAGGATTGTGAAAACTCAGGACTGAAAACTCAGTTGTCAATGTAACACAAAGATATAACAGTTATGCACTGCTGGAGGAGTATAAACTAACATTTCTGAAAGGCAGTTCGGCAATGCGTATTGAACTTTAAAACACATGAACCTGTAGGAAACAATCCCATGGGGGTAATCAAACACGAGTATTAAATTAGGATGAACTAGATTGTATTGCAATTATAAGCAATCCTCAAACCTCAGTGGATTAACTAACAAAGACACATTCCTTCGTCCCACTACTTGATCACAGCAGATCAGCAGGAGGCCCTGCTTTTCACAGTCACCTGGAGACCCAGGCCACTGGAAACTATCTTCATGGATGCTTCCATAGTCAATAGGACAGGGGAGGGGTAATGTTAAGAATCAAGCACTGGCTTTTAAAATTCCCATTCAGATTATCAGAAGTCACTTTGCTAAGGAAAGTGGCCGAAGCAAGTAAGAAGGCCATGTCTGATTCAAAGGAAAAAAATACAATCCTGCCTTGTGTTTGGGAGGAGAACTTTAGTATTTGTGAACTGCCTTAATGACCATTCTGGGCATTAAGATGTGTGTACAAGATTATCAGTTAAAGTTGCTGTCTTAGAAACACAACTGCAATGGCTTAGTGAATAGTAATTTTGTTTTGCAGGAGTCTAGAATTAAGCAATCCAAGGCTAGAAAGTTGTTTGAGGAAGTCCTCAAGACCCCAGTCCCCTTCTAGCTTCTCCCCTCATCATCCACAACTTATAACTTTCATCCTAGTGGTCACAACATGACTATTCTACCTCTGGCTGTCACATCTGAGATTCAGTCGGAGGTAGAGGGGAAGGACAACCGTAAGTTTCCTGGGAGTTTTATTCATCAGTCTTCCACTTACAGGTCATTAGCCAGAACTGCGTCACTGCCATTCCCCCACTGCAGGAGAGTTTAAGATAGTGAGTTTTATAAAAGGGGTTTTGTTGCCCTGAGCAAAATCAGAATTATATATAATACTGACAAATTAGAAACAACTGAATATTAATCCTCAAAAATATTTTCTTGAGGTATAACATGCATGCAATAAAGAGCTCATATCTAAACTTTACAGCTTAGTGAATTGTGACTTATGTATATACCTGTGTAAGCATTACTCAAACCAAGATAGAGATAATTTCTAGCACCCTGGAAGGCTCCCTTGTACCCTTCCCCAGGCAGAATCCCCCCACCAAAGATAACCACTCTTCTGACTCTATCAGAAGATTACTTTTGCCTGTTCTTTCAATTAATATAAATAGAATCATACAATGTGTGTTCTTTATGTCGGACTTCTTTTGATAAACTATATCTTATTTTAAATTATATGTCAGTTATGGCATACATAGAATAATATGCAATCATTAAAAACAATAATGTAGAACCATGTTACTTGGTGTGAAATTATGTCCTTGATGTATTGATTGAGTTTTCTTTTTAATATTTTATTTATTTATTCATGGGAGACACAGAGAGAGAGGGGGGCAGAGACACAGGCAGAGGGAGAAGCAGGCTCCATGCAGGGAGCCCAATGTGGGACTCGATCCTAGATCTCCAGGATCACACTCTGGGCTGAAGGCAGGCACTAAACCGCTGAGCCACCCGGGCTGCCCTATTTATTGAGTTTTTTTTTTTTTAAGTCATAAGAATCTGTTTTATATGAAATGACTCACTTATGAAAAATTGTATATGTATATACGTTTACAGAGAAAAGTTTGAACTAGTTGTCACCAAAATGCTACTACTTGTTATTTCTGGGTGTTAGGATAAAATAGTTTTAAGTTTATGTTCTTCTGTTTGATTTTAATGTCTTTTAAACTTTTAATTTTGGAAGGGTTTTAAATTTATAGAAAAATTGTGAGAACAGTACAAAGAACCCCTAAGTAACCTGGATCCAGATTCACCAACTGTTGACATTTTGCCACATTTGCATGTAAATATATACATATTTATGATTCCCTGCCTGAATTGAGAGTTAAATATTATTCATTATACTCACCCCTGAATACTTCAGTGATTATTTTCTAAAGCCAGAAATTAACTGCAGAATAATTATCCAAATCAGGGAATTTAACATTAATGTACCATATGATCTATAGTCCATAGTCAGTTTCACCTGGTGTCCCAAGAACATTCTCTATGGTGATTTTTCCCCCCCCAGTGCCAACATTTATTTCCGTTCTCATGCCTATTTAACTATTTGAACTTATGAGAAATAAGTAACATTTTCATTAAAAAAATTTTTTTAAAGGAACCTGAAAGCACTTGCGTTTAGCCAAGTAAACTGGGGTAAGATGCAATAGAGCTCATCTTCAAAGTCTGGCCTGCCTGGAGCCTCAGGGGCTAGCCCTTTTGTTTATGTCCCTTGATGTTCCCAGGGCAGCTGTGAAGTCTTGCGTCTGATAGACCTTGGGACCTCACCTTTCTACTACAAGTGGATTTGGCAGCACCTGGAGCTCATAGATGGCGGATCTCTGAAGACCCACCTCAATGGTAACTGGCAGCTGCGCACAGCAGGGGGCGCCCGGGCCCTGCTGCTCCCAGTTCCCTGCCCCTAGAATCTTAGACCTCTAGAGCTAGAAAGGCCCGGCAGGATGTCTGGTTTGATCCCCTCTACTCCCAGCTGTGGCGACGTGGCCCACATGGCCCCTCCAGGTGAGGCTCCTGCCCACCCCCCACCCCCCCCCCAGCTCCTCCTTTTTAGACTTTCCCTTTGTGTCAGGTGCTCCTGGGGAGAGGGGTGGAAGGAGCCTGGAACTTGACAGAGCTGGGTTTGAATCTCCCTGATTAGCTGGATGACTCTGGTGAGTACTCAAGCCTCTGGGCCTGGTTTCTTCATATCCGTCACAGTAGTGTTGTGGTTAGGCCCACCGGCCCAGGAGCCTAACTGCTTGTGTTTGAATCCAGGGTCTTCTCTTCCTAGCTGTGTGATACTGTGTCCCTGTGCCAGCAGTTCTCTCGGATAGTCCCTACCTCATAGACTTGTTAATGAAATTAAGCAAATAAATATATAAAGCTCTTAGAATGCTACCTGGATGTATTAATATATAGTAGAAGTCTGTCGTCTTTATCATACAGGTTACAAGGGAGGCTGAATCAGCTTGTGTATGAACAGGGTCTATACACAGGTGCACAGGAAATGTCACTTCTCATGTCAGTTCTTTTTTTTTTTTTTTTTAAGATTTTATTTATTTATTCGTGAGAGACACAGAGAGAGAAGCAGGCTCCATGCAGGGAGCCTGACGTGGGACTCGATCCCGGGTCCCCAGGATCACGCCCTGGGCTGAAGGCAGCTCTAAACCACTGAGCCACCCCGGCTGCCCTCTCATGTCAGTTCTTTTTCTTTCTTTTCCACTGCCAATCCACCAGAGGAAAGCTACATCCCATAAAAGTTTTTACCCAAGTTTTTTCTTCATTGTGGCAAAATACACATAGCATAAAATTTCCTATCTCAACTATTTTTAAACATACAGTTCAGTGGTAATTAAATATATTCATTCATATTAAATATATTGGACAGCCATCAACACCATCTATTTCCTCAATTAAGTGGAAGTATATAGTATTTGTCTTTGTGTGATTGGCTTATTTCGCTCTGCATGCTGCCCTCAAGGATCATCATATTGTAGCCTATGTCAGAGTTTCCTTCCTTTCTAAGCCTGAATAATATTCCACTGTATGTATATATCACATTTTGCTTATCCATTCATCCATCGATGGACACTTGAGAACTTAAATGTTTTAGCTATAGTGAATAATGTTGCTATGAGCATGGGTGTATAGTTATCTCTTTGTGACCCTGTTTTCTTTTTAATATATACTCAGAAGAGGAATTGCTGGGTCATTTGTAATTTTATTTTTAATATTTTTAGGGAATTGCCATGCTATTTTCCATAGTGTCTGTAACATTTCACATTCCCACCAACAATGCACAAGAGTTCCAATCTTTCCACATCCTCACCAGTGCTTGTTATGTTCTGTTTGTTCAGTTTTTAAAAATGATATTCATCCTAATGGATATGAGGTGGTATCTTATTGTAGTTTTGATTTGTATTTCTCCAATAATTGGTGATGTTGAGCATCTTTTTGTGAGCTTATTGGCCATTCACATATCTGCTTTGGAGAAATGTCTATGCAAGCTTTTGTGCCTTTTAAAAATTGGTTATCTATTTTTGTTTTTCTAAGTTTTAGGAATTTTCTATATATTTTGGATGGTAATCTCTTACCAGATATATGATTTGCAAATATTTTATCTCATTCTGTGGGATGCCTATTTACTCTGTTGTTACTGTCTTTTGATAGATGAACTTTTTATATTTTCATGAAGTCCAATTTGTCCATTTTTTCTTTTGTTGCCTGTGCCTTTGATATATGTACAGGAAATCACTGCCAAATCCAATGTTGTGATGCTTTTGCACTGTGTTTTCTTCTAAGGGTTTAATAGTTTTAGGCCTTACATTTAGATCTTTTATCTATTTTGAGTTAATTTTTATTTTTATTTTTATTTTTATTTTATTTTATTTATTTATTTATGATAGTCACACACAGAGAGAGAGAGAGAGAGAGAGAGAGAGAGGCAGAGACACAGGCAGAGGGAGAAGCAGGCTCCATGCACCGGGAGCCCGACGTGGGACTGGATCCCGGGTCTCCAGGATCGCGCCCTGGGCCAAAGGCAGGCGCTAAACCGCTGCGCCACCCAGGGATCTCTTGAGTTAATTTTTATATGTGGTGGGATGGAAGGATCTAACTTCATTCTTGTGCATATGGATATTCAGTTTTCCCAGCACCATTTGTTGAAAAGACTGTTTTTGCCCATTGAATTTTTAGCACCCTTGGCCAAAATAATTTGACCATATATCTGAGTGTTTATCTCTGGGCTCTTTATTATTTTGGTCTATATGTCTATCTTTATGCCAATACTACATTACTTTGATTACTGTAGTTTTGTAGTAAGTTTTGAAATCAGGAAGTATGAGTCCTTTCATTTGTTCCTTTTCAAGATTGTTTTGGTTATCTGGGGTCCCTTGAGATTTCATAAAAATTTTAGGATGGATTTTTCCATTTCTGCAAAAAGTCACTGAGATTTTGATAGGGACTGCATTGAATCCATAGCTCACTTTGAGTGGAATTGATATCTTAATGATACTGAGTCTTCCAATCCATGAATATAGAATATGTTTCCATTTATTATGCCTTGATCTTCAGAGTTCTTTCTTTGCGCAGCTCTTTGCTCTCAGGTACTGTGCTCTGTGAATTCTCATTGCCTTGTCCTCCCCAAACTCTCAGTTCTGTCTCATCAATTCAGGAAAATTTCTGGGCTCCCCCTGGGTTCCCCCTCCCTGCAACATGGCTTGGAAAACCTCCAGGCAGTAAGCTTGGGCAATAGTAGGGCTTACCTCATTTGTTTCTATCTTGCAGGGATGATTTCTTCATGACCTTATGCCCAATGTCTTGAAAGCCATTTTCTCATACATTTATCCCAGGTTTTTTTTAGTAGTTTTAGGTGGGAGAGTAAGTCTAGTCCCTGTTAGTCCATTTGGCTGGAAGCATAAGTATAGATTTGTGTTTCTTTTTCTTTCTTTTTTTAGATCTGTATTTAGATCTTAATAGCTGAGTTTTATCCTACTGTATGTATATACCACAATTAGTTAAAACAATGACCTTTTATAGATATTTTGAGTAATTTCCAATTTTTCACTATTACCTTGCTGGGGCGATTTTCATGGTATGTTTATCTTTGCATCCCTATACAAGGAAATATTGGGTAAATTCTTAGAATTATTGAATCAAGTAATCAATCCAGTGCATACTGGCCATGCTCACTTAAAATATTGATGGATATTGACAAAAAAGCCTTCCAAAAATGTTTATTCAGGGCTTTTTATATGTGTTCTGTTAATTTAGGCCTATTTTTTGTACATTTTGGATTTGTTTTTATTAACATTGATTTTAATAGTTTATTCTAACACTAAAGATCTATTTTTTTAAAAAGACTATTTATTTGAGAGACTGTGCATGAGGTGGGGGCATGGAGGGCAGAGGGAGAGGGAGAGAGAGTCTTAAGCAGACTCCATGCTGAGCACAGAACCTGATGTGGGGCTTGATCCCAGGACCTTGAGACTGATTTGAGCTGAAATCAAGAGTCAGAGGCTTAACTGACTGAGCCACCCAGGAGCCCTTGATCTGTAATTCTTATAATAATCCTATGAAGGCTCCAGAAAATTACCTCATCCAAGGTTTTATGGCTCATCATTCCTTTAGCTCTTACTGCGGCCTCTGTCCCCAGTCCCAGATAAATATGATCTATTAGTGGAAAGTTATGAGCTTTAAATCAGGTAGACTTGAGTTAAATCCAAGCTTCAGCCTTTTTCTGGGTGACTTAAACTCTTGGATGCTCATTGATTTCTTAAATGGAGCCAGTGACATTTGTCTGGATGTAATGTATGTGAAGGCTCTGCTCAGGACCTGGCAGAGAGAGACAATACATGGAAACCACAGTGTTTTCCTTTTTTCTTTTCCTTATTTGCTCATGCACCAGCCTGGCCAGGCAGATGAGTAGGGGATACCTTTCACCATTGTCAGCACAGGCCTCATATATGCAAAGAACTATTAATGTGTTTTTCTGTGCTTTCTCTAACAGAACCTTCTCCTGTGGAGAGATTTAAGGAATTCCAGATCAAATCATATCCTGTACAGGACTTTAGCTCTCTGAAACTGAAGCATCTCCAGAACTCCTGGGAGCAACAGGGGACCAGCTTCAGTAGGAGGATTAAAACCGGAAATACTCTTCCAAAGATGTTGGGCCCAAAGATCAAGTAAGCTTAGTTAGCTCCTTGCAGAAGGAAGGGTCCAGATTCTGGTTGAAAGGGAGATATGACTTAAAAGGGCAGAATGTCAGGGATACTGGGGAGGGGTCAGAGGTAGCAGGCACCGCTCAACACCAAAGGTTGGAGTATATATAAAAGGCAGCCTAGAGAATCCTAGATTTGAGACCCAAGAGCTGCATTCTGTGCCTGTAATGCACAGGATCACTTTAGGTGGTTAGCTTCTTCCTTTCTTAGGGAACCCATATGAAGAAGGAGAGGCAGGGCAGATCTTTTGGCTCTGATACTTGGTCTGTGTGTCAGTGGACCTTTCTAACTCTGAGCCTCTTCAGAAAATTCTACCCATCTAAAGGAGGCAGTAGATTAGAGCCTGGGCTTTGTTGTCACTTCAACCCAGGTCCAAGTCCTGGCTTGGCCACTTATTTTAGCTCTGTGTCCTTGCACAAGAGGCTTGACATCTCTAAGCCATAGTTCTCTTCTCTGTAGATAATAGTATTAAGTCTTAGTATCGTCATAAGCCAGCAATTAAATAAGATAATAGTAATTATAGCTAACACTTGTGGAATATTCTGTGCCTGGTACTGGATTATCTAATTTAATCTTCCCAGTAACTATATGGGGTAAGTATAGTTATCAGTCCCATTTTTCAGGTGAGAGAACCAAACTACAGAGAGAGACTAACTTACTTGTTTGAGGTCATCCAGGTAGGGAGTGGCAGAACCAGGATTCAAACCTAAGCAGCTGATTAATGCTCAGTTTTGTTGTTTGGTACGACTGTTATGGCTGAAATAAGAATACACAATGAGGGCTGAGCTTTTGCCTCAACCCAGAGAGGCTGAGGAGTAGGAAAGGACACTCAGTGGTACCTGCCTAGAGATATAGCTCAACGCTGGGCCCAGAGCAACATAACACCTCCCCCACCACCACCATTAAATGCAAAATTAAAATATCACAATGATACTAATAACATCAGTGTCACAATCTCCATGCTGCCCAAAGTACCATTACACTCAAGTCCTTTGCCTATTAACATTTCTAGCCTGCTGGCCTCCATAAGGAGCATCCCATGACTTCTGAGTTGTTATTCCCTCTAGTGGATATTCTTTCCAAGGGATCCAGTGCTTCAAGTCCCAGTCCCAGTTCTTCTGAAGGTAGGGTTGGAACAGACCCAATTTCTCTGTTGTAAATCAGTATAGGAGAAGAGACATATTGGACCCAGAAGAATAAAAACCATGCTGGGCATGTCCCGGGGGGGGTGAGAATTGTAGGCTGCCTTGTTTATGTGTTGTGTGAGTTTATGAGTTGGGTGAATATATCAGCTATATTCTCAGCTGACAACTTTTTCCTGCCTCTAATCCAACTAACATAGCCTGTCTCTTCCTTATACCTCACCTAGACAAAGAAAACACAACAGGATTGCTGTATAAAATTAATTCCAACATGAACAAAGTACAGAATCTACAGACTGCCCAAGGAAACCTGTCTTTTAAACAAAGAAACAAAGCCATTTATTTTTTGTTTTCCTGCCAAGAAGGAGAGCCCAAACCTCTGCTGTGTCCCCAGGGGGCACAGAGCTGACTCAATGTCAAAGCAGTCTGTTCAATTATTGGACAGCTCTGATTTAGAGATTTCTTCCCCATGTTGAGCATCCGTCAGCCAGCCTAGACTTCTCGTCCATCTGGTCTGGCTCAGCTGCATGAGCTCATCAGCCCCTTCTTCCACATAACAACAGCCTTCAAGTGTTTAAAAGGGGTGTATCTCTTTCTCTCCTAGTCTTCCCCCTATTAAACTTCTCCAGTTCCTGACATCATAGTCTCTTCCAGGGCCTGATTTGCATTTTCTCACTTTCTGGGGTCAGTGTGAGTTCTCCAGGGAGGGGAAGTTTCACTGTGAGGCAGAGTAGGGGCTGACTGTCCAGGGCCTTATGAACTGGCTGTGTGACAAATGAGTTTTCTTTAACAAACTGTCAAATTTCAGATCCAGGCGTCCTTGTTCGCTTGAGTGTTCCATGATCAGAACCAAGTATGGTGATCTCCCTGAAGAGGCTGCAGTGGGCACCTACATCAAGATCCACACTGTGGAGGAAGGAGAACCTGTGGTAAGTGTGCAGATAGCCTCACTCATGATATATGTGTAACATGGTGGGCTGTGAGTGTTAAGTAATAACAGGAAAGGTTTAAAAACATTCCGCTCTATATTTGGTGATATTAAGGAATATTGTTGGTTTTTAAAGATATGATAACAGTATCATGGTTATTGTTTTTAAAGAGTCCTTATATTTAGGAGCTACATATCAAAAGACTCACAGATAAAATGATATGACATCTGGGACTTGCTTTAAAATAATCTAGGAAAAAGGCAAGGATGTACCCTCGCATCACTCTTTTCTTTTTTAAAGATTTTATTGATTTATTTGGCAGAGAGAGAGAGAGACAGAGTGAGCACAAACAGGAGGAGTGAGAGAGGGAGAAGCAGACTCCCTGCTAAGCAGGGAGCCCAATGTGGGGCTCAATCCCAGGACACTGGGACCATGACCTGAGCTGAAGGCAAATGCTTGACCTACTGAGCCACCCAGGTGCCCCACCCTCTTACCACTCTTGTTCATCATTGTACTAAAAGACCTAGCTAGTGCATTAAGATAAGAAAAGGAAATAAAATATTTGGGAAGGAAGACATAAAGCTGTCATTGTTTGCAGATTTTTGATTGTCTAGATCAAAAATCTAGATAGATCCAAAGAATCAAAAACAAAAATAAAAAAACCCTCCTGATGTGAATAAATTATTACAGTAAGATCAGAGGGTAGAAGCCAATGAATATTGGAATTTAAAATAAAAACACAATTACATTTATAATAGCACCAAATATGAGATAGTTAGGTATAAATCTAACAATGTTCAGGAGTCACATGAAGAAAACTATTAATTATAATGAAAGAATTTGTGGGTTGCCTGGATGGTTCTGTTGGTTAAGTATCTGTCTTCCACTCAGGTCATGGTCTCAGGGTCCGAGGATCAATTTCCACATTGGGCTCCCTGCTCAGTGGGGAGTCTGCTTCTCCCTCTCCCTCTGCTCCTCCCCCCTGCTGTGCTCTCTCTCTCTCTCAAATAAATAAAATCTTTTTTAAAAAGTATAATGAAAGAATTCAAAGAAGATTTAAATAAATGGAGAAACAGACTATGTTCACAGATTGAAAGATTCTATTGTTAACATGTTAGTTCTTCCTAAATTGATGTACAGATTCAACACAATCCCAATAAAAATCCCAGAAAATTATTTTGTGGATATTGGCAACCAATTCTAAAATTTACATGGAAAAGTGAATATAAACCAACTGGTAAATCTGTACAATGAACTATTATTCATAAATAAAAAGAAATGAACTATCAAGCTAAGAAAAAGATATGGAGGAAACTTAAATGAATATTTTAAGTGAAAGAAGCCAATATGAAAAGATTAAGTGTTGTATATTCCAATTATATGACATTCTGGAAAAGGTATAACTATAGAGATAGGGAACCCTGGGTGGCGCAGCGGTTTAGCACCTGCCTTTGGCCCAGGGCGTGATCCTGGAGACCCGGGATGGAATCCCACGTCAGGCTCCCTGCATGGAGCCTGCTTCTCCCTCTGCCTGTGTCTCTGCCTCTCTCTCTCTCTCTCTCTCTGTGACTATCATAAATAAATAAAAATTAAAAAAAAAAACTATAGAGATAGTGATCAGTGGTCATCAGAGGTTTGGAATTCAAGAGGAGAGACAAATAGATAAAGCATAGAGGATTTTTAGGACAGCAATATTATTCTGTATGATATTATAATGGAAGATACAAAACCTTAAACATTGATAAGACCCATAGAACTTTACACAGCACAAAGAGTGAACCTTAATGTATACAACTTGTTAAAGAAAAAAGTAATTTAGGTGGCAGGGGATCGCAAAAGGAAATGCAGATTGTCACAAGAGCATCTAATGATATTACAAATGTATGAAACAGTCCCTGAAGAGGGTGAGAGAAAAAGGTGCTGACCTATGTATCGCTGGAGGTGTGACACTGGAAGTGACTGTGGTCTGCACAACTGAAAGCCAAAGGAACTGCACATGAGCACTGTACTCTAGCTGATAATGTCATTCCCATGGGCGTATGCTTCACAGTTCTGATACTGCAATACATGTGTACTGGAATGGATCAATTCAGCAGATGACACCAGCTAGGTTTCTCATCATTGGAGTAGAAATTTGCAGAGAAGCAAGGAGGAGGCTAGAATGATCCATGTGGTAACAGATTCATTGAAGATATCAGTATGAACTCCTGTTTAGCTTAATATAAATACAGATGGTTACACGTGGAAATATTTATAGATATGTATATCGACATATATCTTTTGCTTTGTCAGTTGACAGGGCCTGAAAGAAATGACACTCCAGTAGCAATGAGCAAACCTAACACCCAGACTTTGGTTTCTAATATTATTCTTCACTAAGAGGAACAAGGGCTCCTTGGAAAATGATTGATTCTAAGACTAGGGCAGGAAATAGACAAGATGAGCCTGGAGCATTTCGTAGTGCTCGGGAGTTAGGAAGTATTGGGGGGAAAAACCCTATACGGAGGCAGGCATATCAAAGGGACACAGGTGCCAACTGAAAGAGCTCCCATTAGCCAAAGCTAGAACAATTTGAACAATTTAACCAACAAAATAAAATAGTATTAGATTATACCTCAAAGTAACAGTAAACATTCCTGAGTACGTACATGTAAAATGAACAAATAATGAGCAAATTAATAAATAGGGGAGAAGAGACAAATCTCCCATGCAGAAGAATTCCAAATAATTGACATAGATACTTGGTCCTAAAGAAGAGGATGCATAACTCCCCACTCCTTAGGTGTGGGCTGCATATAGTGATTTCCTTCTAAAAAGAACAGTATGGAAAGAGGGTGGTGGGGGGGAGAGAGTAACTTTGCAATAGAGGAACCTGAGAAATACCAGTGTAGACAGGTGATCAAGGCCAACATACACAGCTAAATTGTGTTGATAGTATGTCCCTTAATATTATGAAATGGGACGTGATGTAATGAGAATGATACTTTGCCTCCATTCGGAAGTCCTCTTCCGAATAAACCACAACCCCCGTCTAATCATGACAAAATCAGACAAACTCTAATGGCTGGGTGTCACACAAAATTCCTGACCAGTACTCCTTAATATCTATCAAGGGCATCATAAACCGGGCCAGTCTAAGAAACTGTCCAGCCAAGAGGAGCCTAAGGAGATAAGAGAATAAATGGAATATGTGTCTTGGATAGGATTGTGGAACAGGAAAAGGACATTAGGTAAAAAGGGGAAATCTAAATAACTCCTTGATCTGAATTAATAATAATAATAGTGTATCAATCAATATCAGTTCATTAATTTTACCAAAGGTATCCTATTAATGTAAGATGTTAATTAACAGAGGAAACTGTATGGGGTATATGGGAACTCTGTACTATCTTCTCAATTTTTCTAAGTCTACAATTGTTCTAAAAAATAAAGTCTATTAACAATATAATTATCCAGGGCATCTGGTGGTTCAGGTGGTTAAGTGTCCAACTCTTGATCTCAGCTCAGGTCATGATCTCAGGATCATGAGTTCAAGCCCCATGTTGGGCTCCACGCTGGGCATGGAGCCTACTTAAAAAAAAAAATTATCCAATGGTTGGCAGGTTGGTAGGGTGGGGAATGCATGGATGAAACATTTGGCCATGAATTGATCACTGTGGAAGCCGGGCAGGGGGTGGGCCTCCACCAGCCCCGGGGAGGGGCTGTCTTCTGAAGCCTCATGTGCGGTCATCATGCACTGTGCAGTCATCATAGTCCAGAGAGCTACTCCCTCGCCATATGCCCTTAATGCTCTTCCTCAGTTACAGTATCTCCAGGGTCATCCTCACATGCCTATCACCCCCCAGTGTGGTGGTCTCTTCATGCTCCTGCCCCACTGGACTGTGTGTCTTCAGAGGCAGGAAAGCCAGCACAGGACCAGAAGGGAGCCCCAGCCCCTGGCACGGTGCCCCCTCAAGGCTGATGGAATATTTCCAAGCTCTTAGGAAGTTCTTCCTTTTCTTCAGCAAAACTCTGCCTCCTGCACCTTTTAAGTAGCTCCTCCCACAGCGTTTCCCTACCCCACCCTCCCAAGAACAAAACAGAAGAAATCTTTCCTTGCCCAATGATGACCCCTTAGATTATTTAAAGAATGCCGTTTTGTTTTTCACGCAATGTTTCGGAGCCAGGCACGGTGTCAATGCCCAGGTAGTTATTTTCTCATTCAATTAAAACATCCTCTGTTCCTTCAGACAGTCCTCAGGTGATGTGCTTTCCAGGCCGCTCACCATTTCCTTCAGGGCAGTTAACGCTTCCGAGGCAGGCGCTCAGGCCGAACACAGGGCTCCTGAGGCCAGGGCCTGGCCTAGGAATGCAGCCTCACTCAGGGCCAGGCAGTAGCTGGGGATGCCAGGTGGGCCGAATGAGGGCACCAGAGGGCAGAAAGGCCTTGCCTGGTGGGGTCGATGATGACAGCAGTAGAGGCTGTGTCACGTGCCACTAGAACAGCCAGGCCTGTGTCGTGGAGGGCCTGCAGTGTTGGAGTGGGGACCTTGGCCCTGATTCTCTCGGAAGGCCTCGAAGGCTTTGGGTGGGGGCCAGAGCAAAGACCAGGCTGCCTCATTTGTCACACAGGACCCAGCACAGAGAAGGCCCCCCACAAATATGTGTTAACATGACTCTTGATGAAAATGCCTGTGGATGTGTTCTCTCTGCTCTCAAGGCCGTGGCTTCGTTTGTAGGAGAGTGAATGGGACAGCTGGGCCTGTATTCACCTAGGAGATCACATTTGCTAACTGGGGAATGTGAAGCTGGGTGGGTCTTAGAAACAGGAGAGGCTGGGACCTGGAGGAGAGCCTCTGTTCTGAGCGAGGAGGAGTAGGGGAACCACTCATCCAGGGAACAGGCAGGCTGAGGCCTCTGATTGGGCAGGCCAGAGCCGTGGGCCGGGCAGACGGGATATGGCAGATTGGGGTGGGGGCAGGGGTCCTTATCTTCATGTTGTTTCTTTCTTTCTCTCTCTCTCTCTCTCTCTCTCTCTCTTTCTTTCTTTCTTTCTATTTTTAAATATTTTATTTAATTATTCATGAGAGACACAGAGAGAGAGGCAGAGACACAGGAGGAGGGAGAAGCAGGCTCCATGCAGGGAACCCGATGTGGGACTCGATCCCGGGACCCCAGGATCAGGCCCTGAGCCAAAGGCAGACTCTCAATCACTGAGCCACCCAGGTGCCCCCTTCATGTTGCTTCTAATTAGTCAGCTGTGTGGGCAAATACTTTACCTGAGTCTGTGTCCTTATTAGAAGATGAAGACATGGGGATCCCTGAGTGGCTCAGCGGTTTAGCGCCTGCCTTTGGCCCAGGCGCAATTCTGGAGTCCCAGGATCGAGTCCTGCATCAAGCTCCCTGCATGGAACCTGCTTCTCCCTCCTCCTGTGTCTCTGCCTCTCTCTCTCTCTATCATGAATAAATAAATCTTTAAAAAAAGAAGATGAAGACATTCACCTGGGTGTGTTAACCCGAATGTTCTGTGACCCCGTCTAAGCACTCATGCAGGTCATCTACCATGCTCTAGTCATGGCTCAAAATGCCAGTGTGGGCAAGTAAACTGACATCCTTCCTGCCCTTATGGGGTTTATGATCTAATCTGGGGACAGACAATAAACAGACAAATTAATAAACACATAAAGTATTGCAAATTGCTTTTAGGAATGGAATAGAAAGCTGGGTTGGGGCAGGGGACAGGCTTCTTAAAAGGGGCAATCAAGAAAGCCGGCTCTGAGGAGATGATGTTTAAGCTGAGATCTGAATGGTGAAAAGAACAAGCTGGGGATGACCTGTGGGAAGAGTATAGAAGACCGAGGAACCGTAAGCTCAAAGCCTAAGGCCAGAAGGAGCTTGGTGTGTCAAGAGGGCTGGAAGGGAGGGCAGCATGGCTGCAACAGAGTAAACAAGGCAGGGCCGCATGAGGCCAGGCTGGAGAGTCCGGCAAGGGTGAGAGAGCCCAGGTCTTGGGGTCACAGGGAGGAGTTTTCATCTATCCTGCATGTCGTGGGAAGGTATTTGAAGGGATGGGTTGTAGGTGTATGAGAGTACCTGCCCTCAGTGCGCTTTGAATAGTTCACTGGGTTCAAATCCTGCCTCCACCTCTTTCTATCCTTGAGAAAGTTACTTAACCTCTTTGGGCCTCAGTTGCCTCAGAGGATAGTGCTTAGAAGCATGGGTTCTGAAGACGGACCCCCTGGGCTCAGATCCTAGTGTTATTGCTTCCCTACTGTGTGATGTTGGACAGGTTTTCAACCTTGGCAGCATCCTCTGTAAAATGAGGATAACAATTGGACCCATCTCGTTGGGGCTTGTGACAGTTTCAAATGGGTTAGTACCTATGGCAGGTGGCAGCAAGAGGGCCTGGAACATAGCGAATGCTCAGGAAATACTGCTGTCATATCATTGTCATCATCATGGCCAGGAAGCCAGAGGAGTAACTGAGCGGCAGAGAGGAGGCCAGTAACCCCCCTAAAGTCTATGAGAGACAGAGAAGGTAATGGAGGCTCAGTGGGGACACATGAGCAAAGGGCTGCCAAAAGGATGGGGGAGGGTGTGGTGCCTGTGAAAGGCAAGATTTAGTTTTATTTTTTTAAAGATTTTCTAAAATGTATCTATTCATGAGAGACACACAGAGAGAGGCAGAGGCAGAAGCAGACTCCCTGTGGGGAGGCCAACTTGGGACTCCATCCCAGGACCCCGGGATCACACCCGGAGCTGAAGGCAGATGTTCAACCACTGAGCCACTCAGGTGCCCGTAAGGGGGGATTTAGAAGAGGAAGCCTCGCTGTTCAAATTCCGTTATCATCCTGAGGAAGAGGGAATGGCTTTAATTGGCACAATAGTTGAGATTGGACATCAGGGAAAACTTGTGAACTGCTGTCCCCTGAAGAGGAACTGCCCGAGTGTGGTTCCTGTGGAGCCTGCATGGAGACGGAACATGGACAAAGTGCCGTCTTCACAGGCTCTTCTAATCCCAGAAGCTGGAGTCCTTTGGTGTCGTGCAACAGCAGGAGCCCTAGACAGAATTCTCCTCATCACTTGCAGAATGACCCCAGATGGAATCCCCTTCTGTTTGGGGCCTCATTTTCCCCATCTAGATGATCTGCTGGTGGGTGTGGACAGTCTCTGAGGTCAGACTTTCCATCCCCCAGGGCCTTCACCAGATCCTCCTCCCAGAGAAGCAGTGTGACATGCGGCCCTTGATCCTCGTGAGCCTGGGAGCTGAGGTGATACGGATGAGGAAAGACAAATTTTGTGAACTGATTGACAGTGAAGTAATGGAGAAGTTGTCCAGGTTCAAGGTCAAGTACCCCAGGTCAGTGCTGGAAATGTGCATGCATTCCACCAGACTGAATAAATAAATGTTCACCTATTATTTATTAAAAGAAAGAAAAAGGTGCTCATATGAAATGCTGAAAAGGGAGGGGATGAAACTGGTAGCTGTTGGTACTTAAATTGTCTCAGTTCCTTTGATGATAATTTTACTATTATGTTGCAAGGGCTATATCTTTTGAAGTAAAGGTCTAACTATGAATTTATATAATTAATTTATGGGAAAAGCTACATGCGCTGAGATGTTCATAGCAGCCATATTCACGATAGGGAGAAAAACCACTACCACCACCCACACGTATCACACTAAGGGGATCATTTGGAAATTGTGGCGTATTTCTTTCATAGATTGTAACTGTCTTACTAAAAAAAAAAATTATAAGTCTAAGGACTCTGTAGGAGGAGGGTAAAATAGGTGATATAATGATATATGAAAAGGCCAGGATGCAAAATTGCATATATACTCTGACTATGCCTTTATAAAACACAAGAGGAAAACCTAGAAGGAAAAAGCAAAAATGATGACATCTGTGATGTTACCAAATTTGTAAGAGTCATTCTGTCTGGAAGGTGAGACTAAAAAGTACTTCCTGGTTGTTGTTATATATTCCTCTCATATTTAATTGTTTTTGCAGTGTGTATGCATTGCTTATATAATGAGGGAAGATAAATACTTTTTAAATTTTTAATTTATTTTTTAAAAGATTTATTTGTTTATTATAAGCGACAGAGAGAGAGAGAGAGGCAGAGACACAGGCAGAGTGAGAAGCAGGCTCCCCGCAGAGAGCCCAAGGTAGGACTTGATTCCAGGACCCCAGGATCATTCCCTGACCCGAAGGCAGACACTCAACCACTGAGCCACCCAGGTGTCCCTTTTTCAAAAAAATTTAAATTTTACTTAGTTAACATACAGTGCAATATTGGTTTCTGGAGTAGAATTGAGTGATTCTTCACAAGTTCCCTCCTTAATCCCATCACACATCTAGCCCATCCCGTGCCCACCTCTCTCCATCAACCTTTAGTTTGTTCTCTATTCTTGAGAGTCTCTTATGGTTTGCTTCCCTCTCTCCTTTTCCCCCTCTTCCCATGTGTTTATCTGTTTTTTTTTTAAGACTTTATTTATTTATTTGACACAGAGAGAGAGAGAGAGAGAGAGCACAGCCGGGGAAACAGCAGAGGGAGAGGCAGAAGCAGACTCTCTGCTGAGTAGGGAGCCTGACACAGAGTTCAATCCCCGGACCCTGGGATCATGACCCAAACTGAAGGCAGATACCTAATTGACTGAGCCACCTAGGTGCCCTTGTTTATCTGTTTCCTTTCTTAAATTCCACATATGAGTGAAATCATATGGTATTTGTCTTTCTCTAACTTATTTCACTTGGCATGATACATGCTACCTCCATCCATGTCATTGCAAACAGGAAGATTTCATTCTTTTTGCTGGCTGAGAATATTCCATTGTGTGTGTGTATGTATGTGTATATATATATATGTATGTGTGTGTGTATATATATATATGTATGTGTATATATGTATATATATGTATGTGTATATATATATACATATACACATACTACATCTTCTTTTTTTTTTTTTTATACTACATCTTCTTTCCATTCATCAGTCTATGGACACTTGGGCTCTGTCCATAGTTTGGTGAAAAGAAATACTTTTTAAAAGTTATCAGGGGGCACCTAGATGGCTCAGTCACTTGAGCATCAACTCTTGATTTTGACTCAGGTCATGATCTCAGGGTTGTGAGATCGAGCCCCTCATTGGGCTTCATTCTGGGTGAGGAACCTGCTTAAGATTCTCTCTCTCTCTCTGGGATGCCTGGGTGGCTCAGTGGTTGAGAGTCTGCCTTTGGCTTGAGGCAGGATCCCAGGGTGCTGTGTCAGGCTCCCTGCATGGAGCCTGCTTCTCCTCTCTCTGCCTATGTCTCTGCCTCTCTCTGTCTCTTGTGAATAAATAAATAAAAACCTTTTTAAAAAAATTCTCTCTCTCTGCCCCCCCCCCAAAATTTATCAGGATAGTGGCATTCCAAGTGGGCTTTTTTTCCTTTATTTGCCAAATGTTTTGTAATGATGATATATTACTTTGATAATTAAAAAATAAATATCTATCTTGAAAGATTTGATAAAAAGATTTTTTTACTTTTCCCTAGTTTTCAAATTTTCCAGAATGACTACTTCTGTAATGCAAAAAAAAAAAAAAAACAAAAAAAAACAACCTCTTAATTTTTTTTATGTAAAAGTTAACTGGACCAACGGTGGCAAAACTATTTGATCTCACACAGTTATTACTAAAAAGTGTTTGAGTGTATACCTCTTAGAAAACGTAAATATGAATAGCATGTATTAATTTATTATTATTTACATATATTACTGTACTAATATATACATTATGGACATACCAAAATAGATCTTTAAGAACACAAAGATAAATATAAATGAAGCCCCACTATTTTTTTCACACACCTCAGTGGATCTTGTTCACCTCCCTAGGTGACATGACCCTGCACCCCCACTTTGGGGCCTCTGGGCTTACCACTGGGCCCCCTGCCTCCATTTCCTCCCTGCTAGATCCTTTCTGCATACTGTGCTCTTGCTAGAACCCATATCTGGCCAGGTTAAACTCCTGCTTCAACCCTTTCAGGGGCATCTCATTGTTTATACGATAAAGTGCAAACTCACTGCCAGGTGTGGCCTTTCATGGGATGACCCCGCAACTCCCCTGCAGCACTTCCAGTCACCGGTAACCTGCTCTAACAGCTCAAGCAAATTGCCTCCTGGGCTTTGCATGTACTTGACACTGCATATACTTGACTTTGCCAGTGCTGGCTCTTCTGCCTGAAATGCCATCCCCCAGTCTTTCTCCTCTTTTTTTCCCTGATAAACTCCTGCTCATTCTTTAAGATTCCTCTCCTCCAGGAAACCTTCCCTGGCTAACCCTAGGTTGGCATAACTACCTCTTTCTTTTTTCTTTTTTTTTTTTAACTACCTCTTTCTGTACACTTATAATGCTCTCTACAGAGCTCTGTAATTGACCATTGTACTGAATCATAGCTCTTTAGAGCTGGTAGTTCGTACAGTTTTTTTTGTTTTGTTTTGTTTTGTTTTTTGTTTTTTTGCCCATCACTTGATTAATTGCTTCATAGAGGCAGGGACTGGGCTTTATCTTCCTTTCATGTCTGACACCTACCTGTGTAGTACCCAGCACAGAGTCGGTGCACAATGGGTGTTGAATAAATAAATGAATGAATGGAGCATTTGCATTGCAGAAAACTGGAAAATACTGAACATTTGAAAAGGGGAAAACCAGAACCATTTGCATTCTTGCAACAATCCCAAGTTAGCATTTTGTGTATTTCCTTTTACCACATGCATTTTGTTTTTGCTACGTGGATATGTGCCAAATGGAAATGTGCCAAACATGCATTTACCATTCGGGCACACAAAGTTGCATAGTGGAGATCATACCGATTATGCAATTTGGCATCCCTTCCCCCTTTCTTTCTTTTCTTACGGTGATATTGTGATCAGACATGGTTTTGCTGACAGGTGTGGAAGCAAGTGATTCTAGTGGTAAGGAAAGGAGCTGTGAAGGCAAGCAGATCTGTAGTTACTGCAGCCATGTCCAATAAGTATGTGAGAGAATTTGATGTGGGGTCTGTATGATTTTGAATAAGTCATTTCCCCTCTACTAGAATTCAGACTCCATTCTGCAAAACACGAAAATGAGATTAGACCAGTGTCTCCCAAAGTATGGACCATATTCACAGAAGATGTATAAGATGATTTTAAGTGGTCTACAGGTTGACACTTTTAGTTTTAACAGCTAGGTATTTGTTCTAGTGTGAATTAGAAAAATCAAATGACTAGCTCACTAAACTCATGATTTGACAAATCTTGTAGCTTAGATTAAAGCCACTGTAAACATTTACGTAAAAGAAACTAAGCAAAATTAAGAAAAAAATTATTGCTAAATTAAAGAATAGATCATGTGTAGATATGGCCCAAATTGCGGCTGTTTTGTGAGAAAAATAAGTTGGGAAACACTAGTAGTTCCTTGCAGTTCAAAGATGCCACAATTCTCCGATTCCTGTGTATAACCAATATAGAAAATTGCTAGTTAGAGGTACCTACTCAAAAAGGGATTTTAGGGGGTGCCTGGGTGACTCAGTTGGTTAAAAGTCTGCCTTGGGGGCAGCCCGGGTGGCTCAGCGGTTTAGCGCTGCCTTCAGCCCAGGGCCTGATCCTGAAGACTTGAGATCGAGTCCCACGTCGGGCTCCCTGCATGGAGCCTGCTTCTCCCTCTGCCTGTGTCTCTGCCTCTCTCTCTCTCTATCTCTGTGTCTTTCATGAATAAATAAATTAAATCTTTTTTTTTTTTTTTAAAGAGTTTGCCTTGGGCTCAGATCATGATCTCAGGGTTCTGGAATGGAGTCCCACGGCCTGGCCAGAGCTCCCGGCTCAGTGAGGTGCCTGCTTCTCCCTCTGCCCCTCCCTGCTGCTCATGCACTCTCTTTCTCTCTCTCAAATAAATAAATAAAATCTTTTTAAAAAATGGATTTTAGGAGCATTAGATCCACAAATGATGCCTGGCGTGTGATGGGTATCAGTTAATGCCTGTTGAATTGAAATTCAGAAGAGATTTCTGTAGACTTGGGAGGGTGGCAGATGCTTGAGCTCTCAGCATCTGTGCCGCGCGGTCAGCGCTTCACTGCAATGATCTGCAATGCTGACAGAGAGATTTCTGGCTTATTCATTCACTGTTGAACTCATGATTTCTAGACTGCTAAAGCAGGCAGAAAGCATATCCATTATCTAGCTCAAATCCTCCATGTTTTAATTGAGGACTGTGAAGCTCGGTAAAGAGGACATGACATCCTGAAGATCACACAGTGGCCGTGACACCTGTCCTGTGAATGCCACAGGCTAGATAACCTGACCCCTCCCCCCCTACAAAGCACAGGGAACACTGTGTAGGATGTAACCAATATTTGAGTTCCCAAGAGAAGGGAAATCTCTGAGGGCCAAAAGGAAGTACAGCCTAAGAGCCAAAGCAAAGAGTGTGATCTAGCATGGGATTGCAGTGAGGGTGGGCAGAGCTAGGGGCCAAGGCCATCATGGCCTGAAGTTTTTACAGCCTGCAGGGACAGATGAAACTTCCAGTTCAAGTAAGGCAGGGATTGGAACTGTAAGCCCTGTCCCAAGCTGATGAGGCCTTTAGAAGAAGAGTGACCCTGTTTTGTGAAAAACAAGAAATCAATATGACCAATCAGTATCAGGAGGTGACATGAGGAATCTTGTCTGTTTTGGACTCTGAGTACCCCCTAAAAAAATAAAGGACCTCCTAAGAATCTATAATCACATGCCTTCCCCCTCATAGGTTTTGGTGAGTCCTGTAGCATCTTTGAACTGGAGTTTCTGAGTTTGTGAAATGGGGAATTGTGAGGATTAAATGGGTTAACAGGTAAAGTGCTGGGCACATAAGAAGTGCTAAGTCAAAGTTAGATAGATAATTGCTGTTTTTTATGAAATTGGGAGTTGGTTGAATTTTTGAAGTGGAGAATATCTGGTAGTGTGCTGGTGAAGGTTTAACAATCAGGTCTCTGGGAGGTGAGTAGGAGATAAGTCTGATTTGAAGGGTTTACTGATTCTGTGGTGTATATATTTCCACCATGGCCAATTTCCACCTACCAACCTGATGTTGCTGAACATGGGGTTGAGGAGAGGTGCATATAATCATCCCTCTGAGTTGAGAGGAGCTCACCTTGGCACACCACTGAGACCAACAGGACTGGCCAATGGCCTATGCTGACCTCTGGGTTTTTTATTAAGTTGTTTTCTATGGATCAAAGTTGACTCTGCCCTGGTCAATATCGTATTTCTGGAAGAATGTTTTAACTTGTTAGTGACTTATTAGGCTTTCTTGCTTAGGTGAGAACATGGGCAAGTGAGTGGAAATGGAACATGCTGTTCCTTTGCTGTGGTCTTAGAAGGAAATAAGCCAATGAGTGCTGAGCCTCCTCTCTCTCCCCCACTCTCCCTACCCTCATGTATGCTATGAGAGAAGGTAACACAGTAGAGCCAGGGCATCAAGACCAGTCCAAGGCAGCCACCAATCTACTTTCTGTCTCTATAGATTTGCCTGTTCGGGACATTTCATATAAATGGAATCATGTTACGTGTGGTTTTTGCAACTGGCTTCTTAGCATAATGCTTTCAAGTTTTATCCATTGTAAAAAGTTTTGTATTTTTTTTAAGATCTTGTTTATTTGTTTGTTTGTTTATGAGAGAGAGAGAGAGAGAGAGAGAGAGAGAGAGAGAGAGAGGATCTTAAGCAGACTCCATGGTGAGCACAGATCCCAACACGGAACTGGATCTCACGACCCTGAGATCATGACCTGAGCTGAAACCAAGAGTCAGACACTTAACCAAATGAGCCACCAGGCCCCCCAACTTCACTCCCTTTTATTGTCAAATAATATTCCATTGCACGTATATGTCACACTTTACCTATTCATCAGTGGTTGAATGTTTGGGTTGTTTCCACTTTTTGGCCATGACAAATAGTGCTGCTATGAACATTCTTGTGCAAGGCTTTGCATAGACATAGGTTTTCATTTCTTTCAGGTATATATATACTGTAGGGGTGAAATTGCTAGGTTGCAGGTTAACTCTGTTTAACCTTTGAGGAACTGCCAGACTTTTATTCAAAGTGACTGCACCAGTTTACTTTCCCATCAGCAATATACCAGAACTGCTGTTTTATTTTTTATTTATTTATTTTTAAAAGATTTTTATTTACTTATTCATGAGAGACACACAGAGAGAGAGGCAGAGACACAGGCAGAGGGAGAAGCAGGCTCCATGCAGGGAGCCCAATGTAGGATTTGATCCCAGGACTCCAGGATCATGCCCTGGGCCAAAGGCAGGCGCTAAACCACTGAGCCACCCAGGGATCCCCCAGAACCCCTGTTTAATATCCACCTCATAACACATCTTTATCTGTCTTTTTAATCATAGCCGTTCTAGTGGGCATAAGTGGTGTCTCATTGTGGCTTTGCCTTATGTTTCCTTGATGGATAAATGGTTACCTACATAATTTAACTTTTTAGTAGCTACATTATAAGAAGTAAAAACAAATGGATGAAATTAATCTTTAAAATATATTTTACTGAATTCGGTGCATCTCAAATACTGTCATTTCAACATGTAACCAACTTATGAACATTATTAATGAATATCTCTACATTTGTTTTTACATTATTAATGAGTATCTCTACATTTGTTTTTGTTCTAAGTCTTTGAGATCTATATTCTGTACCTCTAAGTCTTTGAGGTACATATTTTTGGACTCACAGCACATCTCTAATTCAGACTGGCCCACATCAGGGACTCAGTAGCCACATGTGGTTCATGGCCACTGCATGGAGCAGCACAGTTCTAGGGGAAGAAAGTGTGGAAAGGCAGAGAGAAGGGTCTGGGAAGAGGCACACAGCTGGGACGGAGCACACTGTGTTTAGGAATTAGAAGAGTAGCAGGAGGAGAGTCTGGAGGGGCAGGGGGACAAGAGGAGCTGGTGTGGGAAACTCAGCATCTGTGCCTCACCTTTAGTGATGAAGCTATGTGCCAGAAGTTCCTTCAGGAGAATACCTGGAATATCTTTCGGAAAGACCTAGTGCGGCTGCTGGTGAAGCCTCGCCAGCGTCCACCATTCATCCCAGTCAGGCCCAAGAAGAAAGAGATCTACAGCTCCAAGTCTCTGATGCTGGATTTGTGTAGCTTCAACAAGGAGACTAAACCTTGTTATCCCATTTTCATGGCACCCCAGAAGTACCTCCCCCCATTAAGGATTGTCCAAGCCATCACAGCACCCCGATACAAAATTCAAGAACTCCTGCCTCAGTATAAGAATGCAGGGGTCCTTGTTTAGACCCAATAAAAGATGTTGGGTTGGTTACCTATTTCCTGAGTGAACACCATGGGAGTTGTGGGGCTTGGAGTCAGGGCTCCTGGGGCCTGTGAGTTTGGAGAGATGTTTGGGGGCAGCAGCTGGGACACTCTCTCCCTTGATACTTGTGGGGCTGAATGAGTGGACAGTCAGGAGGCTGGGGGTGTCCCAGGGTGGGAGGGTCTTATCTGGTGAGATGGGTGGAAGATATGGAGGGGCTCTGATCAAAGTGAGCAAGACTGGGGTTACAAACTCAAATGCCTCCCAGAGGCCACGCTGGTCATCTAAAAGAGTGCATCAGGAGGACTGGGCAGGCAACAGGCAACGGTGAGGACTGGTACACACATTCGCCATCCAGATGGAACAGCTGCTCTGTATCCTCAATTGATGCCATGCCAGGAAATAATGCAGGCCTGGTACTGCCAGTCTTAGATTTTTCAAGGGAACTAAGAAACCCAATATTTTAGATGATTCCTACTGATTTTTAAATGTAAGCAACTAATTCAAATTGTTTTTGAAATACTGTGTTAGGCAAACAAAACATCTACGTGGGCTGTGTTGGGCCTACAGGCTGCTGGTTTGCCAGGGCTCATCAAGCCCCTCTGGCAGGACGTTGCCAGAGACTGGAGAAGGCCTGATGGGTGGGAGGGGGTTGGGGGAAGCATAAGGAACTAGAGAGACTGATGGGCAGTGTGACAGCAGCAGGTATCCTGGTGGCAAGGATGGGGAGCCAGCATCCTGAGAGAGAGGAGGCAGGCCAGGGATAAGGAGATGGTGGGTTGGACTTACCGAGGGCTCTCCCAAATCTATGGCTGCCTGTTAGTGTCCTGGGCCGACTCTGGTAGCACTGGGCCAAATCACCTCTCTCCTTTAGGAAATTTCATAGTTTAGGTTTGGGAGCACCAGGGGGGCCTGGTAGAGGCCACAGCACCACATGAGCCTGGCCTGGGGCTGCCAGGAAAGACAGGAGCCATCCTCTACCCATCACTCCTGACCCACACATTCACCTGCCCTACAAGGAGCAGGTTAGGAGGAACACTGGAGCCCTGAGCTGGGCATCAGGAGCTCTGGAGAGTCTGGCTCTGTTTCTATGCTGTTGGACCCCCTTGAGCCCCTGGAGTCCTGTTCCTGCACCTGTTTCCCCAGTGGCAAAGTGAGCAAATTGGACAAGATCGATGGTCTTCAGGAGAGGTGAGTATAGTGGAAAGCATATTCAGTATTATAATTTTGTTTGTTGAGTTTATTTTTTTTTAATATTTATTTGAGAGAGTGAGTGCAAGCAGGGGGAGGAGCAGTGGGAGAAGGAGAATACACAAGCAGACTCCCTGGCTGAGCCTGGAGTCCGACTCAGGGCTCGATCCCGGGACCCTGAGACCATGACCTGAGCTGAAACCAAGGATCAGCCGCTTAACTGACTGAGTCACCAAGTCTGTTGAATTTAAAAGAAAACTTTTTATGTTGTGCAGCAAAGAAAGAGGATGTGAACGTAAACGAGTAGCAAAGTAGTGGGCTTAATCATCTCTGACTTCTCTCATGGCTCCAGATGGCCAAGGAGTCTGAGATGTCTGCAGCAGATCTGAACGGGATGTCTGTGACCTACACGGATGAGGTGGCACTGTTTGGGGACCAGGTAAATCGGGGCGTCTGACTATATTTAGGGATCTCTGCATGTAGGGCTGTGGCTCCAAGATGATGGTATGGACATCTTGTTCACTCATTTGAAATTTATTTACTTTTGTTTATAATTGCTTCATAGCAGATACAAAAGAGGACGAGAGGCAGCCTCTGTTTCCTCTTATTCTCTAGGCCAGGGGTCAGCAAACTCTATAAAGGATCAAATAATACATATTTTAGGTTTTTTTTTTAAGATTTTATTTGGGCAGCCCTGGTGGCTTAGCAGTTTGGCACCGCTTTCAGCCCAGGGCGTGATCCTGGAGACCAGGGATCGAGTCCCACATTGGGCTCCCTGCATGGAGCCTGCTTCTCCCTCTGCCTCTGTCTCTGTCTCTGCCTCTCTCTCTCTCTCTCTCATGAATAAATAAATAAAATCTTTATTTTTTTTAATAAAATAAAATAAAGATTTTATAAATAAATATATATTTTTAAGATTTTATTTATTTATTCATGAGAGACCCACAGAGAGAGACAGAGACACAGGCAGAGGGAGAAGCAGGCTCCATGCAGGGAGCCCAAAGCAGGACTTGATCCTGGGACTCCAGGATCATGCCCTGGGCCAAAGGCAAGCGCTGAACTGCTGAGCCACCCAGGAATCCCCCTATTTTAGGTGTTTTCAGGCCATATAGTTTCTGTTGCAAGTATTCAACTCTGTTGGGTGAAAGCAGCTTTACTGTTCTAATAAAACTTTATTTAGAGAAACAGGTGGCAGGCCAGATTTGGCCTGTTGGCCATTGTTTTCTGACCCCTACTCTGGGCAATGAGGAGCCCTTGAAGATTCTTGAGCAGACATGACATGACCAGAGGACAGGTGAGAAAATTATTGAGTGCTTATTCTATGACAGACATCTTGCTAAGCATCTGACAGAGTCTGATGACCTTTGGGTTAAGATCCCAGCTCTGCCACCCAATGGCTGTTGAGGATTAAAAGAGATAGTACACGAACTGGAAAAAAGGTTAAAGAAGAAAGAAAGATAGAAAAAAGAGGTGGTACATGTACGGCAAGATGTAGGAGTTTATTCATGCTGACCTCTAGGTCCCACTTGCTGGGAAGTGAGAGAAAAAACTTCCAGAACAGGAGGTAGAACTTGTTTGCTAGGCGATTGGCAGGTGAGGAAGTAAACCGGGACAACTCTGAAGTAAGGGCACCGTGTGGGGAGGGAAGATGGTGGGGGCTGGGCTTTGGGAGTCTTGAAGGTTGCAGAGGAAGAACAGAGCTTTTGCTGAAGCCACCATTTAGCAGATAGAAGAATTTAAGAACAAGAAACATAAAGAGGTTTTCAAAAAGCTTTTCTATACATATGTTTTCCTTTGGTATTTTCTTGAAGAAACCAAGTAAACATTTGAATAGCTCTTAATTATGGTTTTATGCGGCACTGCTGTTTCTTTGAGTTCAGTAACCAAGCAGAGAATGGGCCCCCAGTTCTACGTGGGTCATGCTTGTGAAGTCCCTGGTATATAGTACGTGCTCAGTACATGTTCAATGTTATTAACACCTTTTTGATATCAATTTGGCCAACCAGAGACCCTCTTTCCGCCTCAATGGAATAGGAAACCGAGGCTTTGGAAGGCTGAGTCTTCATAATCAGTGCTAAAGGCCACCATGAGTGACTTGGGGCAGATGCTCGTTTAGAGGGAGCAAATATGACACCCCTTGGCATAGTGTTAGCAGTAAACTGCTTTTGGTGCTCCTTATTGCCTATCTAGGCACAGGTCCAAGGCTCAGAAAGCCTGTAGTGATCCACCACCCCAGGGAAGGGCCCAGGTTCAGGTATGGAGCAGCCAGTGTGTGCCAGGCATTGTGTGAGGCACTCTAGAGAGGCTATCCCTGTCCTGAAAACATTTCCTGGCATTATCCTCATTTGACAGATGAGGAGCCTGAGTAGCAAAGGCCTTGTCCAAACTCACTCGGCTACCAGGTGGTTGTGCTGGGAAATGCATGTGCTTTCCTCACACCCGGTGCCCTCCTAGGCAGGCAGCATCACAGCGTGTGTGCTGTTACACCACCGTTACTCATCTATTCCAAATGAGCCACCTGTTTTCAAAATTCAGTACACACAACCCTGGAACTGTGTTTGAGAGAATATAATCGCCCTCTGGAATGATTCTCCATATGTAAATAAAGCATAGTCATACTTGGGAGAGGCACACCCAGGCCACTTGAGCCAAAAATATAGCCCCAGCACTAACAGCTTCCACTGTTTGGGGAAAATGAAAAAACCCATTTGAAAAATAAACACAGGAGATATTGCCAGAGTTTGTTATAGGAAGTGTGTAAGATCACATCTTGAGGTTGGAAGCAAAAGCATTCTTTAAATCCTCCATTCCTTTTATATAACTCATGGGGAAAAAAATCTTACCTTCAGTTATGGACAGTCTCAAGGATAACATGGGTCACTTGACAACTCCCATAGTAGCACCAGAGGCCAGTTTACCATGAGGACTTTCTGCTATTTGGGGATTTTATTTTATTTCTTTAAATTTATTTTTATTTATTTATGATAGACAGAGAGAGAGAGAGAGAGAGAGAGAGAGAGAGGCAGAGACACAGGGAGAAGCAGGCTCCATGCCGGGAGCCCAACGTGGAACTCGATCCCGGGACTCCAGGATCGCGCCCTGGGCCAAAGGCAGGCGCGAAACCGCTGAGCCACCCAGGGATCCCCTATTTGGGGATTTTAGAGGCTTAACCACAAGGGTGCTGAGTTGCAGAATTTGTAACCTCTGGTTCAGAATTGACAATGGGGATGAGTAGTTTCTAGGTGGCTGAGAAGCAGCACCAATGCTAGAACAGTTTTTTCATGACTGCTGGAGACTGTGGGCTTTAGCCCTATGGGCATAGCTGTGGAAGAGTGGCACATCTAGACATGTGCTGTGTGGCTTCCAGCCAGGCCCCTTCCTTTTCTGGAGCTTCACTGCTATCATTTGTAAAATTTGAGGGGTCTGGTGTGTGTTCTTCAAGCCTCCTCCTAACCCAGGGTTGTGTGTATGGGAGGTAGGGGGAAGGCCCTGACCCTCCATGTATTTGGTTTTGTGCCCTACCCCCCCAAACCTGTTCATCAACTTTTTTTTTTTAAGTTTTATTTATTCATCAGAGATACAGGCAGAAGCAGATTCCCCATGGGGGAGGCTGATGCAGGACTCCATCCCAGGACCCCCGGATCACACCCTGAGCCAAAGGCAGATGCTCAACCACTGAGCCACCCAGGCGTCCCTGTTCATCAACTTCTAAAGCCTCCCCACCCCTAAGAAAAAATCAGAAGAGGAAAATGGGTTGCTTGACACTTTTGAAGATTGTATAGATGTTACTTTACTCTATGTCTTTCATTTTGGGTTGGTTTGATGTTTTCTCATGATTAGATTTAAGTTATGCATCTTTGGTGGCAGGAATCACAGAATTGATGTTGTGTTCTTCTCATTGTGTGTTATCAGGTGGCGCAAGATTTGTCCCATTACTGGTGATAACTTTGATTATTGGATTGAAATGGTGTCTCCACTTAAAGTCATTCTTGATATTGCTGCCTTTTTATTTTAAAAATTATATATGGAGCAGCCCTGGTGGCGCAGCGGTTTGGCGCTGCCTGCAGCCCGGGGTGTGATCCTGGAGACCTGGGATCGAGTCCCACATCAGGCTCCCTGCGTGGAGCCTGCTTCTCCCTCTGCCTGTGTCTCTGCCTCTCTCTTTCTCTCTCTCTGTGTATCTCTATGAATAAATAAATAAAATCTTTAAAAATAAATAAAAATTAAAAATAAATAAAAATTATATATATCGTGGTAAAAAATAAGATTTACCATCTTAACCCATTTTTATTTTTTAATTTTCAGATTTTATTTATTCATGTGAGAGAGAGAGAGAGAGAGAGAGAGAGAGAGGCAGAGACACAGGTACAGGGAGAAGCAGGCTCCCCGTGGGGAACCTAACATGGGACTCAATCCCAGGACCCCAGGATTACAACCTGAGTCAAGGGTAGATGCTCAACCACTGAGCCACCTTAAGTATATTTACATTGTTGTGAAAGAGACCTTCAGAACTATTTTTTTAAAGATTTTGTTTGAGAGAGAGAGAAGAAGTAGGGGGAGGGGCAGAGGAAGAGGGAGAAGCAGACTCCCTGCTGAGTGGCGTGCCCGATGTGGAGCTCAATCCCAGGACCCTGAGATCATGACCTAAGCCAAAGGTAAATGCTTAACCAACTGAGCCACCCAGGCTCCTCCTAGAGCTATTTCATCTTGCAAATTTGAAACTCTGTACCCATTAAACTACGCTTCTTTCCCCTTGAGTACCCATTAAACTACTCTCCTTCCCACCAGCCACCCCACCCCGCCGTAACCACCATTCTACTTTCTGTCTCTGAATTTGACTACTTTAGATAACTTCATATAAGTGGAATCTTACAGTATTTGTCTTTTTGTGACTGCCTTATTTCCCTTAGCACCATGTCAAGATTCATCCATGTTGTGATAAGATTTCCTTCCATTTTAAGGCTGAATACTATTCATTGCATGCATCTATATACCACATTTTGCTGCTTATTCATCTGTTGATGGAGATTTTGGTTGCTTTCATCTCTTGGCTTTTGTGAATAGTCCTGCTATGAACACGGGTACGCAGATAGCTCTTTGAGAACTTGCTCTGTTTTTTCTTGGACATATATCCAGAATGGGATTGCTGGAATCACGTGGTAGTTCATTTTGATTTTCTTAGAAACTGTCATCCTGTATTACCCAGCAGTGCCACCATTGCACAGTCCCACCAACAGTGCACGAGAGTGCCGATTTCTGCCATCATTGTCAACATTTGTTATCCTGGTTTTTCTTACTAGCCATCCTCATGGGCGTGAGGTGGTATTTCACTGCGGTTTTGATTTGCATCTCCCTAATGATTAATGAGGTTGAACAGTTTTCATGTGCTTTTTGGACATTTGTATATCTTTTTTTAAATTCCACTCACTAGAACTTTTTTCTTTTTTTTAAGATTTCATTCATTTATTCACAGAAACACAGAGAGAGAGGCAGAGACACAGGCAGAGGGAGAAGCAGGCTCTATGCAGGGAGCCCGACGTGGGATTTGATTCCAGGTCCCCAGGATCAGGCCCTGGGCCGAAGGCGGCACTAAACCACTGAGCCACCTGGGCTGCCCTGTATATCATTTTTGGAAAAATGCCTATTCAAGTTCTTTGTTCATTTTTTAATTGGGCTGATTTTCTTTGTTGTCAGTGTTCTTGGTATATTGTAGATATTAACTCCTTTTCGGATATATGATTTGTAAATATGTTCTCCATTCCACAGACTGCCTTTGCACTGTTGATTATGTCATATTCTGTATTGAGGGATTTTGTGAAGAGATATGAAACTATGTAAATATCCCTTTATCATACTTTTCATTAATTATTTATATTAGTATTAGACTTGTGGTTTCCTGTTTTATTCAGTGTGTTAGAACCTGTTACTATCATTCTATATTTTGATGCAATCCTTTTGCCATGCTCTTCTCATTCTCAGAGCACTTCCTTATTTTCTGCCGTAACAGGATATTCTAGAATGGTCTTGTACTACCTCTAATGTAATCCTGGAATTAGCCATTTCTCCAAGACCCCTGGTTCCTTTTAATGGAGAATGGCCCTGACTCTGGTGCTGATTAAGTCTATGGCTTTGAAAGGCCCAGCATGTGATCTGGAGCAGCAGACCTCATCAGCCAGCCAGAGCAAACCCCTCATTTACCGATGAAGAAGTGGAAGCCCAAATGGGATCAGCTGGCCAGTGTTCCCCAGTTAAGAGAGTTTAGATAAGAATGAAGGCCTTTGACTCCGATCCAGTTCTCTTTCCCTGGCAATACATATTGCCAGCAATGGGCTGTGGTCCCAGTAGGGCCTGTCCCCTCTGGATTCCAATTTCCTCTTCTGTCCACTGAGGGATAGCTTTGCCTTGGAGGCTAAAGACTGGTTTTTAGGACCTTTCTCCTCTGGAAACCTTTATAGGCGAATCCACGTTAAATCATAGAGGAGAGCTTCCATTTTCAGCTCCAGCTCTGGTGATTTGGGGCCTGCAGACTTGGACAGTAGTCCACGTGCACAGGTGTCTTCCAGAAGCCCATCTCAGGCATCTAACACCTATCTTGCAGGGACATCAACAGAAGGTGGCATCCAGGCCTGATCCTGAGTTGGGAAATCAAGGGGAAGGGTCTCCTCTATCTGCCCTCCCTGGTTCCAAGCCCACTTGGTTTATACCAGTAGCACCCAGGGAAACATTAGAAATGCTCCTTTCCACATTAGGAGGCTGGCCTCTTAGACCTCACCTCAAAGTTGTAAGAATCCTTCAGGTATTCCATGTAGAGAATGTTTCCTGTGCCTGATTTGGGATTGGGTTGGGTGGTGCTACATCTGACCTGTACCCTCTGGTTTGGTCAGCTATGGCCTGAAGAGCCCCTACTACTCAACGAGTGCTTATTAGCAGTGATGGCATGCTAATCTGAAAAGCTGAGGTTTTGTCCCCTTTGTATTCAACAGTCATTTCCTAAGCCCCCACCATGTGTCAGACATCATGAATTAAATCCAGTGTACTTTTGGGTAATGATGATGGTAAAGTATAAGCATCTGTAATACTTAGAGGGGATTTAACAATTTCATATATGAGGCACAAGTGGGGGCTGCAAGGTTAAGGGCTAACCAGAAGTTAACTTCTGGTTCTGGTATCTTAATTCTAGGGTGTCAGGTTCTCATAGCAAGACTGTATGTAAGTTAAAAGTGGAATTGGGCAATGAAGGATTTTGCTAAGAGAAAAATATGGAAAAGGGCACTGTTGGCAGAAGGAATAGCTTGAGCTAAGTCGGAATCACCAAAGTGTGAGGTTACCTGGAAGGACAACTGGGCATGGTGTGGGCTAATGTCTAAGCAATGGAAGGTGGCAGATACCTCAGAGCCTCAACCTGAAGGGTGCGGACACTGTACTGCCAGGAGAGTGCTGGCTTTGCAAGCAGTGGAGGGACTCCATATAGGTTTTTTAAAAATTTATTTTTTAAAAGTTAATATGTGCATAAAAGGAAACTGAAAAACACAAGAAGCAAAGAACAAAGTCATCCATAATCACAAGCAGTTTGCAGTTTGACTTCTAGGTCCCGTGTGTGTATCTATCTACACAAGTAAGCATTTTAAGTAAGATTGTACAGTTATGTATCATGCTTTTACACACCATGAATATTTATCATGTCAAAGTCCCCAAACTATGAGTATTTTGATAACCAAGAATACACCAACTCCATCTGAAAAAAAAAAAAAAAAATGTAATCCTGCCTTTCTTGGCGACAAAAATGGCAACAGGAACTCTGGATAAAGATATTGACAGAGTTACAATTAAAATACTGCATTCCCTTAATGTTCAATTAAAACTGAGACATAAAGTAACAGAGTACACAACATATAATGCTTCTAAAAGAATTCATCATCCAATCTATAATATTCAATTAGCAAAGAGGTATGTTTCCATTGAATCACTTAATGTATTCCTATAGTACAGCCAAAGAGACTAATACACGTTATCATTAAAATGTAAATATGAAAACATCCGCATACAATTCTCCCTCTATACTTCCTTCTGCCCCTCTGCTGCCAACCTAGTAAGTTCTGACATTTCTCAGAGACAGCTTAACAATCTCATGTCCAAGATGCTTCTTTCCTATCAATGATAACAAAGAGAAACTTATAAATTGGTTAATTCACTAGCTGTACATTTTATCATACATTGTCACCTCAGGACATCCAAAAAGCTTAGATGTTGCAAAATAACGAAACTTCTCCACAACAAACACAGGTACTTCATAAAAACATACATATAAACCTATGGTTATAACCTAAAACTGTCTTCTAGATGTGGAGATACTAGCAAAAAGCCCTTCCCTTCACCCCTCCTCTGCTCCCTCCACCATATTAACGACTAAGTATAGGACTACATCTAGCTCTAAGAAGTGGATTAACAGACACTCCCAGAACAGTCCTTCCTAAAAACTAACAAAAGGACATTTATAAAGGGATTATTTTACTACCTCTACTTTTAAACAGAATTTTAGTCTAAAGACTCAAGGGCACAGAACCCTTCTCTTCTCACTTCTTCCCTGCCCCTGTCCCCCAGTGAACAGTCAGCATATTCTCCAAGACATCAGGTTTAACAATTCCATTCCCAAAGTAACAACCATTCCTGTAAATTAATACTTAAAGGGTGTTGTTACTTTAACTCTCTACTCCTAACATGTTGTTCACTTTCAAACATCCAGAATACTAGATGTTTCAAGTTAAGTATTTAAAATTTGCCCACTACATACATAGTAGCACTGAAAGAACATTCTGGCCTAACCCTTCCTCTTCTTATCTATATCAACCTAGTGAAAAGTATAAGCATCTGTAATACTTAGAGGGGATTTAACAATTTCACTTCTAGTTTTCAGAATAGTCTTTCCTATGAATTTAAACACAAAGTGTACACTATGTATTTGTTTACTACTTTTGTCATACACTGGCAACCTCTTTAACATCTAGAAAGACTAGATGTTGTAAATTAGGACTCATTTGTCCTTTATATACACTATATACATAGCTAAGTACAACAAAATGCAGACCTACAGGACAATGGTTAATCCCACCTAACTATAAACATACTGGTGTAAAGCCCTTTGCACTTTCTTCTCCTTTCTCCCTGAACCAGCACAGATATATAATGTGTGCTGCTCTGAGAGGTGGTTTGATCACTTTGATCATACCATTTTCAAAAGATAGTATTTCATATGAATTTTAACAAAAGGATTATCTACAAGATGTGTTATTTTACTACCTCTACTTTTAACATACTTTGTGCACTTCTAAACATCTAGAAAGGCTAGATGTTTCAAATAAGGACTTAAGTTTGTCCACTATATACACAGTAGTGTTGAATAAACTACACACATGTAACAATGGGTTATATCTGAAAGTGTCTTCTGCATAGGAACATTCTAGTCTAGAACCCTTCATTTCTCCCTTCTCTCCACTGCCAACCCAGAGGGTGAGTAGACAGGCACATGTCACTGAGATGTGACTACAATGTTCTCTCTCAAAGTCCTTTTCAGAAGACAGCCTTTCAATGAATTTTAACACAAAGTGTACAAAATGTGTTAGTTTACTAACTCTACTTTTGTCATACATTGGCAACCTCTTTAATATCTAGAGACTAGATATTATAAAATTAGGACCTATTTGTCCAGTATATATACAATATATACAGTCGAGTTGAATGCACATAACATATATCGCAATGGATAAGCTGAAATTTCCTAGCACACACTAGCAAAAAATCTTTTGCAATTTCTTCCCTCCCACCTCCCTCAAACCACTGAACAAGTATACTGTTCAGAGAGGTGGTTTTAGCAATTCTATTTCCATAGATAATATTTCCCATCAGTCTTTAAAAGCTATTTACAAGAAGCGTTACTCTACTTCTAAATACATCAAGCATTTCTAAGTATCTAGAAAGACTAGATATTTCACATAAGAACTAACTTGTCCACTATGTACATAGCACTGTTAAATAGAATTGCACACACCTAACAACAGGTATAATCTGAGGTATTTTCTAAATATGACCACCATTTTGGCCTAAACTATTCCCTCCCTCACTTCCTTCTCTCCCCCACTAATCCAGTAGACAGGTACAGACATGTGTAATGCTTAAAGGTGGTTGAACAAATTCATATCCAAAAGTTATTTACAGAAAAAAAGCTTTCCTTTGAATTTCAACACAATGTGTACAGAATGTGCTAATTTAACTACTTTGTCATACATTGGCAACCTCTTTAACATCTAGAGACTAGATGTTGCAAAACTAGGACTCATTTGTCCATTATATACACTATATACACAGCAAAATAAAATGCACAGACCATACAAAAAAATGGTTTTATCTGAAAATGTCCAAGTATGAACACACAAGCATATTACCTTTTCCAATTCTTTCCCTTCCACCTCCTCCAAACCACTGAATATACATGATAGCCTATATTGCTCAGAGGTGGTTTAACAATTCCACTCCCAAGAGTTATTTCCTATGAATTTTAGCAAAAAGATATTTACAGAGTGATATTTTACTACCTCTACATTTAACATACGTTGGGCACTTCTAAACATCTAGACAGACTAGATGTTTTAAATAAGGACTTAATGTGTCCACTATATACATAGCAGTCTTGAATAAACTGCACACGTGTAACAGTTATAATCTGAAAGTGTCTTCAAAATAAGAACATTCTAGCCTAAGACTAACTCTTCGCTTCTTTCTCCACCAGCCCAGTGGGCTATAATGCTCCAATTTTCAGAAGACAATCTTCCTAAGAATTTTAACACAAAATGTACAAAACATATTAGTTTACTATTTTTGTCATACACTGGCAACCTCTTTAACATCTAGAAAAGATTAGATGTTGAAAATTAGGACTCATTTGTCCAGTATATACACTATATACACAGCTAAGTAAAACAAAATGCAGGAACATAAAGGACAATGGTTAATCTTCCCTCTCCATAAACACACCGGCAAAGCTCTTTGCACTTCCTTCTCCTCCCTCTTCCTTTGAACCAGTGCACAAACACAATGCATACTATTCAAAGTGGTGGTTTGGCCATTCCCCGCAAATTAAACAGCATTTCCTATGAATGTCAACGAAGATATTTACAAAATGTATTTTTACTACCTCTATTTTTAACATGTATCAGGCACTTCAGAACATCTAGAAAGACTAGATATTTGACAAAGGTACTTAGCATTGTCAACTATATACACAGTAGTTGAGGAATAAAATGCACACACAAAACAATGGTTATAATGTGAAAATGTCTTCTAAGTATGACCAGTCTGGCACAGAACCTTCTTTTCTTCCTCCTCAAGGTCGTCTACTTCATGTCCTCTTACCCACTGCACAAACGTGAACGTGTCGCTCCTGATGTCGCTTCTAGAAGTGATCTAACAATTCCATTTCAAAAAGTCATTTCCAAAAGACATTTCTATGATTTAAAAACAAAAACAAACAAAAAAAACCCACAAAAAACCAAACAGGCATTTACAAGACGTATGATTTTCTAACTCTACTTTATCATATGTCGGCAACCTCTTTACATCTAGAAGGCCTAGATGTGGCAAAAGTTTTCTTTTGAAAAGGTTGGGGGGTAAGTTGAGAGCAGCTTTTTCATATTATATACACAGGCCTTCTATAAACGGCCAGTAAATCTTCCCAAAGGGTGGTCTTCCTATTGGCCAAACGCGGTTCGTAATTCTCCCATTTCGATCTTCCGACAGCAATGTCTGTAGAACGAAGACCAACCGCCTTTGGCCCATTAACTGTTCCACCCGTCGCCGACCGGGGCGGGGGGGAGCTTCGCTCACCTTCCGGCCGTTAGGGCCTCTGTCCACTGTTCGCCGTAGGTGAGGTTTCGTCCACCTGGGGCGGAGTGGTCATCCCGGGGCCCGGGTCTGTGGGGCGCCAAAGCCCGAGGGCGGCCGAGCTTACGTCCGCGGAGACCCGCCTTCTCAGGCCCTCGGAGGCCCCAAGGGCGGGCCGGCGTTTGAGCGGCCGCCATTCTTCTCACCCCGCCACACCCGACATCCAAAGGCTCCGCGGCCCGGCTGGCTGGGCGGGGGCTTCGCGTAGGCTCCGCAGAGCTGGGCCAGGAGAGTGGGCAGCCGGCGAGGCCCGGCTCCGAGAGGCCGCAGCCATGGGCGCCGGCGTGGGGGTGGGGGTGGGGAGAGGCTCACAACTGCTGCAAAGTGTGGGCCTGGCCGGTGGGCAGCTGCGGCGAGGGCGCCGGGTGTCTGCAGGTCCGAGCTCCTGACCTCTCCTTGGGCCCCCCAGTTCACCCCCGGCCTCAGGCCGGAGGGCCTGGAGGGCCCGGGACAGACCGCCGCCCTACGCTTCTCACCTCGCTTTCTGCCGGAACTGACTTGGCAGTTCTCTTTGCTGGCGAGAGGAGTGCGGCACCGGAAGTGCCCTCGCGCCGGGACCGCGAACCGAGGTTCCGAGACTGAAACGTTCCGGCAGCCGGGGGGGGGGGGGGGGGGCAAGGAAGGCGTCACGTGGGGTCAGGCCACCCTCCCCCGCTTACCTTTTGCAACTGTAATTGCTACCCGCCTCAGAATTCTCTGAACAGGCGAATGGGCGCATTTCTCCGTTCCCTCTTTTCCCCCCGTTGTTGGGTAAGGAGCTTCTACATTTTTCATGCATTCACCATTTATCGAGCTCCTACTATGTGCCACGTAAACACTGGGAATGCAGCCGTGAAGGAAAAAAAACCCGCACGAAAATTTCTGACCTCTTGAAATTTATATTCTAGTAGGGAAAACGGACTCTCCTTAAAATGCATTTAAAAAGCAGATAGCGGGGGATCCCTGGGTGGCGCAGCGGTTTGGCGCCTGCCTTTGGCCCAGGGCGCGATCCTGGAGACTCGGGATCGAATCCCACGTTGGGCTCCCCGTGCATGGAGCCTGCTTCTCCCTCTGCCTGTGTCTCTGCCTATCTCTCTCTCTCTCTATCATAAATAAATTAAAAAAAAAAAAACAGATAGCGAAAGTGCTGTGGAAAAAAGTCGAGAAGGGGAAAGTGAAGTGTGAGTGTGGAATGTTTTAAGTGGTGGTCAGATGACTTTGGAGCAGGAATCTGAAGGAGGTGAAGGAATGAGCCATACAAGGGGATGTTGGATGGAAGATCCTTCGTGGCAGTCGGGGTGGGGGTATACAGGCCCTAAAGCTGAAGCATAAGGCCTGTTCTGTCCCAGGAACAGCAAAGAGGTTGGAGTGTTGTGAGCAGGCAGGAATATAGAGGTTAGGCCAAATCATGTGGTGTGAAGGAGGGTAAAAGCAATTTGGTGCTTTCTTTTTGAATAAAATGGGAGCCTTTGGAGAGCTTTGAACTGCAACATGGGGAAGAGTTGAAGAGGAGCCAGAGGTAGAAGCAGGGAGACAGAAGACTATTGCCATCAACCAGGTTGTTATAGGGTAGTTGCTCTGTCCAGGATGATAGCAGTAGAGGTGCCAAAGGGGGAAAAAAGGTTGAATTCAAGATAAATATAAAATTGAACCTGCACGGTTTGCTAATAGACAAGATGTGAAATGTTCAAGAGAGGAATCAAGACTCCAAAACTTTTGGCCTGAGCAAATGGAGGGAATTGTTATAACCGTGATGGGAGAGACCATAGGAGGAGCAAGTTTTGGGGAGAATATCAGGAATTCACTTTAGACATGGTAGGTTTGAGATGCCTGTTTGATACTCAAGTGGCCATGTCAAGTAGGCAGGTGGATTTATGAGCCTGGCATTTAGGGGAGAGTCTGAGCTGGACATATGTATCTGAGAGTCATTCATATACAGCTATCTTTAAAGCTATGGGGCTGTAGAGAGAACTGAGCCCTGAGCCCTGGGGCACCGTACCATGTAGAGGTCAGGATTCTGAGAAGGAACCAGCAAAGGACACTGAGGAGTGACCAGAGTGGTAGGAGAACAACCGTAAGAGTGTGACATCCTGGAAGTGAAAGAGAAAATGCTTCAAGGAAGAGTGCTGAACGGTATCAAACATTGCTGATAGATCAGATAAGGTTTGAATTATACTTCTGGCTTTTATAATCAATGCTGTGATGAACATTCTTGTGAATTTTCAAGTTTCATGGTGGCTTCTGATTTCCTTTGGTTACAATTCTAGAAATATAAAGAAAGATTGAAGTGTTGGTCCAGGCTTAAGACTCCTAGGAGGAAGTCTGACAATCAGAAAGACTCTGCTGGAAGGCAGCAAAGAGGTATGGTAAGAAGGCCAGGGGCTCTGGGGCTCTGGTCTACAATGAGATGACAAGTCTTAAGCCACAGGAGTGGTGAGGTGTGGGCTTCTGCCTTTGCAAAGAAAAAAGCCACTGGACTCAATACCTGGAGAGAAGAGGAAAGAGGAGAAGGAGGAGCCACAGATCATATGAGGGTTTTAAACACTAGGGCTGGTTGGCTAGGTGGGTGGTTGGTATACTGACCAAGACAAGGTAAAAGAAAGTCTCAGTGTGGAATTCCTGGTCCTCTCTCTGAACTCCCTACCTCCTTTTTTTTTTCTTCCAAATTTTTATTTAAATTCCAATTAATTAACATAGTATAATATTGGTTTCAGGAGTAGAACTTGGTGATTTATCACTTACATATAACAGCCAGTGCTCATCACAAGTGCCTGCCTTAACATTCATTACCTATTTACCTCACCCCCCACCCACCTCCTCTATTTATCCCTCAGTTTGTTTTTTGTCACTGAGAGTCTCTTATGGTTTGCCTTCCCCTCTCTCCTTTCCCAAATGGTCATTGTTTTGTTTGCTAAATTCCACATATGAGTGAAATCATATGGCATTTGTCTTTCTCTGACTTATTTCACTTAGCATAATACACTCTAGCTCCATCCACATCATTGCAAATGGGAAGACTTCATTCTTTTTGATGGCCAAGTAATATTCCACTATATATATAAAACGTCTTCTATCCATTCATCAGTTGATAGACACTTGGACTCTTTCCATAGTTTGGCTATTGTTGTTAATGATGCTATAAACCATCAGGGTGCAGATCTGTATTTTTGTATCATTTGAGTAAATACAATTGCAATTATAGTGCAATTGCTGGATCATAGGGTAATTCTATTTTTAATTTTTTAAGGAACCTCCATACTGTTGTCCAGAATGGCTGCACTCATACCAACAAATTCCCAGTTTGCATTCCCGTCAACAGTGCAAGAGGGTTCCCCTTTCTCTGCATCCTTGCCAACATCTGTTGCTTCCCATCTTGTTAATTTTAGCCATTCTGACAGGTGTGAGGTGGTATCTCATCCTGGTTTTAATTTGTATTTCCCTGATGGTGAGTAATGTCGAGCATCTCATCGTGTGTCTGCTAGCCATCTGGATGTCTTCTTTGGAAAAATGTCTATTCGTGTCTTCTGCCCATTTCTTAAACTGTATTATTTGTTTTTTGGGTGTTGAGTTTGATACTTATCAAACTTACAGATTTTGCATATTAACCCTTGATCAGATATGTCATTTACAAATATCTTCTTCCATTCCATAGGCTGTTTTTTAGTTTTGTTGATTGTTTCTTTTGCTGTGCAGAAGCTTTTTATCTTGATGAAGTCCCAATAGTTCATTTTTGCTTTTGTTTCCCTTGCCTGTAGCAATGTGTCTAGTAAGAAGTTGCTATGGCCAAGGGCACAGAGGTTGCTATCTGTGTTCTCTACGATTTTGATGGTTTCCCATCTCACACTTCGGTCTTTTATCCATTTTGAATATATTTTTGTGTATGGTGTAAGAAAGTGGTCCAGTTTTATTCTTTTGCATGTTGCTGTCCAGTTTCCCCAACACCATTTGTTGAAGAGACTTTTTTCCATTAGATATTCTTTCCTGCTTTGTTGAAGATTAGTTGACCAGTTAGTTGTAGGCCCATTTCTGAGTTTTCTAGTCTGCTGCATTGTGTCTAATTTTGTGCCAGTACCATGCTGTCTTGATGACTACAGCTTTATAAAAGAGCTTGAAGTCCAGAATCATGATGCCTCCCTTTTCTCTTTCAGGATTGCTTTAGCTTCCTACCTCCTGGGAAGCCCACAGGCTAGTGTACCTGGAACCTAAAAGATGATGATGATGGCAAACATGTATACATCCTGCCTTCTACTTGATATCTCTACTTTGAATGTTCCAACAGTAGCTTAAACTCCTCTTGTGCAAAACAAAACTCTTGATGTCTCCCCAGAGCCTGCTTTTCCACCCAATTCCCAAAAGATAACGTAGGTATCTTCCTTAATTCTACTCTTTCTCTTACTCCCCATCCCCCAACCATCTCAAGGCCCATCTTCCTCCTAAATATATTTAACATACAGCCCATTTCCTGTGCTATGCAATCTAGTAGCCACCAGTTATATGAGGCTATGTAAACTTTAATTAAAATAACGTGAAATTGGGGATCTCTGGGTGGCTCAGCAGTTTGGCGCCTGCCTTCCGCTCAGGGTGAGATCCTGGAGTCCCGGAATCGAGCCCCATGTCAGGCTCCTTGCATGGAGCCTGCTTCTCCCTCTGCCTGTGTCTCTGCCTCTCTCTCTCTCTCTCTCTCTCTCATGAATAAATGAATAAAATCTTTAAAAAAATAAAAATAACATGAAATTAAAAGTTTAATTCCTCAGTTGTACCTGCCACATTCCAAGTGCTCAAGAGCCATATGTGGCTAGTGGATACCATATAAGTATAGATGTGGAACATTTCCACTATCCCAGGAAGTCACAGGACACTGCTGATCTATAACCTAGTCCAAAACAGAAGCATCTCTGGTCTGGATGACTTAACAGCCTCTTAATGTTGTTCTGTTTCTCCTCCTTTTCCCTTTCATCTATTCTCTCTATGGAGTTAATGTAACTCTTCATCAGAGATCAGATCTTGCTACTGTTTTGTTTAAGGTTTCAGTGGCTTTTCATCATACTTTAAACAAAATCCAAACTTCTTCCCATTGCCTACAGCCCTGTCATTACACCCCAGCCACACTAGCCTCCTTGCTGTTACTTCTACTCTCCAAGCTCTTCTGAAGCTCAGGGTCTTCACACAAGCTGTTACTGCTACCTGAAAGGGTCTTTGCCTGGCTCTTGGAGAGGCTAAGCATCTTCCCACCTCATAGGTCTCAGTTCTGACATTATTTCTTTAGAGGGCCTTTCCTGATCTCCCAGTCTCAAGGGCTTTCTTCCAATTAGCATTGCATTACTCTACGTACTCCCTTTATTCACTGATCACAATATATCATTATTTTAGTAATAATGAATATTTCCGTGTACTACCTATGTGCAAGTACTGTACAAAAGACTTGACTTTATATACTTTACCTTATTTATTTTCTAGTTTCTTCTTGCTTTCTCTGATGTCCCCGGAACCCAGTATAGTGCGTGGCATACAGAGACATTACTAATTATTAAACAGATGAATGAGTTAATTGAGTACTTACCATGGGCCAGGCACTGTGCTAAAGCATTTTACATTTTAATTTGCACAGCAATCCTGTGAAGTAGGTACTATTACTATCTTCCTTTTATAGATGAGAGGCTATGCATTTTGTCTGTTCTTGGGAAGAACTGGGATTCTAACCCAGTTCCTCTGACTCTAGAGCTCCCTGCGTAAGCAGTTAACAAGGTTTAGAGGCCTAAGCACACACTAGCCTACAGCCACCCAGGTTTAGACTGGAAGCTGGGAAATGAAAAGACTTCTTTTTTGAAGGGCTTCCTATTTCAGATCAGGCCCAAGTTCCTGGGTTTTCACTGTTCAACCAGGTGGCAGATGCAGGGCCTGGGTCAGGCCTCAGGATTGTGCAGAGTGGGGCAAGCTAAATGCTCCAGTTCAATTCTGAGCATCCTTAGTGGGGCTGGGGAACTGGCCCAAAGACCCTAGACGAGACTCTGAGCCAGACCCCAGGCTGACTACTGACTCCACGATGTCTTCCTGCCCATCTCAAATCAAGGACAAGACAAGGAAAACAGTAAAAATAATGAGACTTTCTGGCACTTCTCCTTAGGAAACATCACATATCAGGCCTGTGACACAGAACATGTTTGTTAGGCCAAAGGCTCCAAGCTCATTAGCAGGAATGATGCTGAACTGCAAGCCACCCACACAGCTCGCTTGGGAAACACACAGTGCAGCATCCATCCCGCCTGGGCCTGGGCATGCACAGTTCCATCATTATCAACATCAGCACACATCTGCACTGAGATGTCGGGTTGGCAGCAAGGCCCGGGAAATGGATTGTGTGTGGGTGTGTCCCAGAGAGGCCGCTCATAATCCTCATAGTTATTTTCATTTACTTGTATTTGGGGCTTGCATCTGCCACAGTACAGAGTGTCTCAAACTTGAGTCATTTCATAATCAGCTTGATAACTTCCCTCCATACCTATCCACCATCAATAGCAGTTTTGACTTAATACCTCTCTGCAAATTGACTCACTTAGCACAACCACCACTACGTTAGTCTTGTCCTCAAAGGTATTTGTGAAATCATCAGTTTGATATGTTGGTTATATGTTTTCCTAAGTCTGATAATGTAAATATACAACTCTTAAAAAAAAAGTTCATCTGGGTTCCACTTGAAATCATCTTGGTACAGCCAAGATGCAAAACAATTAATTTCAAAGAGACTCAATAGACAAACTCATAGAGCCCCCAATGCCAAAGCTGGAACAGTTTGAGCAACAGAAGAAAAATAACGTAGTACTGGATTATAGCCCCAAGTCTAAACTAAATATCCATAAATCCATAGTGATGTAAAGAAATGATTTTTTAGGGCATCCCCGGTGGCTCAGCAGTTTAGCGCCGCCTTCAGCCCAGGGCGTGAACCTCGAGACCTGGGATCGAGTCCCGCATTGGGCTCCCTGCATGGAGCCTGCTTCTCCCTCTGCCTGTGTCTCTGCCTCACTCTCTGTGTCTCTCATGAATAAATAAATAAAATTTTAAAAAAAGAAATTATTTTAAAAGATTTTATTTATTCATGACAGACACAGAAAGGCAGAGACACAGGCAGAGGGAGAAGCAGGCTCCCCTCAGGGAGCCCGACGTGGGACTCAATTTCAGGACCCTGGGATCATGCCCTGAGCCAAAGCCAGATGCTCAACCACTGAGCTACCCAGGTGCCCCTAAAGAAATGATTGGATAAATAAATAAATGGAGGAGACTAGACAAACCTTCCTTACAGAAGAATTCCAATAATTTATCCCTTCCAGGCTGTGGAGCTTAATTCCCTCCCTGGAATATGGGCTATACTTAATGACTGGCTTCCAAAGAGTAGAAAGAAAGGAAACCCAAGTAACTTCACAGGGGAGAAACCTGGCAAGCACTACCTTAGCCAGGTACTAAAAGTGATCAATTCATGTTGATAGCATGGCCCCCAACGTGATGTCATGAAAAGTATCTTACCTCTGTGGCATTCTTCACTGAAACCCATAACCCCAGTTGGACCAGAGGAGCCCAAATTGAGGGGCACTCTAGAAAATACCTAACAAATACTCCTCAAAACTGACAAGATCATGAAAAAGAAGGAAAGTCTGAGAAACTGTCCTAGGCCAGAAAGAAGACTAAGAAGACATGTTGACTAAGTATAATTTAATATCTTGGATGGGACCTGGAACAAAAAATGGACATTAGCGGGAAAGCTAGTGAAATCCAAGGAAAGTGTAGAGTTTAGTTAATAGGAAGGTACCAAGATTGGCTTCTTAGTTGTGACAAATGTACATAGTCATATAAGATGTTAGCAATATGGGATACTGAGGGAGGAGTATTATGGGAACTCTGTGCTCTGGGAAATCTCTGTACTCTGTAAATAAAAGATTTACATTTATTTTCTGTATAGTTATTTTAAAATAAGTATAACAAAAGATAGGGGGGTTATATATACTAGTTTGGAGCATGAATTTTATTTTTTATTTTTTTATAAAGGGAGAAAGAGAGGTGAGGGGAAGGGCAGCGGGAGAGAAAGAGAATCTTAGGCAGGTTCTGTGCCCAGCAGTGCCTGACATGGGGCTTGATCTCATAACCCTGAGATCATGACCGGAGCAGAAATCAAGAGTCGGGCACTTAACCAACTGAGCCACTCGGGTACCCCTGGGACATGAATTTTAAGCCAATTTAGCTAATTTTTAGAGCTGTGTATTTGTTTCCTGTGGCTGCTATAACAAATTATCACTAAGCTGGTAGCTTAAAACAATAGAAATGCATTCTCTCATAGTTCTGGAAGCCAGAAGTTCAACCTTATTAGTCTTATTGGGCTAACATCAAGATGTTAAGAGGGCCGTGCTCCCTCTGTAGGCTCTTCCACCTTCTGGTGGCTGCATCACTCCAGTCTCTGTCTCCACAGTTGTATTGGCTGTCCTCTTCTCCATGTGTCTGTCTAATCTCCCTCTGCCTCTCTCTTATAAGGTTATTTGTGATGGCATCTAGTGCCCACTAGGATAATCCTGGATGACCTCATCTCAACATCCTTAATCACATCTGCAAAGATCCTTTTCCCAAATAAGGTAACATCTGTAGATTCCAGGGATTAGGTCTTTATTTCTTTGATGGCCATTATTCAGCCTACTACAGGCCACCTGTGTGAATTTTAGAACTTCTGTAGTATCAATAAGCCTCCTCTAATGTGAAAAATAACAAAAGCTATATAACTATTTAAAAAATGTTAATCTGGGGCCCACCTGAAACCATCTTGGTGTGACTAGTGGGACCCAAGCCACACCTTGCAAAATAATGGGTGCAAGAGACTGGTCTTAGGAGTCAGACAGATCTAAATTCTAAATCTGGCTCCATCATGCACAAACTTGTGGCCTTAGGTAAGTCAACATACTCCTTGAAGGGCATTTACATTTTCTTTTTAGATTATTTATTCGAGAGAGAGAAAGTGTGTGTGCAAGTGAGCATGAACAGGAGGGGCAGAGGGAGAGGGAGAAGCAGATACCCCACTGAGCAAGGAGCTGGATCCCAGGACCCTGAGATCATAAAGGACCCTGAAGGATCCTGAGCTGAAGGCAGATGCTTAACCGACTGAGCTACCCAGGTGCCCTGCATTCTCATATTTTGTACAATAGGGATGCTAAGCCCTGCATTAGAGGAATGCAGTCAGAACTTGTAGATTGTGGAGCAGTCTAACAAAGTCTGAATCAGTGTTTAGTCAACCTCCTGTTTGTTCTCCCTCCACTATATACAGTAATGTCACAGCTTACAAAATATTTCCTACATACAAAAATGTGTTTTCTCCATAAAATTTTATCCTGTGAAATAAAGCCAAATTTTCCTTCCTGTTATACAGATGGAGAAACTGAGACTTGATGTTAATTGACTTAGTCAATGGCACCCAACTAGAAGACAGCAAGTGCCTGAGAACACAGTGGGCAGGAGCCGAGAGGCAGTGTCCCCTTTAGATGGGGACGGTTTGCCAATTTGATCAGTTGAATTGTTTTCATGACTTTCATTACCTTTCTAGCCCTTGTAGGCATTTGACTTTATGACCCATGATGCGTTTCTAACTCCTGGCTCACACTGCTGGAATTTGATTAAAATAATCTTTGGATTTGAAGCTCTGAAGCATGCTCATAGGATTCCCCTTGGCCCTGGCTTCTCCGATCTCACAGGCTTCCTCTTCTCCCAACTGGATGAGACAGACCCATAGCTTGTTCCCTGGTTTGGCCAGGTTCCTGGTTTTGATAGCTCCTTATTCTGAGTCCTTGAAGCAGAGATTCCAGCAGGACCTTCATGCTGCAGGGCTCAGCATAGATATGGTTGGGCATCCTGAAGCGGACCAGGGAGGCCTGCTGAAGGGAATTCATGCTCTGCCCTCCGAGGTCACAAAGAGAGGGCCCCGGGCTGTGTTGAGGGCCCAGAGCTAGACTGCCTGGGCTCCCATCCACCTTCCCTCATCTGGTTCCACCACAGCCCACTGACCCTGGTCACAAACCCTCCTGTGCTTCGGCTTCCTGCTGTGAAAAAGGAAATCTTTATAGAACGTCAAAGAAAAAGTGTGAGGCTCAAGTGAATTAGTGCCCATGAAGCTGCGATCAGTGCTAGGTTCGGGTAAGTGTCCGCCCTCGTCCCCACTGAGCCCAGGGAAGCACGTCACTGCGCGGGCCAGTGGTTCTCTTCGGACTCGCTCCCCTGGTAGTGCGATTCCTCCCGAGGAGCACGTTAGGTTATGGCGCGGAGGCGAGGAGCCGGGGGTCCGGAGGTTCTGGGGTTCTGCTGCTGTGGAGCCTGACGTGAGTCGTCCCCCGCCTCCCAGTCATCCTCCTCGGTCCGAGGGGGTCACAAAGGGCCGAGCCCGCCGCGGGGACTCCCAAACGCGCTCGTCGCCCGGGGAGCTCCACTCCCCCTTCTCCCACAGCTACGCGGGCGCGGCGGGGGAGCGGGGCAGAGCGACCGGGCGGGTCCACGGCTGCCACGGCGACGCCCGGAGGCTGCGGTGAGGGAGAGCGGCGCGCCCGCGGCCGGCCCCGGAACGAAGCCCCGCCCCCGCCCCCGCCCCCGCCCGAGGCTCCGCCCCGAACGAGGAGCCTCAGTCCCGCGATCCCCCGGCAGCGGCGGCGCTCGGGCGGATTCCAGGCAGTGCCCCTCCCCCGAGCTGCCTGTGACGGACCGACTGTGTCCGACTGACTGCAGACGCCATCACTACCTGATAATCCGTGTGTCTGGCTGTGTCTGACGGCGCCCGGATTTCATGGGTGCCTGAGGGCCCAGCAGGGTGTGATCTGTCGGCTTGACCACAGCTGACTGACTGCCCATACCTGGCTGCTGGCTTCGGGGCCTGACAGGGCGTGACTGACGGAGTCCATCTGACTGCGTCTGGCTGCCCAGACCCCGTCTGTGCTCGACAAGCTGTGTCTGACTGACCTGTCCCCCTGTGCAGCGGTTGGGCCGCATCTATCTGCCCGGGGGGCTCGGCGGGCGGGTTGTGGCTGCGCCTGGGCCTGGGCGCTGCCGCCGGCCGGCTGGCTCAGGTCTGGCCTCGGGAGACTTGCTGACCGCCCTGACCCAGCGGGCCTCACCACAGCCTGGTGTCTGGTGGAGCCGGCCTGACTGGGCATCTGGAAGGTTGGATCCCCCCGCCCGACGCCCGACGCCGACGTGTGGGCTGACCACGTCTGCGCGTCTGACTTTGCACGGCTGGCTGATTCTCCCCACCGGCTGAGTCTAACTGCGACCCAGGGACCTGCTTTCCGGGTGACTGCGTCAGCCTGACGGTCCTTGGTCCTTTCCTGGCCGCCCGCGTGCCTCGGCAGCTCCAGCTCGAGAGAGGCTGTGCCGGACCCCACCTGTCTGCCCGCTGTGAGGGCTGACCTCCCCGCATTCCACAGATGCGGCTGAACCACACTGGCCGCCTGCCACGCAACTGGCCAACCGGCTCCGCTGCCTTGGCGCCTGAAATTTTCTCCCTGACTTAAGGCCACCTTCACTCCAGCTGCCCAAGCAGTGGCTTCTTGGTGGTGGTAGTAGAGAGGGATGGCTTGTCCAGAGGCCTGAGGCCTAGACATTTCCAGCTACAAGTCTGGGCTTTGGGGCGTGGGGTCCAAAGCCAGGGCACCAACAGGGGAAGGAGCCCAGGACAGAGGCCTGTGGGGGAGCCAGACCGCAGAAGCAGGACTCAAGGCCAGGAGGGAGCAGCTAGAAGAAGCTGCAGGGTCCTCAAGGCCCCTGAGTTCAGGGATCAAGTTCTATAACAGTCACAGCACCTTGAGGAGTTGGGCTGGTATTTCAGTGCCTCAGGGCCACAATACATGATCCTGAAAACTTTGTCCACGTTTGTGAGATATCTTTGTCAGTGCCTTACTCTGCAGAAGGGGTCTCCCACAGACCTCAGACTGCCTCCTGACTTTAGGTCTTTCTCATAGTTTGTGTGTGGGGAGTGGACCCGCCACATCAACCACATGGAATGAAAAGAGAGGCTGTGTATCAGAATAAGGGAGATGGAAACACAGGGGATTAGATTAGAGAGAATCAATAATAATTGTTTTTGAAAAGTAAGCATGTCAATAGCATGGGTGTGCTATGACTTATTGTTATTAATAATAATAAATAGGAGCATTTGGGTTAGCTTATTTTGATGAGCTCTAGCATTCTGAGATGCTGCCTTCCCGTAAATAACAAAGGCCTGGCTGCCTCATTGATTTCATTATAAGTAAAATGAGGAATGGAAGGAAATAAACAGCTGCATTCCCAAGTGCTTGATTTTAGTCAGCTTGGGCTACTGTAGCAAAATACCATAGCCTGGAGGCTGGGGGGGATTAAAAAAAAAAAAAACAAATATTTATTTCTCCAAGTTTTGGAGGTTGGAAAGTTCAAGATCAAGGTACAGGCTGACTTTGCTCCTGGTGAGGCCCTTTTCCTGGACTGCAGGCAGCTGTCTTTTTGCATTGTCCTCACATAGTAGAGAAAGAGAGAGCTCTGGTCTCTCCTTCTTTTAAGGACACTAATCCTATCATGAGGGGCCCCACCCTCATAACCTCCTCTAAAAGTAATTACCTCCCAAAGGATCCATCTCCAAATACCATCACCTTGGAGGGGGGACAGGGCTTCAACATATGAATCTTGGAAAGACACAAACATGCAGTATTTATTGAGTACTAGTGAGTACCAGGAATTGTGCTGGGCTCTCACCCTCCTCTCATGGAACTTAGATTTATGCCCTTCAACTCTGATCATATCAGGGCAAGGTGCTGAGTTCCAACTGCTTTCTTATTGGACAACCTGCATGGCTGAAGGTGGGAGAGCTAGTATAGTGTGATCACAGAGTGATCACCTAGGAACTTGTTAGAAATACAAATTCTTGCCCCCTCCCCCAGAGATGAACTGAATCAGAGACTCTCATGTTTTAACAAGCCCTGATGTGAATGTGTGCTAAAGTTTGAGAAGCACTAGTGGAATGATTGAGCCTGTGGGCTCTCGTGCTAGACTGACTATATTAGAATTTCAACTTTAGTACATAAGAGCTGTGTGATTTTGAACAAGTCAGTGAATCTTTCTGTGCCTCAATTCTTATTTGCAAGATTAATTTAATTGCTTTAAATTATTGTTGTGTTAAGTTATATGAAAAGCTTAGCATATAATTTCCATTCTAGGAATATATCCTGTGGACCTGTTCCAGCATAAGCTGAATGATGTATGTTCAGGATATTCATCGATGCATTGTTTAGGATAGAAAAGAAACACTCTAAATATATATCCACAGGGGGCTAATTTAATAAATCATGGTCTGCCATATAAAGAACAAGGCAGCTTTTTATATTTTCATATGAAAAGATCTCCTGAATTTCCAAGTTAAAAAAAAAAAAACAAGGTGCAGAAGTGTGTCCAGTATGCTCCCATCTGTGTAAAAGAAAAAGACTTCATAGAATCTTTATCTATGTATAGGTTATCTCTGGAAGGATACATAGGAGACTGGCAGCAGTGGGGAAAGAAATGGATGGCTGAAAATAGGGAAAGGAGGGAAACTTATTTTTACCATACATATATCTTTTTATGACTTAAAATTTGCAATGTGTATATGCATTTCCTATTCACAAAAAAAATGAAGTTTTAAAAAAGTGGGGAGTACTCCGCAGAGTGCCTGGCAGCGGAGGTAGTGATGATGGCCATTCCACAGCTCTACGGGGGATGATTCATTGCAGAAATGCAGCCCAGAGTTATCTGGCATGTGGCCACAGCCTCTCCTCTCCTCCTTTCATTCAATCCTTGTCGCCCCATCAGAGAACTTTTGCATTTTGAGATGAAAAGCGGCTTTAGGATTCTCTGGTATAACCCTTTTATTCGAAAGATGAGGAAGCCAAGCCCCAGAGAGATTCCAAGCCAAGCCCCAGAGAGGATTGGGGGTCGATGTAGGGACTCTTTCAAAACGTCACAAGCCTACGCTTTCTGAAATTCTGCTTTCAGCAGATCACTGTTCTGCTCAGAAAATGTCATGACACCTCAACCTGGCTCTTCAGACTGGTCATGGTTTAACTTTCAACCAAACCTGCCAACTTTATTTTCCACCTTCTCCAATGTGAATCCTCTACCCTTGTCGGACAGGTCTCTTCATTGACCCCAAATGCTCCTGCTTTTCAGACACCACAACTTCTCAGTGCTGTGTTCTCTGCCTGAAATGTATTTCTCCTTCCTGTCCATTTGTGGATTCCACCTATGCACAGATTCTACCTATGCATAGAAGCAGAATCACACCTAAGTGGTACTTCCTCCAGGAAATCCTTTCTGATTACCCATGCTCACAGAGCTCTCTCCTCCTTAACTGATTAAAAATTTCCTTGTAAAACTTGCACTTCTTAAGAGGGGAATAGGATGCTCCTTGAGCAATGGGAAGTGGACCGGGTAGGCTAGAGCCAGTTCCCCATCCTGCCTCTCCAATTCTGGAGAAAATTGGGCAAATGACCTTGGCCTTCATTTTCTCAGGGAAGCCCTGGGTGAGGATGCCACTGAGTCCTCCTGAAGCCAGGATCCTGTCTGAGAGAATGAACTGCTGAGCCTGTTTCCACCCTGATGTTTACTTGGCCTGGAGGCCCAGCATGATGAAACCCAGCCCTGTTGCTCAGCACCTTGGGAGGCCTCCCTCCAGGGTCCCTCTGTGCTCAGACAGTGGCCCTTTGTGGAGCAGAGGAACAGGACTGAAAGTGGAGCCTCTGGAACACCCCACCCCCCACCAACCTCTAGCTACCCCCACTGGCAGCCATGGACCATCCTGTGCCTGGGTGGCCTGTTTGAAGTCCATGGCTGGCAGTTGGCAGAGTGAGGAAGGGCCTCTAGGTGGCAAGCTAAGCTGGGTGGGTGAGAAAGGGTCCTGTCTAAAAGAGCATCTCTTAGGAGGAAAGGGAAGAGGCTGCTTATAATGGAGCTCTCCAAGGAGGAGTGGGATCTCCCTACAGGCCAGATTGACACTTCACCATCCCGCCACCACCGAATATGCCCCTGGGATTTAGGGCTGGACCTTCTGAAGTGATCTGTCCCTTCTGACCCTAGTTCACTGGATCTTACACTCACTTCAGGTGGGAGCAGGGGAGGGAGGGGAGATTGAGAATCCTTAGATGTGATCCCAAACCTGGTTGGGAGGAGACCAGGGGGAGGGACTACAGGGTGGAAGAGAGTGTGGTATTAGTGAAAGGACACCCACTGTTCTGGAGGACAGGAGACCTGGGACTCCAGCGTCTGCTGAGCCACTGACTTGCTTGGTGAAATTAGCTAGTGTTTCCCTTTTCTGTGCCTCTGTTTCCCTAGCTGTGCCTCGCTTTCTTGGCTGCAAAATAAGGGAGGCAAAGTAGATGGATGTCAAGAGTTTTTGCAGTTCTTACTTTTCATCATTCTGTGATCACAGGGAGAAAAGGGAAGGGCTGGGGGTGGGTTGGAGGTGGGTAACTGACACGATGCTCCCTGTTGATTCACCAGCAGTCGCTAGGCAGCCTCTTCTCTGCCTCCAGGATCTCCTCTGCCCTCCGTTTCTCCCCCTCTCCCTTCCACCTGACTTTGAGAGCTTCTTATGATGAGATCTAGAAGCTGTTTGATTTAGATTTGTCTTATCCCATTTTTTGCCGCCCAGAGGAAGGGGCTGTGCATAGAGCAGGAAGGGGGTCAGGAAACAAAAGGGAGAGGAAAATTAAGAGGTAAGAGTGGAAGGGGGGAACATTAAAAGAGAGCTCAGCTCATTAAAAGAGAGCTCCTTTTCAGAAAAAGGAAAGGAGAGGGGGTGAAAGGGGGAGTGGAAGGGAGAGGAGCTAAAAGTGAGAGAAAGGAGGCCCATGAGATGGGGAAAGGGAAAGTACACATGGGAGAGAAAAACAGGAAGAGACTGTGGGAGAAGACCATAGCCTAGGCCAATACACACATGTGGGGACATCTCAGGCTATTCTAGGACAACATATAGGTCGGTCTGGCTGGAGTTAAGTGTGTATGTGGTGGGGGCACAACACTCGAACTGGATGGGGAAGATCTTGAATGCCAGGCTAATGACTTTGGTCTTTATATTTACTATTTTCTGTGGCCCAAATGCCCTATGATAAACTGGGTGAGGCCCAAGAACTGTTTTCATTCATCCATCCATTCAGTAAGGGACGATGTCTCATCCAACTCTATCTCCAGAGCATAGCACAATGTCTGCACAGAAGAGGTAGTCAGGAAATACCTGTTCAAATTGAACACTTGAAAAGAAGTGGAGCAGGGATCCCTGGGTGGCTCAGCCATTAGGCATTTGCTAAACGGCATTTTTGCATGGCCCAGGGCATGATCCTGGAGTCCCAGGATCGGGATCGAGTCCCTCATCAGGCTCCCTGCATGGAGCCTGCTTCTCCCTCTGCCTGTGTCTCTGCCTCTCTTTCTCTGTGTGTCTCTCATGAATAAAAAAATAAAATATTTAAAAAAGGAAAGAAAAGAAGTGGAGCACTTGGAGAAAGCGAGGCTGAGGCAATCTTGCAGAGAATGTAAGAATAACCAGAATACAAGCTCGAAAGTGCGAAGCGGCCTAGGAGAGTCCAGATAAGAGTTTTGACAGATCAGAGCAGAGCAAGACAGGTTCCCCTGCTACCTACAGCAGGAGAGTCCCAGAGAAGATTGTAAGGGGGTCAGCTTCCGTAACATTCCCAACCGGGATTTCATCCATGTGGCCAGGAAGATAGATTCCATTGGAAGATACAGGGTTCTGTGAGGGAAGAGCAAAGAGTTCTCCAGTGCAAGTGGGGGAGGATTATTACCCGATGAAGAGAATTCAGAACTGGGCACAGCTTCCATAGCCCTCTGTCATGGGAAAAGGTTAGGCATGAATGGAGACCAGTGAGTAGGGTAGAGGTCTGCATAAGATTGGTAGGAGCTGGAAATAGAAATAGAGACAGGGGAATCCCTGGGTGGCTCAGCGCTTTGACACCTGCCTTCGGCCCAGGGCATGATCCTGGAGTCCCGGGATCGAGTCCCATGTCAGGCTCCCTGCATGGAGCCTGCTTCTTCCTCTGCCTCTGTCTCTCTCCTCTGTGTCCTTCATGAATAAATAAATAAAATCTTAAAAAAAAAAAGAAAGAAATAGAGACAAATCACAAAGGGTCTCATATACCAAGCTGAGGAGTTTGGATTTCTCTCTTGAGCTGAAGCAGGCCCCTCATTGGAATGTGCTTTGGGAGAATTAGCCAATACAATGGACTGGAGGCCAGCCGACCAGCTACTAATGGGAAATAATTCCAGTACATTTTCTGATAAAACCCATGTGCAAGATCCTTCACACACAATGGTGTGCTTTACCTTGTCACTTGGTTTTGTTGTTGTTGTTGTTGTTCTGCCCATTCTAGGTCAGAGAGCTGCAAAGGCTAGAGGTCATACTTTTGCCAAAAGGGACTGTCCTTTCCTCCTCCAAGGGCCACAACCAGTTCATCTGGGAGATAGATGCTCCAGAGATTTATAAGGGCAGAAGATTGGTGGACAGTTTCTAGCCAGATTTCTGTAGTGTGGCGGGATCTGCAGCCCCTGTCTCTGGACCTGGTGTGAGAGAAGCAGCTTGGAGCAATCTTAACAAGTGACTTCAGGCTCCTGCTTTTGAGCTGGGGGTAGCCCAAGCCTGTAGCCCAGAGTCAGCTCTCTCCCTACCCAGATTTCTCTATAAAAGAGGATGCTATAGTCTAGCCTAGTGTAGAGCGTGTGTGTTTGGAGTCAGACATCCTAGGCCTTGGTTCTCAGCTGTGCTACCTCTTAGCTCTGGAACTATGAGTAAATTATGTAAGTTATCTGGATTCTTATTTCCTTGTATGTAAAATGAGGGTAATAATACCAACCGTACAGAGTCATGAGGGTTGTATATGCTACTGAAAAGCACTTGGCACAGTGCCACACAAACCATAGGCACTGGGCAAGTGTGAATTCCTATTCATTTTTTAGTAACAGAGCTAGGTACTATTGGAGCTGGAGGGGGTCTCAGTAATTGCTGGCCCAGTCGTCTCATTCTACAGTGGTGAGAGGACTCCTGCTATCCAATCTAGGTCTCTTCTGTTGCAGTATCTACTGATTCTGTCTTCATTAGAAGCAAAGAATTGACATCTCTCCTCTGCTCTTAGCCACATAAATCCTTTATGAGCTCTATACCTGCCCATAAAACAATATTTTGACTCCTCCATTTTTCCCCAAGAACATTTGCCCATCATCTGCTCTTTGCTCTGCCAAAGGTATAATCAATTAATGTACCATAGTCAAAGTGTTAGGAATATGTGGAAGGATTGCATTAGCAACATGGTAGGCAAATTCTAAACAAATCCTGTGATCCTGGAATATCTGAAGGAAATTGATTGTAATTATTCCTGGATAAGCTAAAAAAATAAATACAGTTATCCATATATGTTTTTTACTCTGCTTTATTTATTTATTTATTTATTTATTTATTTATTTACTTACTTACTTACTTACTTACTTACTTACTTACTTATAGGAATTCAGACTGTTATTTTTATTGTGGTAAAACATACAGAACCTAAAATTTACTCTTTTAACCATTTTAAGGGTACAGTCCAGTGGCATTTAAGTACATTCAAATGTTGTATAACTATCACCTCTCTTCCATAACTTTTTCGTTAACCCAAACAAATTTTTTAACGACTTCCCTCTCAGTTCCTGATAACCTCTGGTCCACTGTTAATTTGTTTATTCTAGGTGGAATCATACACTATTTATCCTGTTGTGTGTGTCTGTCTTCAAGGTTTATCCATGTTGTAGCAGATATCTGAATTTCATTCCTTTTAATAGCTGAATAGTATTCCCTTCTAGGGATTTACTGTATGTTATTCTATTCATCTATTGATGGACACTTCCACCTCTTGCTATTGTGAGAACATTAGCCTACAAGTAACTATCAGTATTTTTTTCCAATCTATAATGAATGAAACTGTGGTAGGCTGAATAATGCCTGCCCCTCTAAACTGAAATCATTCTGAGATTTGCATTGGCCTCTTAGCTGGGATCCCAGCCTGTCCCTCTCCATGACCACTGCCATGGCCTTCTAAGATAGGCCTCATCTCCCTGGGGAACATCTGTAGCACACTCCTACTGGTCTTCTATTTCTACCAGTCCATCCTCATTACCAGCCATCCTTTATTAAAAGGAGAGTGGAGGTCTTCCTTTATTAGATACTAAATGTAAAAATTATTACAAAATAATTCCTTTATTAAATACTAAATGTAAAAATTGTTACAAAATAATTGTAACAGTGGTCTTCCTTTATAAGTACTAAATGTAAAAACTATTACAAAATAATTTAGGTACCCCAAAAAGCATAATGCATATCATTTCAGAGCCATGAGGGTGACTATAATAAAAAAGAGAGGCAATAACAAGTGCTGACGAGGATGTGGAGAAATTGAACCCTCAAATATCGGGACACCTGGGTAGCTCAGTGGTTGAGTGTCTGCCTTTGGCTCAGGGAGTGATCCTGGAGTTCCAGGATCGAGTCCCACATCGGGCTCCTGTGAGGAGTCTGCTTCTCCCTTTGCCTATGTCTCTGCCTTCTCTCTATGTCTCTCATGAATAAATAAATAAAATCTTAAAAAAAAAAAGGCAGACATCTGTTAAAAAAAACAAACAATCTCAAATATCGCTGGTGAGGTTGTACAATAGTGAAACTGCTTTGAAAGTTCTTCAAAAAGTTAAATGTAGTTATCACATGACCCAGCAGTTCCACTCCTAGCTATACACCCAAGAGAAATGAAAACGTAAGTTTACACAAAAGTTTGCACATAAAAGTTCATGGTATCATTATTCGTGATAGCCAAGTGGAAACAACCAACCAAATGAATATCAACTGAAAAATCAATAACCAAAAATGTGGGATATATATACAATGGAGTATAATTCAGCTGTAAAAGGAATGACATACTGAGTCATGCTACAACATGGATAAATCTTGAAAACATTATGCTAAGTGAAAGAAGCCAGCCACAAAAGACCACATGCTGAATGATCCATTTATATGAATGCATAAAGGGAGAAAGTGGATTAGTGGTTGTCAGGCTGGTAGGAGGGGGGAATGGGGAGTGACTGTTAATGGATATGAGGTTTCTTTTGGAGTGATGAAAACGTTCTGGAATTACAGTAGTGATGGTTGCACAATCTTGTGAATAAACAAAAAAACCCACTAAATTACACACTTAGAAATGATGAATTTTATGGTATGTTAATTATATCTTGAGAAAAATTATAGTGCATCATAGTGCACACTCATGTACATACTACCCAGCTTAAGAAATAAACTATTAGAGATAAAATTGTAGCTTCCTATGTACCCCTCCTTGATTCCATTCCTCTCCCTCTCTATCCAGAGGTATCTACTATCCTGAAGTTTATCCTGGTGTTTATCATGGCTATAAATGTCTGTATAACTTTTACTAGATGTATGAGGATTCCCAAACACAAGATACTATTGCTTTGTATAGTTTAAAGCTTTATAGAAATTTTGTAAGTTGTATCCTCTGTGATATACTTTTTTCTACCAACATTATATTTTTGAGAATGACCCAAAATAATTTTATGTTCCAATTTGACGGGGCCACAGAGCGCCCAGATATTTGGATAGATGTTATTCTAGGTATGTCTGCCAGAGTGTTTCTAGATGAGATTAACATTTGAATTAGTAGACTGAGTAAAGCAGATTGCCCTCCCCAGCGATATCCAGTCCATTGAAGGCTTGAATGGAACAAAAAGGCAGAGTAAGGGAGAATTTGCTCTCTCTGCCTGGATGTTTTCCAGCTGGGACATTGTTCTTCTCCTGCCTTTGGACTCAGACTCAGACCAGAATTTATACCATTGGCTCTCCTGGGTTTCTAGCTTGCCACCTGCAGATCTTGGGAATTGTCAGTCTCCAGGACCACATGAGCCAATTTTTTATTCTCAATCGATCAGTCGATCAATATCCTATTGGTTCTGCCTCTGTGGAGAACACAGACTAATACAATTTGTGATTTTTGTGTCTTGTTTAAGAAATCCTTCCCTACCCTGAGGTCCTGAGAATGATCTTTAGTTGTTTCTAAAGATTTTAAAGTTTTGCTTTTCAACTTTAGGTCTTTAATCCAACTGAAGGTTATTTTTGTGTATGCCATGAGGTAGGAATCCAATTTTAATTTTTCCAAATGAATAATCCATTATTCAGTATAATTTTATTTATTTATTTTTATTTTTTATTTTTTCAGTATCATTTTAAAAGTAATCCAAAAGTATTCGTTTCACCAAAAAAAAAAAAAAAAAAGTATTCGTTTCCTAGGGCTGTCATAACAAATTACCACAAACTGGTGGCTTAAAACAGGAGAAATTTCTTCTCTCACAGTTCAAGAGGCTAGAATCTAAAATCAAGATGTCAGCGGGGTTGGTTCCTGCTGGAGGCTCTAGGGGAGGTAACACCCCATGCTTTTCTCCTAGCTTCTGCTGGTCACCTGCCATCCTTGGAGGTTCTTTGGCTTCTAGACATATTGCTCTAGTCCCTACCTCCACCTGCAGATTGCCACCTTCTCTGGGTGTCTGTATACTTTTTCTTCTTATTAAGACACCAGTCATTGGATTTGGGGCCCATTCTAAATCCAGAATGAATTAATCTTGAGGTCCGTAACTAATCACATCTGCAAAAACCCTATATCCAAAAAAGGTCATATTCTGAGGTTCTGGGTGGGCATGAATTCTGTGTGTGTGTGTGTGTGTGTGTGTGTGTGTGTGTGGTGGGGGAAGACAATTTTCAACCCATCACAACATCCTTTGCTATTCTTTTGTAAATGTCATTTCTGTCCTGTATCAATTTTTTCTATATGTGTGGGCAGAGTGATCATTTTGTAATGTCATTCTAAGTCCTTGATGAAATGGTTATACTTTTTTCATGAGGCAATCTTATTTAATCCTCAAAACTGTCCATGAGGTAGGTACTACTAAAATCACCCACACCATAGGGAACATACTAGACAGCATTTGCCACATGATGCCGTAGTAACGAAAAGTCCCCCAAATCTCACTATCTTACATCTACAAAGTTTCCTCTCTCACACTAAACACCAGTAGCTGTGGTGTGGCTGTGAGGTGGTTGGAGCTCTGTTCTGTGTGTTTTTTTCACTTTAGGATTTGGGCAGAGGGTGCAGACCCTACCCAGGACATGCCATTCCAATGGCAGAGATAAAACAGTATGCTTTTAAACTGCAACATGCAGTGGCTCTTCAAGTTTCTGCTTAGAACTGGCGTATAATCTCATCTGCCCACATTTCATTGTCCAAAGTAGGTCCTGTGGTCAAGCCTCATGTGGGAGTGTACTCTTTCCTCAGAGGGAGTACTCAAGTCACATGGCCACTGGCTAGAATGTATAATCTTTCTGGAAGGAGGAAAGCAAACAATGGGAACAATGATATCTCTACCAAAGGTATCAAGTAACTTGTCCAAGGTCAAAGAGCTGAGAAGGGGCAGAGGTAGGATTCAAACTCAGACCCTCTTTCTCCAAAGCCATAGTGTACTCCGTGGCTTCCTGTTGCCTGCTTGATGGAGTCCAAATGTATTTAAGCTTTAGGGCTTCTGCATGTGCATTCCTGTTGCCTGGAGTGCCCCTCTGTCACTTCTGCATGTTCACCTCACTCTTTAAGGCTCCACTCTAATCTCAACCTCTTTGTGAGTTTCTCTCCTCGGAGTGAATCACCATGTGCCCCCCATTACTCTTTGTAAGCATAGATTACTTTGTACTCACACTCTTATCCCCTCTGAAGGGTGGGGATGCACTTGTATTTTCATGTGTCCCTTTGCCACCCCTCTCCCCCTCAGGCCTTACACAGTGTTTCCTAAATGTTTGCAGCATTTGGGGATGAGACAAGATGGGGGCACAGGCTAGAAATGGGCGGTGCTCCTGGGGATGAGAGCACTTGGCCTACTTTTCCACCTCTCTGCACTAAGCTTAGCACCTGGTGCTCCGGTGACTGGCAGTTCAGCTCTGCGTGACTCACCCTGTAAGCCTTCACCCCGTCACCTCGGGGCCCTGGGTTGGGGTGTGTGTGCTGGTGGGATGGGGTGGGGAGGAGGTGGGAATTAACTTTTGCCTTTCAGAAATCTTTCCCTTTCCCTGCCCTGGGAAAAGGACAAGTAAAAGTCCTTCTCTTAAGTGAGCTGGGCAAGTCCCTACCCATGAGACCTAAGAGAGCTGGGAGGCCTTGGAAGGTACAGAAGAAGGAGGAAAGCACTGCTGGGTCAGAGGAGAGGAACGAGGAACCGGAAAGAATGCTGAACTGCACATTGAAAGACTTTACTAACTTGTCAGAGTGATTTAACTTAACCTCTCTGAACTTCAGTTGCCCCTGCTATAAATTTGGAGGACGTGCTGACCTTGGCTTCCTCCCTAAATTGTTGCAAGATAACATAGTAAAATGCTGGAGGCCTTTACGATTGCAGCCTTGAATGCATACAGACTTGTATTAGAATCCCCCCTCATAAGCTGTGCAACTGTGGGAAAATTGTGTATCTCCACGAGCCTCGGTATCCCTGTCTATAAAATGGGCACAATAATTATAGCTTCCTCCCAGGGTGAGAAACTTATGTAATGTGCTTGGCATATAGTGCCCAGTAATATTAGTTGTTTTCATATGAGATGATAATACTTGTTATGTAAGGAAGAGACCACACCAGGTGTCATTTGTGAACATTAAAAGGTGGGAGACAGAGTCTGATTTTTCCTAGAACTGATTGCTTCCTTTAGCCAAGTACAGAGTGTGGCTCAAAGGAATGAGGAAACAATTCATGAGGTGACAACACACGGAACACTGTTTGTCTTCACAGAACTTGGGGGAGGGATAGAGTAGTCAGCTGGCCCTCCCCAAAGATCAGAGGCTCTGCCCCCTACTCCCCCACCTACAGATGCAGTCCATTGACTTCTTGTCCTCTGCTACTAATCTCTTCACCCTGTCCTGGGGAGGCTGCCTTTATAATAATAATAATAGTAATGAGACCAATGATATTGTTACTTCGAACCTTGTAAAGGCTAATACATTATCTTAGTTATCCTTCATAATCTTGCTCCCCTCAAAAGAATCCAGAGTTAGAAGGAACTTGGGGATTATTCTGCACTTCAGAGATGGGAAAATTAAAATCCGTAGAAGGGGAGGGATTTACCCCCAGAGTGCACGATATGTTGAAAGCAGAGGCAGGATTAGAGCCTGTGGCGCCTGACTCCCAGTACTGTGTCAGCACTTCTTTCATGACACACCTGTCCTTAGTTTTTCATTCTCACTGTCCCCTTATCTACTTTATCTCCTGGACCACTGCAATGGTTCCTAAATGGTCCTCCTGGCCTCTGCTTCCTTCTGAACATACAGGATTTGCTCTGAACATATAGGATTGAAGTTGTCTGGAAGCACAACGTTGGTCTTGTCTTTTCCCTCCTAACAGAACTTGTCCATTTTTCAACTTGAAGGGTCTCTTGGTTTCTAGCTCAGCCTCCAAATGAAGACCCAGTCTCTTCTGGCAGAAAGTAAATCAAATTTTGCTGATTAGGTTGATAGTGAGGACTAGTTTTGCTACTTATGTGTTGAGTATTTTCTTTTTTAAAAAGTGTTTATTTAAAAAAAAAAAAGTGTTTATTTAAATTCCTGTTGGTTGGGATGCCTGGGTGGCTCAGTGGTTGAACACCTACCTTCAGCTCAAGGTGTGATCCCAGTCCAGGGATCAAGTCCCACATCAGGCTCCTTGCCAGGAACCTGCTTCTTCCTCTGGCTCTGCCTCTCTCTGTGTGTCTTTCATGAATAAATAAATAAAATCTTAAAAAAAAAATTCCTGCTGGTTAACCTACAGTGCAATATTAGTTTCAGGTGTACAATATAGTAATTCAACACTTCTATGCAACACCCAGTGCTCATCACAACAAGTGCGCTCCTTAATCTCCATCATCTATTTCACCCATCCCCCTCCATCTCCCCTCTGGTAATGATCAGTTCTCTATTGTTAAGAGTCTTTTTCTTGTTTTGCTTCTCTCTTTTTTCCCTTTATTCATTTATTTCGTTTCTTAAATTCTGCCTATGAGTGAAATCATATGGTATTTGTCATTCTTGGACTAATTTTGCTTAGTATACTATATTCTAGCTCCATCCACATCATTGCAAATGGCAAGATTTCATTCTTTTTGATGGTTGAGTAATATTCCATTATATATATATTTTTATGCATATATATTTTTATGCACTCATCAGTTGATGGACATTTGGGCTTTTTCCATAATTTAGTTATTGTACACAGTGCTGCTATAAACATTGAGGTGCATGTATTCCTGTGAATTAGTATTTTTGTATCTTTTGGGTAAATACCTAGTAGTGTGATTGCTGGATTGTAGGATAGTTCTATTTTTAACTTTTTGAGGAACCCCCATACTGTTTTCCACAGTGGCTGCACCAGTTTGCATTCCCACTCACAGCATAAGAAGGTTCCCCTTTCTCCACATCCTCGCCAATGCCTGTTACTTCCTGTGTTGTTAATTTTAGCCATCCTGACAGGTGTGGGTGATAGCTCATTGTAGTTTTGATTTGCATTTCCCTGATGATGAGTGATGTTGAGCATCTTTTCTTTTTCTTTTAAGATTTATTTATTTATTTATTTATTTGAGAGAAAGAGAGCAACCAAGAGCAGGGGCGAGGGGCAGAGGGAGAGGGTGAAGCAGACTTCCCTGCTGAGCAGAGAGCCTGATGTGGGACTTGATCCCAGAACCCTGAGATCATTACCTGAGCAGAAGGGAGGAGACGCTTAAGCAACTGAGCCACCCAGGTGCCCTGTTGAGCATTTTTTCACGTGTCTGTTGGCCATCGTATGTGAAGACCCAATCTCTTTGAATATGCTTATTGGCGGGGAGCTTATTCCCTCCAAAGGTTGGATAGCTGTGACTATTGGTGAGTTCCTTATAGTGAGCTGAAATTGTCCACCCCAATGTCCACCCGCTGGAGCTGAGTGGCTTTCTTTCACATCCATTTGGTCAGCAAGTTTGTAGTTAGTGTTTAATATGGGACAGGTCCTGGGTGGACTGGGTGCCCAGGGGAACATGAAGATAAATTAGACATGGATCCTTCCCTCAGATAGTGTGGCCTAGGGCTTTGCAGAATTTTTTGTTTTGTGTATTAGACCTGAATAATAAGGAAATAAATCCCCTTTCTGTGTGACAGACCTTCAGAGGTGTGGAGATAGCCACTCCAACCACCCTGTGGTTTCCCTACTTCAGGCTGTTTAAATCATTCATCACACAATGGCATTCAGGTCCTCAGCGTTGTGGTCTCCTCCTCCAGACACACTGTCGTGTGACAGTGTTATCCTCAGAATGTGGGCCCCAGAGCTGGGCCCCGTGGCCCAGATGTGATCCGCCCAGGGCAGCACCAGGCTGGTCTGACCTCTGGTTTCTGTTGATACAGTAATCATGTTCACTTTCCCCCCTCTTCCTTCCTTTCTCCCTTTCCTTCTTTCTTCACTCCCTCCCTTCCTTTCTTTTTTACAGGCACATTGCACTGTTGAACTTGAGGTCAACTCAAACCTTTAAGTCATTTTCACTGGAACTCTTCCTAATCTTGATTCTATTTTGTATTTTTGGCACCTGATCATTTGGAACCGTACTGTCCAATACAGCAGTCACTAGCCCTATGTGGCTATTTAAATTTTAAGCACTTAAAATTAAATGAAATTAAAATTTCAGGCTCTCATTTGCACTAGCCATATTTCAAGTGCTCTATAGCCACAAGTGGCTAGTGGCTATCATATCAGACAATGCAGGGGCACCTGGGTGGTTCAGTCAGTTAAGCATGTGACTCCTGATCTCAGCTCATGTCTTGATCTCAGGGTGGTGAGTTCAAGCCCTGTGTTGGGCTCCATGCTGGGCATGGAACCAACTTAAAGAAAAAAAAAAAAAAGGACAACGCAGGTTTAGGACATTTCCATCACCACAGAAAGTTCAATGGGACTGCTCTGGTTTGAACCAAAGGGCAGGAATTTATATTTATTCTGTGTGGCCCCTCATCTTGTCAGTTCTAGTTCAGCCCCGAGGCTGCTGAGATCTTTTGGAAACTAATTTCGCTTTACAGAGGGTTTGCTGTCCCTTCCAGCTTCATGACAGCAGATTTGATTAGTGTTTCATGCCTTCCTCGGCTTCATCTAAAACCACTGATAAAGATGCCCAGCAGAGCAGAGAGGGCTGCAACTGAACCCTGCACGTGGCAGTTGGCACTCTAGCCCCATGTGGCAGTCATGCAGGAGTTTAACAAATTAGGCCTACAGACCAGGCGCTGTGTGTGGCACACTGAGTACACACAGGGAGACAGGATGACAAGTTGAATAGGATCCTGCTGTGGTGGGTGCTCTGGTAGTTCCAGTGTCTTCATCTCACATGCAGGGCTGCTTCTGTCTGGTGTACAGTAGTTAAAAATGCAGGCTTGGCAATCAGCTTCCTGGATTTGAATCCTGGCTCTGCCACTTTATAAGCTATGTAATGTCTTTGTGTTTTGCTTCCCTCATGTATAGAGTAGGGGTAAAATAATCCCTTTCACACTGTGTTATTGTGGGATTAAATAAGTTAGTACAAGTAAGGCTCTTAGAACAGTGCCTGGAATACAGTAAGTGCTCCAAGCATGTTATCATTAGTTATAACTTTTTCCTTCTGGACAGGCAGTGCTCAGTCTTGCTCAGGGACCTTGGCTCTCTCAGTTCTGCTTTTTCTTAGTTTGTGGATGTCCTTCAAAGTGCAAACTAAGCCTCCTATCCTTGATTTCTTAAGTTCTCAGCTGCCCATTTGGCACTTCATTTCCTATACTGGAGGCAATGACAGCAGGGAAGGACTTGAATAATGGTTGGGCTTTATCCTGACCCTGTGCTGCCTGGTAGAGAGACTAGGACAGGCTTCCCATCTGCAAACTGGGGACAATCAGAGCTGCCACAGAGAGCTATGGTCAGGGCTAAGCCAGACAAAGTGAGTGAAAGCCTGGCACTTGATAGGTCTTTACCTTCCTTTCTGACTTCTGGTAAACCCTTCCAAAGTGCATGACACTTGCTTCTTACCCCTGGCTCAGCTTCATTTAGTATCTAACAAAGGAAGGCAGGCTCATTATTCCTTGCACTTCTGAAGGGCCTGGCGCTGACCCAGGAGCCCTCAGTTTCTTCATCTATGGAATGGAGACACCTAATCGGTACCCCCGTATTCTCCTCGCTGCCATCTCGGGCTTGCTGAACTTGGGTTAATTCCTCCCTGCGCAAGCCTCAGTCTATACTCAAAGTAGGACCTGAAGGAGCGCCTATAAGGGCCGGTGGTTATAACCCCAATTTAGAAAAACTCTTTACTAGGATCGTGCCTGCGCCTGTGTGTGTGTGGGGGGGGGGGGGGCGGTGTCGGGATCCCAGAGCCAGGGGCCAGCCCTCGGAGGGCCTTTGGAGAGCCCAGAGGTACTGCCACCTGGAAGAGGGCTGGAAGGGGCGCTGCGCGGTCTTCCGCAGGCTCCCGCCGCGGGAACAATGGGAGGGCGGCGGGGAGGTGGGTGGGCGTCGGCCAGGTCCGGGCCGGAGGTAGAGGGGGCGGGCGAGCTGGGCGCCGGGCCGCGGGGTTAGCCCGGGGCACCGGGCCGAGAGCCGAGGCGCCTTAGCCAGGGAAAACCCAGGTCTGCGCCGGCGGGGGCCCGGGAGGAGGCGGGGGCGGGGCCCGAGCCCACCGGGCTGGGCCCGGGAAGGCGAGGAGGCCGGGGGTGGGGGGTCTCCGGTCCCTCGCCCCGCCGCTCTGCCCCGGCCTCTGAGCTAGAGGAGGCTCAGGTAGGCGCCAGGCGCGGGGCCCACGTGGGGAAGCGGGCGGCGGGCGGCGGGCGGCGGGCGCCAGGCGGGCTCGCGGGGCTCAGCCCCCTCCTCCCGTCCCCTCCCTTCCCCTCCCCTCCCCTCCCCTCCCCGGGGGCCCGCGCGGCTCCTCCCGACGCGCGGCCCCGGCCCTGGCGGCTCCGGCGGCTCCCGCGGCTCCCGCGGCTCCCGCGGCTCCCGCGCTCCCCCGGCTGCTCGCGGCTCGGCGCCGCTGCCTCTAGCTCGCAGGCTGCTGCTGGGGCGGCCGGGATCGCCGCCGCCTCCTCGGGGGCAGCCGGCCGGGGCGGGGCGGAGGGGGAGCCCAGGGTGGGGGGCGGGCGGGGAGGGGGCTGGGCGCCGTGGGAGGGGAGAGGGAGCGAGCGAGCGAGCCGGGCATTTGTGCGCAGCTCGCGTGCGCCTCGGAGCCCGCCCGGGCGGCCGCCGGACTCACGGACTGAGGACAGAGCGCCCGGAAGCCGCGCTGCCGCCGCCAGGTTAGCCTCCCGCGCCGCCCTGCTCCGGGCCCCGGGGAGCCCGCCGCGTCTGCTCCCGCGTGTGTCTACGAGGCGATCGCCGAGGGCTCCGGGCTCGCCCCGGTCCTTGAGCACTGACAGGCCGGCGGGCCGGCTCGGGGGGCTGGACGCCAGCGGGGCGGGAGGCCGCCCAGCCAGGAGCCCGGGCCTCGGTTCGCGGGTCTCAGTACTGGCGCCGGTAGGATGGCGGGATCCACGTCTCCGGGTGTTGGGTGTGAGCGCGCGTGTGCCTGTGGGTCTGTGCAAGTGGTTGGTGTGTGCGCGCGCGAGTGTGCGCTGGGTGTGCATCTGTGCTGCGGGGGGTGTGCTTTGTAGGTCTCCGTGCGTCTGGGCGGGGTGGTGTGTGTGTATCTGGGTGAGGGTGTGTGTGTCTGCGTGTGTCTATTCGTGAATGTGTCTATTGGAGGGTGTGTCCGAATATGTAGCTGAGTGTGTGTACATGTGGAGGAGGGTGTGTGCCAGTGCCTCGCCTGTGGCTGGAGCTGTGGCGGGGTGTGTGTGTGTGTGGCCGTGTGAGCGCCGATGTGACTCCCCGTGTCTGCGCGTGTGAGGGCGGGTGTGCCCCCGCGTAGCCCCCGTGTGCGTGTGCACCGCTTTGTCTGCGCACTGCCGAGAGGAAGCGGTGGGGGCGGCGGCCGAGGCGCTGTAGTCCCCAGGAGCCGGGCACCTGGCCGGGCGGCGGGGGGCGGCGGCGGCGGGAGCGTCCTCGCCGGCGGAGACTCTGCTGGCAGGTGGCGGCCACACCCCAGGGGCCAGAAGGAGCTGGGCGGTCGGCGGAGCTGGCGCACCAGGCGGAGTGGAGCGCGGAGGGCGTGTCCTGCCTGAAGCCCGAGCGTGTGTGTGTGTGTGTGTGTGTGTGTGTGTGTGTGTCTGTGCGGGGGAGGGAAGTGGCGACAACAGCGGCCCCCAGGCTGGTGACCCTGGCGGCTCAGGGATCCATTTCCTGTCTCGGCGCGCTGACAGCCGCCTAGAGCCCGACTAGGCCTGGCCAGGTCAGCCGCACTCCCACCGTCACCCTCTCCAGCCCTCGAGGGTAGAGACGCACCTTGGGTGCCCCGAAAGGAGGGAGAACCATTCTCTTAAAGGGCCAGAGCCCATGCAGGAATACTCCTACCCCTCAGGAGACCTCTCCCCTGAGAGGTCTCTGGGTGTGTCTGTACCCCTTTCCTCGTGTACTGGTCTGTGCATGCATTTCTAGATTTGTGGTCTGTCTGCATGTGTGTCTCTGTGTTTTTCTTGTGCATTTGGGTGCAGAGGTGTGTTTTATCAGTGAACAATGAATAATGTGTCTTGATGTATTTGTGTATGTGCTTTTATAAGTTCCGGTTATATTTGTTTTTATGTACATACAGCTGTTTGTGTATTAGTGAGTCTATGCATATGGGTTTGCAAGAGAAATGGCAATTTGCTGCCAACTAGGATTGGGTAGAAAAATTTTGTTCAGAGCCACTCTAATATAGAGAAACTGGGTGAAAAGGTGGTTTGGAAATTTAGCCTCTGGTTTTGTGGGTTTCGGTTGCTGGTACTAAAATGTGCGTGGATTAGGGGTAGACTGGATATAAGGACAGAGAGGAACCGAGACTCTTATAGGAGGAAGGAATTGTTCTGGAAGAAGGACATCTGAGTACAAGAATTCTTCCTCCACTTCCAGTTCTTCCTATTACTTCACCTCCCCCTCTGCTGCTCTGCTTGCCAGGATCAAGTGCACAGGATTTGGAGTGTAAAGAGAGGGAGCTGGGAATGTAAAAGGAAGGAGGGTGGATGGGTGATAGGATTGGGGGCCAAGAGCAGATTTCTGCAATTCTTAAAATGTTTCTGGCATCAGAAGCTGTGGAAAGCAAAGCTTGCTGTCCCCTTCCCTGAATCCCTTTCTCAGAACAAGAAAGACTCAGGCCTGGAGCTCAGGAGCCCTGGAGTCTGGTCCAGGGGTCTCCTTTGGACTTTGGTCCAACCCTTTTGTGTTTGTCTGTTTGCCTGGCACATTTGTATCACTCTTCTCTTATGGAAGAGTCTGAACCCCCTAAGCTTCAGTTTCCCTGGCTGAGCAGCTAGTAGGTGAAATTCTGGGGCCCCTTTGGTTTCTCAGAGTCCTGGCATTTATCTCACTGTGACCCAGATTTAGGAATCTACCTTTCTAACCCTCAAGGATCCTGGCCATCATCCCCACTCACCATGTCCCTTTGTCCCCATATACTTGAATCTAGAGCAGTAGTTCTCAGAGTATAGTCACCCCACCAGCAGCAGCATGGTCACCTGTGGTCTTGTTAGAAATGCAAATTTTGGGGGCTCCCCTCAGACCTACTGAATCAATAATAACTCTGGGGGTGGAGCCCAGCAGTCTATGGTTTCATAAACACACGTGATTCTCTTGCCCTTGAGCTCAAGAGAGGTGCAGACAGGAAACTGGAACCTTCTATAGGTTGAAACCCCGGAAAAGCATCTCTTGCCCACTGTTGCACATACTACAGTAGCCTCGCAGCCCTAGCCTGGCAGGTGCAGGTTCTGGTTTCAAGTCTTAGGTCTTTCCTGTCATCTTGGACGGAGTGCTCCTTCACTGAATAATGTAATAACTCA